>NC_088406.1:5131132-5506132 GCF_034236695.1 Oncorhynchus nerka
TTAACCAACACTGTAGCTCCCTCTGATGGTGGAAAATCACCACACATAAAGCCAAGGTCGGGTAAAAGAACTGCGTCCTGTATGTTGCCATTTGGGAGACAACCAATGTCTCCTGGATTTTATTCATTGGTTGATAAAGGACGAATCAAGTCTATAAACTATGTTTCCATCCAATTAACCACAGATTTTCATGCGGGTATGAGATTATTATGGATGAGAGCGATAGTATTATTTATATATTTTCAAAACGGCAACCAATCACCGATCAACACATCACCGATCAACACATCACCGATCAACACATCACCGATCAACACATCACCGATCAACACGTCACCGATCAACCAATCATCGATCAACACGTCACCAGAATCAGACCCTCTATATTTGTTGTAAAGGAGCATCAAGCTCGTCACCAGAATCAACAAACTCACAAAACAACGACCTCCCAGCAAAATCAACCTCTATCAAAATCTCTCTGCAATGACCTCCCAGAAAATGTCTAGCAAATCTACCTCCAGCAAAATCTCTCAGAAAATCTCTCTACAAAAAGATCTCCCTCCTGAACAGAACACTGGCTTTATTATAGCGTCAGAAGGAATGGGTAATTGGAGACAGCTGAGTCTTGACGAGGGGGCGGGGTCAGCTCTCCAATTAGCCATGGAGTCGACCAATCAGCTGCTTGAGGGATTTCAGGAAGCCATTTCCTGAAATAAATACATGCAAATATACAAACTACAATACATAAACTGGGGAACGTAACAATAACGTACAGTATGAAGTACAGTATAACGTACAGTATGAAGTACAGTATGAAGTACAGTATGAAGTACATTATAACATACAGTATGAAGTACAGTATAACGTGCAGTATAACGTACAGTATAACGTACAGTATAAAGTACAGTATGAAGTACAGTATGAAGTACAGTATAACGTGCAGTATAACGTACAGTATAACATACAGTATAAAGTACAGTATAACGTACAGTATAACGTACAGTATGAAGTACAGTATGAAGTACAGTATAACGTACAGTATAACGTACAGTATGAAGTACAGTATGAAGTACAGTATAATGTGCAGTATGAAGTACAGTTCTCAATGGGATATGATGGGAGGGACACCAAATCCAAGATGGCTTCTCTTGACACCATTGTTTTGGTGCAGCAGGACCATTCACAGTTGAGCTCATTCAGTTTAGCTCAATGCTGATTGGCAATTTAAAAATACACGCCACTGAATACACGCCACTGTTGAATTGGCTTCTCGACAAAGAGAGAGACCGAAAGACAGAGACAGAGGAGAGGAGTGGAGAGGAGTGGAGTGGAGTGGAGAGGAGAGGAGTGGAGAGGAGAGGAGTGGAGTGGAGTGGAGAGGAGAGGAGAGGAGAGGAGAGGAGAGGAGAGGAGTGGAGTGGAGTGGAGGGAGTGGAGTGGAGGGAGTGGAGTGGAGAGGAGAGGAGAGAGAGAGGAGAGGAGAGGAGAGGAGAGGAGAGGAGTGGAGAGGAGAGGAGAGGAGAGGAGAGGAGAGGAGTGGAGGAGAGGAGAGGAGAGGAGGGAGTGGAGAGGGAGGAGGGAGAGGGGAGGAGAGGAGTAGAGAGGAGAGGGAGAGGAGAGGAGTGGAGGAGGAGTGGGAGAGGAGAGGAGAGGAGAGGAGGAGGAGTGGAGAGGAGAGGAGAGGAGAGGAGGGAGTGGAGTGGAGAGGAGAGGAGAGGAGAGGAGAGGAGAGGAGAGGAGAGGAGTGGAGTGGAGAGGAGAGGAGAGGAGAGGAGTGGGTGGAGAGGGGAGGAGTGGAGTGGAGAGGGAGGAGAGGGAGGAGAGGAGAGGGGAGGAGAGGAGAGGAGAGGAGAGGGAGGGGGAGGAGAGGAGAGGAGAGGAGAGGAGAGGGGAGAGGAGTGGAGGAGTGGAGTGGAGAGGGGAGAGAGGAGTGGGAGGAGGGAGAGGAGAGGAGAGGAGAGGAGTGGAGGGAGAGGGGAGGAGGGAGGGAAAGGGAGGAGGGAGGGAGTGGAGAGGGGAGGAGTGGAGTGGAGAGGAGAGGAGTAGAGAGGAGAGGAGTAGAGAGGAGTAGAGAGGAGAGGAGTAGAGAGGGAGGAGGAGAGGAGAGGAGAGGAGAGGAGAGGAGAGGAGGAGTGGAGAGGAGAGGAGAGGAGAGGAGAGAGGAGAGGAGAGGAGGAGGAGGGAGTGGGAGGAGGGAGGAGAGGAGAGAGAGAGGAGAGGAGAGGAGAGGAGTGGAGAGGGGAGGAGTGGGTGGAGAGGAGTGGAGAGGAGAGGAGAGGAGAGGAGTGGAGTGGAGAGGGGAGGAGTGGAGTGAGAGGGGAGGAGTGGAGTGGAGAGGAGAGGAGTGGAGGAGAGGAGAGGAGTAGAGAGGAGAGGAGTAGAGAGGAGTGGAGTGGAGGAGAGGAGAGGAGAGGAGAGGAGAGGAGAATCGCTGTTTAGTTTATAAAGGTCGGCCTTACTGATGAACTTTGTGAAGTTGGTGTATACAGTATGAATGCTTCTGTTGCTGACAGAGACAGGAAGTGGTGATGGTGGTTTGCTGAGGATGAATATATTCCAGCAGAGCAGGACACCACTAATAATAGAAATGAAACGAAAGCTGGCTTGTAGGTCCATACATTAACCTCACACATTTTCAATCAACAAAGCAAAAATTATGTTTTATTGATGTAGCAGATTGCCCTTACAGATCTAGGATCATGTGACACTTACCACAGATCTAGGATCAGGTGACCCTTACCACAGATCTAGGATCAGATTACCCTTACTACAGATCTAGGATTAGGTGACCCTTACCACAGATCTAGGATCAGATGACCCTTACCACAGATCTAGGATCAGATTACCCTTACCACAGATCTAGGATCAGAATACCCTTACCACAGATCTAGGATCAGAATACCCTTACCACAGATCTAGGATCAGAATACCCTTACCACAGATCTAGGATCAGAATACCCTTACCACAGATCTAGGATCAGATGACCCTTACCACAGATCTAGGATCAGATGACCCTTACCACAGATCTAGGATCAGAATACCCTTACCACAGATCTAAGCAGAGGTGATCTGACTCTGGACCTGTGCTATAGGACGAACTGTTGCCAACTCCTGAATAGTTTCAAGATGTTTTATTTATTTAACCAACACTGTAGCTCCCCTCTGATGGTGGAAAATCACCACACATAAAGCCAAGGTCGGGTAAAAGAACTGCGTCCTGTATGTTGCCATTTGGGAGACAACCAATGTCTCCTGGATTTTATTCATTGGTTGATAAAGGACGAATCAAGTCTATAAACTATGTTTCCATCCAATTAACCACAGATTTTCATGCGGGTATGAGATTATTATGGATGAGAGCGATAGTATTATTTATATATTTTCCAAACGGCAACCAATCACCGATCAACCAATCACCGATCAACACATCACCGATCAACACATCACCGATCAACACGTCACCGATCAACCAATCATCGATCAACCAATCATCGATCAACACGTCACCAGAATCAGACCCTCTATATTTGTTGTAAAGGAGCATCAAGCTCGTCACCAGAATCAACAAACTCACAAAACAACGACCTCCCAGCAAAATCAACCTCTATCAAAATCTCTCTGCAATGACCTCCCAGAAAATGTCTAGCAAATCTACCTCCAGCAAAATCTCTCAGAAAATCTCTCTACAAAAAGATCTCCCTCCTGAACAGAACAATGGCTTTATTATAGCGTCAGAAGGAATGGGTAATTGGAGACAGCTGAGTCTTGACGAGGGGGCGGGGTCAGCTCTCCAATTAGCCATGGAGTCGACCAATCAGCTGCTTGAGGGATTTCAGGAAGCCATTTCCTGAAATAAATACATGCAAATATACAAACTACAATACATAAACTGGGGAACGTAACAATAACGTACAGTATGAAGTACAGTATAACGTACAGTATGAAGTACAGTATGAAGTACAGTATGAAGTACATTATAACATACAGTATGAAGTACAGTATAACGTGCAGTATAACGTACAGTATAACGTACAGTATAAAGTACAGTATGAAGTACAGTATGAAGTACAGTATGACGTACAGTATAACATACAGTATAAAGTACAGTATAACGTACAGTATAACGTACAGTATGAAGTACAGTATGAAGTACAGTATAACGTACAGTATAACGTACAGTATGAAGTACAGTATGAAGTACAGTATAATGTGCAGTATGAAGTACAGTATGAAGTACAGTTCTCAATGGGATATGATGGGAGGGACACCAAATCCAAGATGGCTTCTCTTGACACCATTGTTTTGGTGCAGCAGGACCATTCACAGTTGAGCTCATTCAGTTTAGCTCAATGCTGATTGGCAATTTAAAAATACACGCCACTGAATACACGCCACTGTTGAATTGGCTTCTCGACAAAGAGAGAGACCGAAAGACAGAGACAGAGGAGAGGAGAGGAGTGGAGTGGAGTGGAGTGGAGAGGAGAGGAGAGGAGTGGAGAGGAGTAGAGAGGAGAGGAGAGGAGAGGAGTGGAGAGGAGGGAGTGGAGAGGAGAGGAGAGAGTGGGAGGGAGGGAGTGGAGAGGAGAGGAGAGGAGAGGAGAGGGAGGGAGGAGTGGAGTGGGAGGGAGTGGAGTGGAGTGGAGAGGAGAGGAGAGGAGAGGAGAGGAGAGGGAGAGGAGAGGAGAGGAGAGGAGAGGAGAGGAGAGGAGAGGAGAGGAGAGGAGAGGAGGGAGTGGAGAGGAGAGGAGAGGAGAGGAGAGGAGAGGAGAGGAGAGGAGTGGAGTGGAGAGGGGAGGAGGGAGGGAGTGGAGAGGGGAGGAGAGGAGAGGAGAGGAGAGAGGAGAGGAGAGAGGAGAGGAGAGGAGAGGGAGGAGAGGAGAGGAGAGGAGTGGAGAGAAGAGGAGAGGAGAGGAGAGGGAGAGGGAGAGGAGAGGAGAGGAGTGGAGAGGAGTGGAGAGGAGAGGAGAGGAGAGGAGAGGAGAGGAGAGGAGAGGAGAGGAGAGGAGAGGAGAGGAGTGGAGTGGAGAGGAGAGAGAGGAGAGGAGAGGAGAGGAGAAGGAGAGGAGGGAGGAGTGGAGAGGGGAGGAGGGGAGGGAGAGGGGAGGAGGGAGTGGAGAGGAGAGGAGAGGAGTAGAGAGGAGAGGAGAGGAGAGGAGAGAGAGGGGAGAGGAGAGGAGAGGAGGAGGGAGAGGAGAGGAGAGGAGAGGAGAGGAGAGGAGAGGAGAGGAGAGGAGAGAGAGGAGAGGAGAGGAGAGGAGAGGAGGAGTGGAGGAGGGAGGGAGTGGAGTGGAGTGGAGAGGAGAGGAGAGGAGAGGAGAGAGAGGGAGGAGGAGAGGGGAGGAGGGAGTGGAGAGGGAGGAGAGGAGAGGAGAGGAGGGAGGAGAGAGGGAGGAGTGGGAGGAGAGGGGAGGAGGAGTGGAGAGGAGAGAGGAGGAGGGAGAGGAGTAGAGAGGAGAGGAGTAGAGAGGAGTGGAGGAGAGGAGAGGAGAGGAGAGGAGAGGAGAGGAGAGGAGAGGAGAGGAGAGGAGAGGAGAGGAGAGGAGAGTCGCTGTTTAGTTTATAAAGGTCGGCCTTACTGATGAACTTTGTGAAGTTGGTGTATACAGTATGAATGCTTCTGTTGCTGACAGAGACAGGAAGTGGTGATGGTGGTTTGCTGAGGATGAATATATTCCAGCAGAGCAGGACACCACTAATAATAGAAATGAAACGAAAGCTGGCTTGTAGGTCCATACATTAACCTCACACATTTTCAATCAACAAAGCAAAAATTATGTTTTATTGATGTAGCAGATTGCCCTTACAGATCTAGGATCATGTGACACTTACCACAGATCTAGGATCAGGTGACCCTTACCACAGATCTAGGATCAGAATACCCTTACCACAGATCTAGGATCAGGTGACCCTTACCACAGATCTAGGATCAGATTACCCTTACCACAGATCTAGGATCAGATTACCCTTACCACAGATCTAGGATCAGGTGACCCTTACCACAGATCTAGGATCAGGTGACCCTTACCACAGATCTAGGATCAGATTACCCTTACTACAGATCTAGGATTAGGTGACCCTTACCACAGATCTAGGATCAGATGACCCTTACCACAGATCTAGGATCAGATGACCCTTACCACAGATCTAGGATCAGATGACCCTTACCACAGATCTAGGATCAGGTGGCCCTTACCACAGATCTAGGATCAGGTGGCCCTTACCACAGATTTAGGATCAGGTGACCCTTACCACAGATCTAGGATCAGATGACCCTTACCACAGATCTAGGATCAGATTACCCTTACCACAGATCTAGGATCAGAATACCCTTACCACAGATCTAGGATCAGATTACCCTTACCACAGATCTAGGATCAGATGACCCTTACCACAGATCTAGGATCAAATCAAATCAAATCAAATTTATTTATATAGCCCTTCGTACATCAGCTGATATCTCAAAGTGCTGTACAGAAACCCAGCCTAAAACCCCAAACAGCAAACAATGCAGGTGTAAAAGCACGGTGGCTAGGAAAAACTCCCTAGAAAGGCCAAAACCTAGGAAGAAACCTAGAGAGGAACCAGGCTATGTGGGGTGGCCAGTCCTCTTCTGGCTGTGCCGGGTAGAGATTATAACAGAACATGACCAAGATGTTCAAATGTTCATAAATGACCAGCATGGTCGAATAATAATAAGGCAGAACAGTTGAAACTGGAGCAGCAGCACAGTCAGGTGGACTGGGGACAGCAAGGAGTCATCATGTCAGGTAGTCCTGGGGCACGGTCCTAGGGCTCAGGTCCTCCGAGAGAGAGAGAAAGAAAGAGAGAATTAGAGAGAGCATATGTGGGGTGGCCAGTCCTCTTCTGGCTGTGCCGGGTGGAGATTATAACAGAACGTGGCCAAGATGTTCAAATGTTCATAAATGACCAGCATGGTTGAATAATAGTAAGGCAGAACAGTTGAAACTGAGCAGCAGCATGGCCAGGTGGACTGGGGACAGCAAGGAGTCATCATGTCAGGTAGTCCTGGGGCATGGTCCTAGGGCTCAGGTCCTCCGAGAGAGAGAAAGAAAGAGAGAAGGAGAGAATTAGAGAACGCACACTTAGATTCACACAGGACACCGAATAGGACAGGAGAAGTACTCCAGATATAACAAACTGACCCTAGCCCCCGACACATAAACTAATGCAGCATAAATACTGGAGGCTGAGACAGGAGGGGTCAGGAGACACTGTGGCCCCATCCGAGGACACCTGGACAGGGCCAAACAGGAAGGATATAACCCCACCCACTTTGCCAAAGCACAGCCCCCACACCACTAGAGGGATATCTTCAACCACCAACTTACCATCCTGAGACAAGGCCGAGTATAGCCCACAAAGATCTCCGCCACGGCACAACCCAAGGGGGGGGCGCCAACCCAGACAGGCCGACCACAACAGTGAATCAACCCACCCAGGTGACGCACTCCCCCAGGACGGCATGAGAGAGCCCCAGTAAGCCAGTGACTCAGCCCCCGTAACAGGGTAGAGGCAGAGAATCCCAGTGGAAAGAGGGGAATCGGCCAGGCAGAGACAGCAAGGGCGGTTCGTTGCTCCAGAGCCTTTCCAGAGGACAAACCATTCACAGAGACAAACGGATATCTTTCCGACAGATAAGATCTAAACCAGGCCAGAACATGTCCGTGTAGACCAATTTGGGTTTCCAATCTCTCCAAAAGAATGTGGTGATCGATGGTATCAAAAGCAGCACTAAGGTCTAGGAGCACGAGGACAGATGCAGAGCCTCGGTCCGTTGCCATTAAAATGTCATTTACCACCTTCACAAGTGCCGTCTCAGTGCTATGATGGGGTCTAAAACCAGACTGAAGCATTTCGTATACATTGTTTGTCTTCAGGAAGGCAGTGAGTTGCTGCGCAACAGCCTTCTCTAAAATTTTTGAGAGGAATGGAAGATTCGATATAGGCCGATAGTTTTTATATTTTCTGGGTCAAGGTTTGGCTTTTTCAAGAGAGGCTTTATTACTGCCACGTTTAGTGAGTTTGGTACACATCCAGTGGATAGAGAGCCGTTTATTATGTTCAACATAGAGGCCAAGCACAGGAAGCAGCTCTTTCAGTAGTTTAGTTGGAATAGGGTCCAGTATGCAGCTTGAAGGTTTAGAGGCCATGATTATTTTCATCATTGTGTCAAGAGATATAGTACTAAAGACTTGAGCGTCTCTCTTGATCCTAGGTCCTGGCAGAGTTGTGCAGACTCAGGACAACTGAGGTTTGGAGGAATACGCAGGTTTAAAGAGGAGTCCGTAATTTGCTTTCTAATAATCATAATCTTTTCCTCAAAGAAGTTCATGAATTTATCACTGCTAAAGTGAAAGTCATCCTCTCTTGGGGAATGCTGCTTTTAGTTAGCTTTGCGACAGTATCAAAAGGAATTTCGGATTGTTCTTATTTTCCTCAATTAAGTTAGAAAAATAGGATGATCGAGCAGCAGTAAGGGCTCTTCGGTACTGCACGGTACCGTCCTTCCAAGCTAGTCGGAAGACTTCCAGTTTGGTGTGGCGCCATTTCCGTTCCAATTTTCTGAAGCTTGCTTCAGAGCTCGGGTATTTTCTGTGTACCAGGAGCTAGTTTCTTATGAGACATTTTTTTTTAGTTTTTAGGGGTGCAACTGCATCTAGGGTATTGCGCAAGGTTAAATTGAGATACTCAGTTAGGTGGTTAACGGATTTTTGTCCTCTGGCGTCCTTGGGTAGGCAGAGGGAGTCTGGAAGGGCATCAAGAAATCTTTGTGTTGTCTGTGAATTTATAGCACGACTTTTGATGTTCCTTGGTTGGGGTCTGAGCAGATTATTTGTTGCAATTGCAAACGTAATAAAATGGTGGTCCGATAGTCCAGGATTATGAGGAAAACATTAAGATCCACATTTATTCCATGGGACAAAACTAGGTCCAGCGTATGACTGTGACAGTGAGTGGGTCCAGAGACATGTTGACAAAACCCACTGAGTCGATGATGGCTCCGAAAGCCTTTTGGAGTGGGTCTGTGGACTTTTCCATGTGAATATTAAAGTCACCAAAGATTAGAATATTATCTGCAATGACTACAAGGTCCGATAGGAATTCAGGGAACTCAGTGAGAAACGCTGTATATGGCCCAGGAGGCCTGTAAACAGTAGCTATAAAAAGTGATTGAGTAGGCTGCATAGATTTCATGACTAGAAGCTCAAAAGACGAAAAACGTCATTTTTTTTTTTGTAAATTGAAATTTGCTATCGTAAATGTTAGCAACACCTCCGCCTTTGCGGGATGCACGGGGATATGGTCACTAGTGTAGCCAGGAGGTGAGGCCTCATTTAACACAGTAAATTCATCAGGCTTAAGCCATGTTTCAGTCAGGCCAATCACATCAAGATTATGATCAGTGATTAGTTCATTGACTATAATTGCCTTTGAAGTAAGGGATCTAACATTAAGTAGCCCTATTTTGAGAAGTGAGGTATCATGATCTCTTTCAGTAATGACAGGAATGGAGGTGGTCTTTATCCTAGTGAGATTGCTAAGGCGAACACCGCCATGTTTAGTTTTGCCCAACCTAGGTCGAGGCACAGACACGGTCTCAATGGTGATAGCTGAGCTGACTACACTGACTATGCTAGTGGCAGACTCCACTATGCTGGCAGGCTGGCTAATAGCCTGCTGCCTGGCCTGCACCCTATTTCATTGTGGAGCTAGAGGAGTTAGAGCCCTGTCTATGTTGGTAGATAAGATGAGAGCACCCCTCCAGCTAGGATGGAGTCCGTCACTCCTCAGCAGGTCAGGCTTGGTCCTGTTTGTGGGTGAGTCCCAGAAAGAGGGCCAATTATCTACAAATTCTATCTTTTGGGAGGGGCAGAAAACAGTTTTCAACCAGCGATTGAGTTGTGAGACTCTGCTGTAGAGCTCATCACTCCCCCTAACTGGGAGGGGGCCAGAGACAATTACTCGATGCCGACACATCTTTCTAGCTGATATGCACGCAGAAGCTATGTTGCGCTTGGTGATCTCTGACTGTTTCATCCTAACATCATTGGTGCCGACGTGGATAACAATATCTCTATACTCTCTACACTCGCCAGTTTTAGCTTTAGCCAGCACCATCTTCAGATTAGCCTTAACGTCGGTAGCCCTGCCCCCGGGTAAACAGTGTATGATCGCTGGATGATTCGCTTTAAGTCTAATACTGCGGGTAATGGAGTCGCCAATGACTAGAGTTTTCAATTTGTCAGAGCTAATGGTGGGAAGCTTCGGCGTCTCAGACCCCTGTAACGGGAGGAGTAGAGACCAGAGAAGACTCGGCCTCTGACACCGACCCGCTGCTTAATGGGGAAAACCGGTTGAAAGTTTCTGTCGGCTGAATGAGCGACACCGGTTGAGCGTTCCTACAGCATTTCCTTCCAGAAACCGTGAGAAAATTGTCCGGCTGCGGGGACTGTGCCAGGGGATTTATACTACTATCTGTACTTACTGGTGGCACAGACGCTGTTTCATCCTTTCCTACACTAAAATTACCCTTGCCTAACGATTGCGTCTGAAGCTGGGCTTGCAGTACAGCTATCCTCGCCGTAAGGCGAGCACAGCGGCTGCAATTAGAAGGCATCATGTTAATGTTACTACTTAGCTTCGGCTGTTGGAGGTCCCCTCTCTGCCTTCAGAGCATCCTCACAGGTTGTCTTGACAGGGATTCTGAATCAGATTATGGATCAGATTACCCTTACCACAGATCTAGGATCAGAATACCCTTACCACAGATCTAGGATCAGATGACCCTTACCACAGATCTAGGATCAGATGACCCTTACCACAGATCTAGGATCAGATTACCCTTACCACAGATCTAAGCAGAGGTGATCTGACTCTGGACCTGTGCTATAGGACGAACTGTTGCCAACTCCTGAATAGTTTCAAGATGTTTTATTTATTTAACCAACACTGTAGCTCCCCTCTGTGGTGGAAAATCACCACACATAAAGCCAAGGTCGGGTAAAAGAACTGCGTCCTGTATGTTGCCATTTGGGAGACAACCAATGTCTCCTGGATTTTATTCATTGGTTGATAAAGGACGAATCAAGTCTATAAACTATGTTTCCATCCAATTAACCACAGATTTTCATGCGGGTATGAGATTATTATGGATGAGAGCGATAGTATTATTTATATATTTTCCAAACGGCAACCAATCACCGATCAACCAATCACCGATCAACACATCACCGATCAACCAATCACCGATCAACACGTCACCGATCAACACGTCACCGATCAACACGTCACCGATCAACACGTCACCAGAATCAGACCCTCTATATTTGTTGTAAAGGAGCATCAAGCTCGTCACCAGAATCAGACCCTCTATATTTGTTGTAAAGGAGCATCAAGCTCGTCACCAGAATCAGACCCTCTATATTTGTTGTAAAGGAGCATCAAGCTCGTCACCAGAATCAGACCCTCTATATTTATTGTAAAGGAGCATCAAGCTCGTCACCAGAATCAGACCCTCTATATTTATTGTAAAGGAGCATCAAGCTCACCAGAATCACCAGAATCAGACCCTCTATATTTATTGTAAAGGAGCATCAAGCTCGTCACCAGAATCAGACCCTCTATATTTATTGTAAAGGAGCATCAAGCTCGTCAACAGAATCAGACCCTCTATATTTATTGTAAAGGAGCATCAAGCTCGTCACCAGAATCAGACCCTCTATATTTGTTGTAAAGGAGCATCAAGCTCGTCACCAGGCTCTTTCACCACCCTGTGAAGTTCATCATAACTGATTTAATCTGCAGCCTGATGAACTGCATGGTTTCCCTGAGTCGTAGTGGGAGGAACGCATCCCCGCGTGACTCAAACTTTATTTTTGGATATGATGGTTATTATATATGCGCATAAAGGCGTTTCCATCACCATTCCTCGCATAAATATTTTAACCAACACAAAAAAAAATTGTCGAACGAACACATTGTCCGTTGGCATTTCCTTAATGTTTCCATCAGGTCGTGACCTTTTTCACTAGTCAGGTAATTCACCTGCATGAAAAGGTGGGATGGAAGCATGGTTCATTCATTTTCTTCTTCACGTGTACATCAAATGGGAGGCAAATCAGACCCAGATTATGGAGTCAGTCTGCTCTAAGTGGAGTAAATATGATTAGTGGAGTCAGTCTGCTCTAAGTGGAGTAAATATGATTAGTGGAGTCAGTCTGCTCTCTACACACACAGACATCAGTTCTTATATTTTCATATTGATCTGCCCTTATAAGGTTTGTGTTCCAGGGACGGACGGACGGACGGACGGACATACAGACAGACAGACAGACAGACAGTGGTGTAAAAAGTATCCAATTGTCATACTTGAGTAAAAGTAAAGAATAGAAAATGACTCAAGTCAATGTAAAAGTCATCCAGTAAAATACTACTTGAGTAAAAGTAAAGAATAGAAAATGACTCAAGTCAATGTAAAAGTCATCCAGTGAAATACTACTTGAGTAAAAGTAAAGAATAGAAAATGACTCAAGTCAATGTAAAAGTCATCCAGTGAAATACTACTTGAGTAAAAGTAAAGAATAGAAAATGACTCAAGTCAATGTAAAAGTCATCCAGTGAAATACTACTTGAGTAAAAGTAAAGAATAGAAAATGACTCAAGTCAATGTAAAAGTCATCCAGTGAAATACTACTTGAGTAAAAGTAAAGAATAGAAAATGACTCAAGTCAATGTAAAAGTCATCCAGTGAAATACTACTTGAGTAAAAGTAAAGAATAGAAAATGACTCAAGTCAATGTAAAAGTCATCCAGTGAAATACTACTTGAGTAAAAGTAAAGAATAGAAAATGACTCAAGTCAATGTAAAAGTCATCCAGTGAAATACTACTTGAGTAAAAGTAAAGAATAGAAAATGACTCAAGTCAATGTAAAAGTCATCCAGTGAAATACTACTTGAGTAAAAGTAAAGAATAGAAAATGACTCAAGTCAATGTAAAAGTCATCCAGTGAAATACTACTTGAGTAAAAGTAAAGAATAGAAAATGACTCAAGTCAATGTAAAAGTCATCCAGTGAAATACTACTTGAGTAAAAGTAAAGAATAGAAAATGACTCAAGTCAATGTAAAAGTCATCCAGTAAAATACTACTTGAGTAAAAGTAAAGAATAGAAAATGACTCAAGTCAATGTAAAAGTCATCCAGTAAAATACTACTTGAGTAAAAGTAAAGAATAGAAAATGACTCAAGTCAATGTAAAAGTCATCCAGTAAAATACTACTTGAGTAAAAGTAAAGAATAGAAAATGACTCAAGTCAATGTAAAAGTCATCCAGTAAAATACTACTTGAGTAAAAGTAAAGAATAGAAAATGACTCAAGTCAATGTAAAAGTCATCCAGTAAAATACTACTTGAGTAAAAGTAAAGAATAGAAAATGACTCAAGTCAATGTAAAAGTCATCCAGTAAAATACTACTTGAGTAAAAGTAAAGAATAGAAAATGACTCAAGTCAATGTAAAAGTCATCCAGTGAAATACTACTTGAGTAAAAGTAAAGAATAGAAAATGACTCAAGTCAATGTAAAAGTCATCCAGTGAAATACTACTTGAGTAAAAGTAAAGAATAGAAAATGACTCAAGTCAATGTAAAAGTCATCCAGTGAAATACTACTTGAGTAAAAGTAAAGAATAGAAAATGACTCAAGTCAATGTAAAAGTCATCCAGTGAAATACTACTTGAGTAAAAGTAAAGAATAGAAAATGACTCAAGTCAATGTAAAAGTCATCCAGTAAAATACTACTTGAGTAAAAGTAAAGAATAGAAAATGACTCAAGTCAATGTAAAAGTCATCCAGTGAAATACTACTTGAGTAAAAGTAAAGAATAGAAAATGACTCAAGTCAATGTAAAAGTCATCCAGTGAAATACTACTTGAGTAAAAGTAAAGAATAGAAAATGACTCAAGTCAATGTAAAAGTCATCCAGTGAAATACTACTTGAGTAAAAGTAAAGAATAGAAAATGACTCAAGTCAATGTAAAAGTCATCCAGTGAAATACTACTTGAGTAAAAGTAAAGAATAGAAAATGACTCAAGTCAATGTAAAAGTCATCCAGTGAAATACTACTTGAGTAAAAGTAAAGAATAGAAAATGACTCAAGTCAATGTAAAAGTCATCCAGTAAAATACTACTTGAGTAAAAGTCTAAAAGTATTTGGTTTGAAATATGCTGAAGTATCAAAAGTACATATAATTGATAAAATATACTTAAGTATCAAAAGTACATGTAATTCCTAAACTATACAGTGGGGATAACAAGTATTTGATACACTGCCGATTTTGCAGGTTTTCCTACTTACAAAGCATGTAGAGGTCTGTCATTTTTTATCAAAACAAAAATCCAGAAAATCACATGATATGATTTTTAAGTAATTAATTTGCATTTTTATTTTATTAATTACTTAAAAATCATACAATGTGATCTTCTGGATTTTTGTTTTAGATTCCGTCTCTCACAGTTGAAGTGTACCTACGATAAAAATTACAGACCTCTACATGCTTTGTAAGTAGGAAAACCTGCAAAATCGGCAGTGTATCAAATACTTGTTCTCCCCACTGTACTTAAGTATCAAAGTCAAAAGTATAAATCATTTCAAATTCATTATATTAAACAAACCAGACGGCACCATTCTCTTGTTTTTATTTGTATTTATACGGACAGCTAGAGGCTCCAAACTCAGACATTACAAACAAAGCATTTTGTGTTTAGTGAGTGCTCCAGATCAGAGGCAGTAGAGATGACCAGGGATGTTCTCTGTTTAGTGAGTCCTCCAGATCAGAGGCAGTAGGGATGACCAGGGATGTTCTCTGTTTAGTGAGTCCTCCAGATCAGAGGCAGTAGGGATGACCAGGGATGTTCTCTGTTTAGTGAGTCCTCCAGATCAGAGGCAGTAGGGATGACCAGGGATGTTCTCTGTTTAGTGAGTCCTCCAGATCAGAGGCAGTAGGGATGACCAGGGATGTTCTCTGTTTAGTGAGTCCTCCAGATCAGAGACAGTAGGGATGACCAGGGATGTTCTCTGTTTGGTGAGTCCTCCAGATCAGAGGCAGTAGGGATGACCAGGGATGTTCTCTGTTTAGTGAGTCCTCCAGATCAGAGGCAGTAGGGATGACCAGGGATGTTCTCTGTTTAGTGAGTCCTCCAGATCAGAGGCAGTAGGGATGACCAGGGATGTTCTCTGTTTAGTGAGTCCTCCAGATCAGAGGCAGTAGGGATGACCAGGGATGTTCTCTGTTTAGTGAGTCCTCCAGATCAGAGGCAGTAGGGATGACCAGGGATGTTCTCTGTTTAGTGAGTCTGCCAGATCAGAGGCAGTAGGGATGACCAGAGATGTAATGTAGTGAAGTAAAAGTTATCAAAAATATAAATAGTAAAGTAGATACCCCCCCCAAAAAAAAAACGACTTAAGTAGTACTTTAAAGCATTTTTTTTACTTAAGTACTTAACACGCACAGGGACAAATATCCACACCATAGGGGACAACAGACATTTAATAACTACAACCTGTATTAACACATTTTCATGTTAGAACAAGCTAATACCTTGACGTGACAACAAGCTCTTGAGAAAGACATTTAACATTCTGGATGTGTTAGTAACAGAACTGCAATGAGCTACTCTGATAGCCTTCAGAAAGTATTCAACACCCCTGGACTTTTTACACATTTTTGTTGTGAATTTAAAATGGATTAAATTGAGATGTTTTGAAACTGGTCTTAACACCCTAACATGTCAAAGTGGAATTATGGATTAAATTGAGATGTTTTGAAACTGGTCTTAACACCCTAACATGTCAAAGTGGAATTATGGATTAAATTGAGATGTTTTCTCACTGGCCATAACACAGTATCCCATAATGTCAAAGTGGAATTATGTTTTATTAAAAATCTAAAATGTATTGAGTCAATAAGAATTCAACCCCGTTGTTATGGCGATGCCTATATACAGAGCATTCAGAAAGTATTCAGACCAAATTACCCTTTTCCTCAATTTGTTACGTTACAGCCTTATATTAAAATGGATGAAATAAATGTTTTTCCTCATCAATCTACACCCATAATGACATCACAGTACCCCATAATGACATCACAGTACCCCATAATGACATCACAATACCCCATAATGACATCACAGTATCCCATAATGACATCACAATACCCCATAATGACATCACAATACCCCATAATGACATCACAGTACCCCATAATGACATCACAGTACCCCATAATGACATCACAATACCCCATAATGACATCACAATACCCCATAATGACATCACAATACCCCATAATGACATCACAGTACCCCATAATGACATCACAGTACCCCATAATGACATCACAATACCCCATAATGACATCACAATACCCCATAATGACATCACAGTACCCCATAATGACATCACAATACCCCATAAATGACATCACAATACCCCATAATGACATCACAATACCCCATAATGACATCACAATACCCCATAATGACATCACAATACCCCATAATGACATCACAGTACCCCATAATGACATCACAGTACAGTGTAGGGTATGAGAAAACTGAGGATGGATCAACATTGTAGTTATTTGACAATACAAACCTAAATGACAAAGTGAAAAGAAGGAAGCCTTTAAATAAAATATTAGTCTAAAGCATAAATAAAATATTCCAAAACATGCATCCTATTTCCAACAAGGCATTAAAGTAATACTTCAAAAAATGTGGCAAAGAAATCAATTTACATACTGAATACAAAACAAAGTGCTCTGTTTGGCGCAAATCCAATACAACACATTATTGAGACCCACTCTCCATATTTTAATAGTGGTGGCTGCATCGTGTTATGGGTATGCTTGTAATCGTTCAGGACTGGGGAGTTTTTCAGGACAAAAAAGAAACGGAACGGAGATAAGCACAAATAAAATCCTAAAGGAAAACCTGGTTCAGTCTGCTTTCCACCAGGCACTGGGAGATGAATTCACCTTTCAGCAGGACAATAACCTGGTTCAGTCTGCTTTCCACCAGACACTGGGAGATGAATTCACCTTTCAGCAGGACAATAACCTGGTTCAGTCTGCTTTCCACCAGACACTGGGAGATGAATTCACCTTTCAGCAGGACAATAACCTGGTTCAGTCTGCTTTCCACCAGACACTGGGAGATGAAGTCACCTTTCAGCAGGACAATAACCTGGTTCAGTCTGCTTTCCACCAGACACTGGGAGATGAATTCACCTTTCAGCAGGACAATAACCTGGTTCAGTCTGCTTTCCACCAGACACTGGGAGATGAATTCACCTTTCAGCAGGACAATAACCTGGTGGTCTGCTTTCCACCAGACACTGGGAGATGAAGTCACCTTTCAGCAGGACAATAACCTGGTTCAGTCTGCTTTCCACCAGACACTGGGAGATGAATTCACCTTTCAGCAGGACAATAACCTGGTGGTCTGCTTTCCACCAGACACTGGGAGATGAATTCACCTTTCAGCAGGACAATAACCTGGTTCAGTCTGCTTTCCACCAGACACTGGGAGATGAATTCACCTTTCAGCAGGACAATAACCTGGTGGTCTGCTTTCCACCAGACACTGGGAGATGAAGTCACCTTTCAGCAGGACAATAACTAACAACACCAAATATACACTGCGGTTGTTTACCAAGAAGACACTGAATGTTCCTGAGTGGCCGAGTTACAGTTTTGACTTAAATCTACTTGAAAATCTATGGCAAGACTTCAAAATGGTTGTCTAACAACCAACTTAACAGAGCTTGAAGAATTTAGAAAATAATAATGGGTAAATATTGTCCAATCCAGGTGTGGAAAGCTCTTAGAGACTTACCCAGAAAAACTCACAGCTGAAATAGCTGCCAATTATGATTTTAACATGTATTGACTCAGGGGTGTGAATATTTATGTAAATGAGATATTTATGTATTTCATTTTAAAATAAATTTGCAAACATTTCTAAAACCATATTTTGACATTATCATGATGTGCTTTTGTGTCTAGATGGATGAGGAAAAGAATCAGGCTGTAACCCAACTAAATGTGGAATAAGTCAAGGGGTATGAATACTTTCTGAAAGCTCTGTACAAAGCTAAATATAAGTAATACTGAGGCCCTTCGTATCTGGAAACACAACATCAAAATGACAGACACAGTCCTCTACACACAGCACAGTCCTCTACACACAGTACAGTCCTCTACACACAGTACAGTCCTCTACACACAGCACAGTCCTCTACACACAGCATAGTCCTCTACACACAGCACAGTCCTCTACACACAGTACAGTCCTCTACACACAGTACAGTCCTCTACACACAGCATAGTCCTCTACACACAGTACAGTCCTCTACACACAGTACAGTCCTCTACACACAGCACAGTCCTCAACACAGTCCTCTACACACATCACAATCCTCTACACACAGTCCTCTACACACAGCACAGTCCTCTACACACAGTACAGTCCTCTACACACAGCACAGTCCTCTACACACAACACAGTCCTCTACACACAGCACAGTCCTCTACACACAGTACAGTCCTCTACACACAGTACAGTCCTCTACACACAGTACAGTCCTCTACACACAGTACAGTCCTCTACACACAGCATAGTCCTCTACACACAGTACAGTCCTCTACACACAGTACAGTCCTCTACACACAGCACAGTCCTCAACACAGTCCTCTACACACATCACAATCCTCTACACACAGTCCTCTACACACAGCACAGTCCTCTACACACAGCACAGTCCTCTACACACAACACAGTCCTCTACACACAGCATAGTCCTCTACACACAGTACAGTCCTCTACACACAACACAGTCCTCTACACACAGCACAGTCCTCTACACACAGCACAGTCCTCTACACACAGTACAGTCCTCTACACACAGTACAGTCCTCTACACACAGCATAGTCCTCTACACACAGCATAGTCCTCAACACAGTCCTCTACACACAGCACAGTCCTCTACACACAGCACAGTCCTCTACACACAGTACAGTCCTCTACACACAGCACAGTCCTCTACACACAACACAGTCCTCTACACACAGCACAGTCCTCTACACACAGTACAGTCCTCTACACACAGTACAGTCCTCTACACACAGTCCTCTACACACAGCACAGTCCTCTACACACAGCACAGTCCTCTACACACAGCACAGCCCTCTACACACAGCACAGTCCTCTACACACGGTACAGTCCTCTACACACAGTCCTCTACACAGTCCTCTACACACAGTACAGTCCTCTACACAGTCCTCTACACACAGCACAGTCCTCTACACACAGCACAGTCCTCTACACACAGTCCTCTACACACAGTCCTCTACACACAGTACAGTCCTCTACACACAGTACAGTCCTCTACACACAGTACAGTCCTCTACACACAGTACAGTGCTCTACACACAGTACAGTCCTCTACACACAGTCCTCTACACACAGTACAGTCCTCTACACACAGTACAGTCCTCTACACACAGTCCTCTACACACAGTACAGTCCTCTACACACAGTACAGTCCTCTACACACAGTACAATCCTCTACACAGTCCTCTACACACAGTACAGTCCTCTACACACAGTACAGTCCTCTACACACAGCAGAGTCCTCTACACACAGCACAGTCCACAGTCCTCTACACACAGTACAGTCCTCTACACAGTACAGTCCTCTACACACAGCACAGTCCTCTACACACAGTACAGTCCTCTACACACAGCACAGTCCTCTACACACAGTACAGTCCTCTACACACAGTACAGTCCTCTACACACAGTCCTCTACACACAGTACAGTCCTCTACACACATCACAGTCCTCTACACACAGTACAGTCCTCTACACACAGTACAGTCCTCTACACACAGTACAGTCCTCTACACACAGCACAGTCCTCTACACACAGCACAGTCCTCTACACACAGTAAAGTCCTCTACTCACAGCACAGTCCTCTACACACAACACAGTCCTCTACACACAGCACAGTCCTCTACACACAGCACAGTCCTCTACACACAGTACAGTCCTCTACACACAGCATAGTCCTCTACACACAGTACAGTCCTCTACACACAGCACAGTCCTCAACACAGTCCTCTACACACATCACAATCCTCTACACACAGTCCTCTACACACAGCACAGTCCTCTACACACAGTACAGTCCTCTACACACAGAATAGTCCTCTACACACAGTACAGTCCTCTACACACAGTACAGTCCTCTACACACAGCACAGTCCTCTACACACAACACAGTCCTCTACACACAGCACAGTCCTCTACACACAGTACAGTCCTCTACACACAGTACAGTCCTCTACACACAGCACAGTCCTCTACACACAGCACAGTCCTCTACACACAGTACAGTCCTCTACACACAGCACAGTCCTCTACACACAGCACAGTCCTCTACACACAGCACAGTCCTCTACACACAGCACAGTCCTCTACACACAGCACAGTCCTCTACACACAGTACAGTCCTCTACACACAGTACAGTCCTCTACACACAGCACAGTCTTCTACACACAGCATAGTCCTCAACACAGTCCTCTACACACAGTACAGTCCTCTACACACAGCACAGTCCTCTACACACAGCACAGTCCTCTACACACAGTACAGTCCTCTACACACAGCACAGTCCTCAAAACACAGTCCTCTACACACAGCACAGTCCTCTACACACAGCACAGTCCTCTACACACAGCACAGTCCTCTACACACAGTAAAGTCCTCTACACACAGCACAGTCCTCTACACACAACACAGTCCTCTACACACAGTACAGTCCTCTACACACAGCATAGTCCTCTACACACAGCATAGTCCTCAACACAGTCCTCTACACACAGCACAGTCCTCTACACACAGCACAGTCCTCTACACACAGCACAGTCCTCAAAACACAGTCCTCTACACACAGCACAGTCCTCTACACACAGCACAGTCCTCAAAACACAGTCCTCTACACACAGCACAGTCCTCAAAACACAGTCCTCTACACACAGCACAGTCCTCTACACACAGCACAGTCCTCTACACACAGCACAGTCCTCTACACACGGTACAGTCCTCTACACACGGTACAGTCCTCTACACACAGTCCTCTACACAGTCCTCTACACACAGTACAGTCCTCTACACACAGTCCTCTACACACAGTCCTCTACACACAGCACAGTCCTCTACACACAGTACAGTCCTCTACACACAGCACAGTCCTCAACACACAGCACAGTCCTCTACACACAGCACAGTCCTCTACACACAGCACAGTCCTCTACACACAGTCCTCTACACAGTCCTCTACACACAGTACAGTCCTCTACACAGTCCTCTACACACAGTACAGTCCTCTACACACAGCACAGTCCTCTACACACAGTCCTCTACACACAGTCCTCTACACACAGTACAGTCCTCTACACACAGTACAGTCCTCTACACACAGTACAGTCCTCTACACACAGTACAGTGCTCTACACACAGTACAGTCCTCTACACACAGTCCTCTACACACAGTACAGTCCTCTACACACAGTACAGTCCTCTACACACAGTACAGTCCTCTACACACAGTACAATCCTCTACACAGCCCTCTACACACAGTACAGTCCTCTACACACAGTACAGTCCTCTACACACAGCACAGTCCTCTACACACAGTACAGTCCTCTACACACAGTCCTCTACACACAGTACAGTCCTCTACACACAGTACAATCCTCTACACAGTCCTCTACACACAGTACAGTCCTCTACACACAGTACAGTCCTCTACACACAGCACAGTCCTCTACACACAGTACAGTCCTCTACACACAGTCCTCTACACACAGTACAGTAATCTACACACAGTACAGTCCTCTACACACAGCACAGTCCTCTACACACAGTACAGTCCTCTACACACAGTCCTCTACACACAGTACAGTCCTCTACACACATCACAGTCCTCTACACACAGTACAGTCCTCTACACACAGTACAGTCCTCTACACACAGCACAGTCCTCTACACACAACACAGTCCTCTACACACAGCACAGTCCTCTACACACAGTACAGTCCTCTACACACAGCATAGTCCTCTACACACAGCATAGTCCTCAACACAGTCCTCTACACACAGCACAGCCCTCTACACACAGCATAGTCCTCTACACACAGCACAGTCCTCTACACACAGCACAGTCCTCTACACACAGCACAGTCCTCAAAACACAGTCCTCTACACACAGCACAGTCCTCTACACACAGCACAGTCCTCTACACACAGCACAGTCCTCTACACACGGTACAGTCCTCTACACACGGTACAGTCCTCTACACACAGTCCTCTACACAGTCCTCTACACACAGTACAGTCCTCTACACACAGTCCTCTACACACAGTCCTCTACACACAGTACAGTCCTCTACACACAGTACAGTCCTCTACACACAGTACAGTGCTCTACACACAGTACAGTCCTCTACACACAGCACAGTCCTCTACACACAGCACAGTCCTCTACACACAGTACAGTCCTCTACACACAGCACAGTCCTCAACACACAGCACAGTCCTCTACACACAGCACAGTCCTCTACACACAGCACAGTCCTCTACACACAGTCCTCTACACAGTCCTCTACACACAGTACAGTCCTCTACACAGTCCTCTACACACAGTACAGTCCTCTACACACAGCACAGTCCTCTACACACAGTCCTCTACACACAGTCCTCTACACACAGTACAGTCCTCTACACACAGTACAGTCCTCTACACACAGTACAGTCCTCTACACACAGTACAGTGCTCTACACACAGTACAGTCCCTCTACACACAGTCCTCTACACACAGTACAGTCCTCTACACACAGTACAGTCCTCTACACACAGTACAGTCCTCTACACACAGTACAGTCCTCTACACAGCCCTCCTCTACACACAGTACAGTCCTCTACACACAGTACAGTCCTCTACACACAGCACAGTCCTCTACACACAGTACAGTCCTCTACACACAGTCCTCTACACACAGTACAGTCCTCTACACACAGTACAATCCTCTACACAGTCCTCTACACACAGTACAGTCCTCTACACACAGTACAGTCCTCTACACACAGCACAGTCCTCTACACACAGCACAGTCCTCTACACACAGTCCTCTACACACAGTACAGTAATCTACACACAGTACAGTCCTCTACACACAGCACAGTCCTCTACACACAGTACAGTCCTCTACACACAGTCCTCTACACACAGTACAGTCCTCTACACACATCACAGTCCTCTACACACAGTACAGTCCTCTACACACAGTACAGTCCTCTACACACAGTACAGTCCTCTACACACAGCACAGTCCTCTACACACAGTAAAGTCCTCTACACACAGCACAGTCCTCTACACACAGCACAGTCCTCTACACACAACACAGTCCTCTACACACAGCACAGTCCTCTACACACAGCACAGTCCTCTACACACAGCATAGTACTCTACACACAGTACAGTCCTCTACACACAGTACAGTCCTCTACACACAGCACAGTCCTCAACACAGTCCTCTACACACATCACAATCCTCTACACACAGTCCTCTACACACAGCACAGTCCTCTACACACAGTACAGTCCTCTACACACAGAATAGTCCTCTACACACAGTACAGTCCTCTACACACAGTACAGTCCTCTACACACAGCACAGTCCTCTACACACAACACAGTCCTCTACACACAGCACAGTCCTCTACACACAGCACAGTCCTCTACACACAGTACAGTCCTCTACACACAGCATAGTCCTCTACACACAGCATAGTCCTCAACACAGTCCTCTACACACAGTACAGTCCTCTACACACAGCACAGCCCTCTACACACAGCACAGTCCTCTACACACAGCACAGTCCTCTACACACAGCACAGTCCTCTACACACAGTACAGTCCTCTACACACAGCACAGTCCTCAACACACAGTCCTCTACACACAGCACAGCCCTCTACACACAGCACAGTCCTCTACACACAGCACAGTCCTCTACACACAGCACAGTCCTCTACACACGGTACAGTCCTCTACACACAGTCCTCTACACAGTCCTCTACACACAGTACAGTCCTCTACACAGTCCTCTACACACAGTACAGTCCTCTACACACAGCACAGTCCTCTACACACAGCACAGTCCTCTACACACAGTCCTCTACACACAGTCCTCTACACACAGTACAGTCCTCTACACACAGTACAGTCCTCTACACACAGTACAGTCCTCTACACACAGTACAGTCCTCTACACACAGTACAGTCCTCTACACACAGTCCTCTACACACAGTACAGTCCTCTACACACAGTACAGTCCTCTACACACAGTACAGTCCTCTACACACAGTCCTCTACACACAGTACAGTCCTCTACACACAGTACAGTCCTCTACACACAGTACAATCCTCTACACAGTCCTCTACACACAGTACAGTCCTCTACACACAGTACAGTCCTCTACACACAGCACAGTCCTCTACACACAGTACAGTCCTCTACACACAGTCCTCTACACACAGTACAGTCCTCTACACACAGCACAGTCCTCTACACACAGCACAGTCCTCTACACACAGTACAGTCCTCTACACACAGTACAGTCCTCTACACACAGTCCTCTACACACAGTACAGTCCTCTACACACAGTACAGTCCTCTACACACAGTACAGTCCTCTACACACAGTACAGTCCTCTACACACAGTACAATCCTCTACACACAGCACAGTCCTCTACACACAGCAAAGTCCTCTACACACAACACAGTCCTCTACACACAGCACAGTCCTCTACACACAGTACAGTCCTCTACACACAGCATAGTACTCTACACACAGTACAGTCCTCTACACACAGTACAGTCCTCTACACACAGCACAGTCCTCAACACAGTCCTCTACACACATCACAATCCTCTACACACAGTCCTCTACACACAGCACAGTCCTCTACACACAGTACAGTCCTCTACACACAGAATAGTCCTCTACACACAGTACAGTCCTCTACACACAGTACAGTCCTCTACACACAGCACAGTCCTCTACACACAACACAGTCCTCTACACACAGCACAGTCCTCTACACACAGCACAGTCCTCTACACACAGTACAGTCCTCTACACACAGCATAGTCCTCTACACACAGCATAGTCCTCAACACAGTCCTCTACACACAGTACAGTCCTCTACACACAGCACAGCCCTCTACACACAGCACAGTCCTCTACACACAGCACAGTCCTCTACACACAGCACAGTCCTCTACACACAGCACAGTCCTCTACACACAGTACAGTCCTCTACACACAGCACAGTCCTCAACACACAGTCCTCTACACACAGCACAGCCCTCTACACACAGCACAGTCCTCTACACACAGCACAGTCCTCTACACACAGTACAGTCCTCTACACACAGCATAGTCCTCTACACACAGCATAGTCCTCAACACAGTCCTCTACACACAGTACAGTCCTCTACACACAGCACAGCCCTCTACACACAGCACAGTCCTCTACACACAGCACAGTCCTCTACACACAGCACAGTCCTCTACACACAGCACAGTCCTCTACACACAGTACAGTCCTCTACACACAGCACAGTCCTCAACACACAGTCCTCTACACACAGCACAGCCCTCTACACACAGCACAGTCCTCTAGACACAGCACAGTCCTCTACACACAGCACAGTCCTCTACACACGGTACAGTCCTCTACACACAGCACAGTCCTCTACACACAGCACAGTCCTCTACACACAGTCCTCTACACACAGTCCTCTACACACAGTACAGTCCTCTACACACAGTACAGTCCTCTACACACAGTACAGTGCTCTACACACAGTACAGTCCTCTACACACAGTACAGTCCTCTACACACAGTCCTCTACACACAGTACAGTCCTCTACACACAGTACAGTCCTCTACACACAGTCCTCTACACACAGTACAGTCCTCTACACACAGTACAGTCCTCTACACACAGTACAATCCTCTACACAGTCCTCTACACACAGTACAGTCCTCTACACACAGTACAGTCCTCTACACACAGCACAGTCCTCTACACACAGTACAGTCCTCTACACACAGTCCTCTACACACAGTACAGTCCTCTACACACAGCACAGTCCTCTACACACGGCACAGTCCTCTACACACAGTACAGTCCTCTACACACAGTACAGTCCTCTACACACAGTCCTCTACACACAGTACAGTCCTCTACACACATCACAGTCCTCTACACACAGTACAGTCCTCTACACACAGTACAGTCCTCTACACACAGTACAGTCCTCTACACACAGCACAGTCCTCTACACACAGCAAAGTCCTCTACACACAGTAAAGTCCTCTACACACAACACAGTCCTCTACACACAGCACAGTCCTCTACACACAGTACAGTCCTCTACACACAGCATAGTACTCTACACACAGTACAGTCCTCTACACACAGTACAGTCCTCTACACACAGCACAGTCCTCAACACAGTCCTCTACACACATCACAATCCTCTACACACAGTCCTCTACACACAGTACAGTCCTCTACACACAGCACAGTCCTCTACACACAACACAGTCCTCTACACACAGCACAGTCCTCTACACACAGCACAGTCCTCTACACACAGTACAGTCCTCTACACACAGCATAGTCCTCTACACACAGCATAGTCCTCAACACAGTCCTCTACACACAGTACAGTCCTCTACACACAGCACAGTCCTCTACACACAGCACAGTCCTCTACACACAGTACAGTCCTCTACACACAGCACAGTCCTCAACACACAGTCCTCTACACACAGCACAGCCCTCTACACACAGCACAGTCCTCTACACACAGCACAGTCCTCTACACACAGCACAGTCCTCTACACACAGCACAGTCCTCTACACACAGTCCTCTACACACAGTACAGTCCTCTACACAGTCCTCTACACACAGTACAGTCCTCTACACACAGCACAGTCCTCTACACACAGCACAGTCCTCTACACACAGTCCTCTACACACACAGTCCTCTACACACAACACAGTCCTCTACACACACACAGTCCTCTACACACAGTACAGTCCTCTAAACACAGCACAGTCCCTCTACACACAGTCCTCTACACACAGCACAGTCCTCTACACACACACAGTCCTCTACAACACACAGTCCTCTACACACAGTACAGTCCTCTACACACATCACAGTCCTCTACACACAGTACAGTCCTCTACACACAGTACAGTCCTCTACACACAGTACAGTCCTCTACACACAGCACAGTCCTCTACACACAGTCCTCTACACACAGCACAGTCCTCTACACACAGTCCTCTACACACAGCACAGTCCTCTACACACAGCACAGTCCTCTACACACAGTACAGTCCTCTACACACAGCACAGTCCTCTACACACAGCACAGTCCTCTACACACAGTACAGTCCTCTACACACAGTCCTCTACACACAGCACAGTCCTCTACACACAGTACAGTCCTCTACACACAGCACAGTCCTCTACACACAGCACAGTCCTCTACACACAGCACAGTCCTCTACACACAGCACAGTCCTCTACACACAGTCCTCTACACACAGTACAGTCCTCTACACACAGCACAGTCCTCTACACACAGCACAGTCCTCTACACACAGTCCTCTACACACAGCACAGTCCTCTACACACAGCACAGTCCTCTACACACAGCACAGTCCTCTACACACAGTAAAGTCCTCTACACACAGCACAGTCCTCTACACACAACACAGTCCTCTACACACAACACAGTCCTCTACACACAACACAGTCCTCTACACACAGTACAGTCCTCTACAAACAGCACAGTCCTCTACACACAACACAGTCCTCTACACACAACACAGTCCTCTACACACAACACAGTCCTCTACACACAACACAGTCCTCTACACACAGCACAGTCCTCTACACACAGTACAGTCCTCTACACACAGTCCTCTACACACAGCACAGTCCTCTACACACAGCACAGTCCTCTACACACAGCACAGTCCTCTACACACAGCACAGTCCTCTACACACAGTAAAGTCCTCTACACACAGCACAGTCCTCTACACACAGCACAGTCCTCTACACACAGCACAGTCCTCTACAAACAGCACAGTCCTCTACACACAGTCCTCTACACACAGTACAGTCCTCTAAACACAGTACAGTCCTCTACACACAGTCCTCTAAACACAGTACAGTGCTCTACACACAGTCCTCTACACACAGCACAGTCCTCTACACACAGCACAGTCCTCTACAAACAGCACAGTCCTCTACACACAGTCCTCTACACACAGTACAGTCCTCTAAACACAGTACAGTCCTCTACACACAGTCCTCTAAACACAGTACAGTGCTCTACACACAGTCCTCTAAACACAGTACAGTCCTCTACACACAGCACAGTCCTCTACAAACAGCACAGTCCTCTACACACAGCACAGTCCTCTACACACAGCACAGTCCTCTACACACAACACAGTCCTCTACACACAGTACAGTCCTCTACACACAGCACAGTCCTCTACACACAGTACAGTCCTCTACACACATCACAGTCCTCTACACACAGCACAGTCCTCTACACACAGCACAGTCCTCTACACACAGCACAGTCCTCTACACACAGCACAGTCCTCTACACACAGCACAGTCCTCTACACACAGCACAGTCCTCTACACACAGCACAGTCCTCTACACACAGCACAGTCCTCTACACACAGTACAGTCCTCTACACACAGTCACAGTCCTCTACACACAGTACAGTCCTCTACAAACAGCACAGTCCTCTACAAACAGCACAGTCCTCTACAAAACAGCACAGTCCTCTACACACAACACAGTCCTCTACACACAGCACAGTCCTCTACAAACAGCACAGCTTGACATTAAATAAAGCAAACTTAACACATCACTCAGCATTTAAACAGACAAAATGGAGATTTCGTTAACTTGGCAGTCTTGTCTGTGTAAACAGGATAATGAGGCGCGAGACTAAACATGAATTAGTCTATTCAGGTCAAACTAATGAACCATCTCAACATCAGCTCATCACGTCCCATCGCTACAGTATGTAAATACACATGAATATTCAAACGTTTCACGTAGAATAACAGTCCAGGTTCCCTTTATAAAACACCTCTCTCTTAAATATGGCTTCTTCCCTCCAGCTCATCTCCCAATATCTCTCCTGTTTATAACCAGGATGACAGCAGGGTCTGTACTGGATACTACATAGTGTTGTAGTGTGGCTGTACTGGATACTACATAGTGTTGTAGTGTGGCTGTACTGGATACTACATAGTGTTATAGTGTGGCTGTACTGGATACTACATAGTGTTATAGTGTGGCTGTACTGGATACTACATAGTGTTGTAGTGTGGCTGTACTGGATACTACATAGTGTTATAGTGTGGCTGTACTGGATACTACATAGTGTTATAGTGTGGCTGTACTGGGTACTACATAGTGTTGTAGTGTGGCTGTACTGGATACTACATAGTGTTGTGGTGTGGCTGTACTGGATACTACATAGTGTTATAGTGTGGCTGTACTGGATACTACATAGTGTTGTAGTGTGGCTGTACTGGATAGTGTTGTAGTGTGTCTGTACTGGATACTACATAGTGTTGTAGTGTGGCTGTACTGGATACTACATAGTGTTGTAGTGTGACTGTACTGGATACTACATAGTGTTGTAGTGTGGCTGTACTGGATACTACATAGTGTTGTGGTGTGGCTGTACTGGATACTACATAGTGTTGTAGTGTGGCTGTACTGGACACTACATAGTGTTATTGTGTGGCTGTACTGGATACTACATAGTGTTGTAGTGTGGCTGTACTGGATACTACATAGTGTTGTAGTGTGGCTGTACTGGATACTACATAGTGTTATAGTGTGGCTGTACTGGATACTACATAGTGTTATAGTGTGGCTGTACTGGATACTACATAGTGTTGTAGTGTGGCTGTACTGGATACTACATAGTGTTATAGTGTGGCTGTACTGGATACTACATAGTGTTGTAGTGTGACTGTAGTGGATACTACATAGTGTTATAGTGTGGCTGTACTGGATACTACATAGTGTTGTAGTGTGGCTGTACTGGATACTACATAGTGTTGTAGTGTGGCTGTACTGGATACTACATAGTGTTGTAGTGTGACTGTACTGGATACTACATAGTGTTGTAGTGTGGCTGTACTGGGTACTACATAGTGTTATAGTGTGGCTGTACTGGATAGTGTTGTAGTGTGACTGTACTGGATACTACATAGTGTTGTAGTGTGACTGTACGGGATACTACATAGTGTTGTAGTGTGACTGTACTGGATACTACATAGTGTTGTAGTGTGGCTGTACTGGACACTACATAGTGTTGTAGTGTGGCTGTACTGGATACTACATAGTGTTGTAGTGTGACTGTACTGGATACTACATAGTGTTGTAGTGTGGCTGTACTGGATAGTGTTGTAGTGTGACTGTACTGGATACTACATAGTGTTGTAGTGTGACTGTACTGTATACTACATAGTGTTGTAGTGTGGCTGTACTGGATACTACATAGTGTTGTAGTGTGGCTGTACTGGATACTACATAGTGTTGTAGTGTGGCTGTATTGGATACTACATAGTGTTGTAGTGTGACTGTACTGGATACTACATAGTGTTGTAGTGTGACTGTACTGGATACTACATAGTGTTATAGTGTGACTGTACTGGATAGTGTTGTAGTGTGACTGTACTGGATACTACATAGTGTTGTAGTGTGACTGTACTGGATACTACATAGTGTTGTAGTGTGGCTGTACTGGATACTACATAGTGTTGTAGTGTGGCTGTACTGGATACTACATAGTGTTGTAGTGTGACTGTACTGGATACTACATAGTGTTGTAGTGTGACTGTACTGGATACTACATAGTGTTGTAGTGTGACTGTACTGGATACTACATAGTGTTGTAGTGTGACTGTACTGGATACTACATAGTGTTGTAGTGTGACTGTACTGGATACTACATAGTGTTGTAGTGTGGCTGTACTGGATACTACATAGTGTTGTGGTGTGGCTGTACTGGATACTACATAGTGTTGTGGTGTGGCTGTACTGGATACTACATAGTGTTATAGTGTGGCTGTACTGGATACTACATAGTGTTGTAGTGTGGCTATACTGGATACTACATAGTGTTGTGGTGTGGCTGTACTGGATACTACATAGTGTTGTAGTGTGGCTGTACTGGATACTACATAGTGTTGTAGTGTGGCTGTACTGGATAGTGTTGTAGTGTGACTGTACTGGATACTACATAGTGTTGTAGTGTGGCTGTACTGGATACTACATAGTGTTGTGGTGTGGCTGTACTGGATACTACATAGTGTTGTAGTGTGGCTGTACTGGATACTACATAGTGTTGTAGTGTGACTGTACTGGATACTACATAGTGTTGTAGTGTGACTGTACTGGATACTACATAGTGTTGTAGTGTGGCTGTACTGGATACTACATAGTGTTATTGTGTGGCTGTACTGGATACTACATAGTGTTGTAGTGTGGCTGTACTGGATACTACATAGTGTTGTAGTGTGGCTGTACTGGATACTACATAGTGTTATAGTGTGGCTGTACTGGATACTACATAGTGTTATAGTGTGGCTGTACTGGATACTACATAGTGTTGTGGTGTGGCTGTACTGGATACTACATAGTGTTATAGTGTGGCTGTACTGGATACTACATAGTGTTATAGTGTGGCTGTACTGGATACTACATAGTGTTGTAGTGTGACTGTAGTGGATACTACATAGTGTTATAGTGTGGCTGTACTGGATACTACATAGTGTTGTAGTGTGGCTGTACTGGATACTACATAGTGTTGTAGTGTGGCTGTACTGGATACTACATAGTGTTGTAGTGTGACTGTACTGGATACTACATAGTGTTGTAGTGTGGCTGTACTGGGTACTACATAGTGTTATAGTGTGGCTGTACTGGATAGTGTTGTAGTGTGACTGTACTGGATACTACATAGTGTTGTAGTGTGACTGTACGGGATACTACATAGTGTTGTAGTGTGACTGTACTGGATACTACATAGTGTTGTAGTGTGACTGTACTGGATACTACATAGTGTTGTAGTGTGACTGTACTGGATACTACATAGTGTTGTAGTGTGGCTGTACTGGACACTACATAGTGTTGTAGTGTGGCTGTACTGGATACTACATAGTGTTGTAGTGTGACTGTACTGGATACTACATAGTGTTGTAGTGTGACTGTACTGGATACTACATAGTGTTGTAGTGTGACTGTACTGGATACTACATAGTGTTGTAGTGTGGCTGTACTGGATACTACATAGTGTTGTAGTGTGGCTGTACTGGATACTACATAGTGTTGTGGTGTGGCTGTACTGGATACTACATAGTGTTATAGTGTGGCTGTACTGGATACTACATAGTGTTGTAGTGTGGCTGTACTGGATACTACATAGTGTTGTGGTGTGGCTGTACTGGATACTACATAGTGTTGTAGTGTGGCTGTACTGGATACTACATAGTGTTGTAGTGTGGCTGTACTGGATAGTGTTGTAGTGTGACTGTACTGGATACTACATAGTGTTGTAGTGTGGCTGTACTGGATACTACATAGTGTTGTGGTGTGGCTGTACTGGATATACATAGTGTTGTAGTGTGGCTGTACTGGATACTACATAGTGTTGTAGTGTGACTGTACTGGATACTACATAGTGTTGTAGTGTGACTGTACTGGATACTACATAGTGTTGTAGTGTGGCTGTACTGGATACTACATAGTGTTATTGTGTGGCTGTACTGGATACTACATAGTGTTGTAGTGTGGCTGTACTGGATACTACATAGTGTTGTAGTGTGGCTGTACTGGATACTACATAGTGTTGTAGTGTGGCTGTACTGGATACTACATAGTGTTATAGTGTGGCTGTACTGGATACTACATAGTGTTGTAGTGTGGCTGTACTGGATACTACATAGTGTTATAGTGTGGCTGTACTGGATACTACATAGTGTTGTAGTGTGACTGTACTGGATACTACATAGTGTTGTAGTGTGACTGTAGTGGATACTACATAGTGTTATAGTGTGGCTGTACTGGATACTACATAGTGTTGTAGTGTGGCTGTACTGGATACTACATAGTGTTGTAGTGTGGCTGTACTGGATACTACATAGTGTTGTAGTGTGACTGTACTGGATACTACATAGTGTTGTAGTGTGGCTGTACTGGGTACTACATAGTGTTATAGTGTGGCTGTAGTGTTGTAGTGTGACTGTACTGGATACTACATAGTGTTGTAGTGTGACTGTACTGGATACTACATAGTGTTGTAGTGTGACTGTACTGGATACTACATAGTGTTGTAGTGTGACTGTACTGGATACTACATAGTGTTGTAGTGTGACTGTACTGGATACTACATAGTGTTGTAGTGTGGCTGTACTGGATACTACATAGTGTTGTAGTGTGACTGTACTGGATACTACATAGTGTTGTAGTGTGACTGTACTGGATACTACATAGTGTTGTAGTGTGACTGTACTAGTGTTGTAGTGTGGCTATACAGAATACTACATAGTGTTGTAGTGTGGCTGTACTGGATAGTGTTGTAGTGTGACTGTACTGGATACTACATAGTGTTGTAGTGTGACTGTACTGGATACTACATAGTGTTGTAGTGTGGCTGTACTGGATACTACATAGTGTTGTAGTGTGGCTGTACTGGATACTACATAGTGTTGTAGTGTGGCTGTATTGGATACTACATAGTGTTGTAGTGTGACTGTACTGGATACTACATAGTGTTATAGTGTGACTGTACTGGATAGTGTTGTAGTGTGACTGTACTGGATACAACATAGTGTTGTAGTGTGGGTTTACTGGATACTACATAGTGTTGTAGTGTGACTGTACTGGATACTACATAGTGTTGTAGTGTGACTGTACTGGATACTACATAGTGTTATAGTGTGGCTGTACTGGATAGTGTTGTAGTGTGACTGTACTGGGTACTACATAGTGTTGTAGTGTGGCTGTACTGGGTACTACATAGTGTTATAGTGTGGCTATACTGGATACTACATAGTGTTGTAGTGTGACTGTACTGGATACTACATAGTGTTGTAGTGTGACTGTACTGGATACTACATAGTGTTGTAGTGTGACTGTACTGGATACTACATAGTGTTGTAGTGTGACTGTACTGGATACTACATAGTGTTGTAGTGTGACTGTAATGGATACTACATAGTGTTGTAGTGTGACTGTACTGTATACTACATAGTGTTGTAGTGTGACTGTACTGGATACTACATAGTGTTGTAGTGTGGCTATACTGGATACTACATAGTGTTGTAGTGTGGCTGTACTGGATACTACATAGTGTTGTAGTGTGACTGTACTGGATACTACATAGTGTTGTAGTGTGACTGTACTGGATACTACATAGTGTTGTAGTGTGACTGTACTGGATACTACATAGTGTTGTAGTGTGACTGTACTGGATACTACATAGTGTTGTAGTGTGGCTGTACTGGATACTACATAGTGTTGTAGTGTGACTGTACTGGATACTACATAGTGTTATAGTGTGGCTATACTGGATACTACATAGTGTTGTAGTGTGACTGTACTGGATACTACATAGTGTTGTAGTGTGACTGTACTGGATACTACATAGTGTTGTAGTGTGACTGTACTGGATACTACATAGTGTTGTAGTGTGACTGTACTGGATACTACATAGTGTTGTAGTGTGGCTATACTGGATACTACATAGTGTTGTAGTGTGGCTGTACTGGATAGTGTTGTAGTGTGACTGTACTGGATACTACATAGTGTTGTAGTGTGGCTGTACTGGATACTACATAGTGTTGTAGTGTGGCTGTACTGGATACTACATAGTGTTGTAGTGTGGCTGTATTGGATACTACATAGTGTTGTAGTGTGACTGTACTGGATACTACATAGTGTTGTAGTGTGACTGTACTGGATACTACATAGTGTTATAGTGTGACTGTACTGGATAGTGTTGTAGTGTGACTGTACTGGATACAACATAGTGTTGTAGTGTGGGTTTACTGGATACTACATAGTGTTGTAGTGTGACTGTACTGGATACTACATAGTGTTGTAGTGTGACTGTACTGGATACTACATAGTGTTATAGTGTGGCTGTACTGGATAGTGTTGTAGTGTGACTGTACTGGGTACTACATAGTGTTGTAGTGTGGCTGTACTGGGTACTACATAGTGTTATAGTGTGGCTATACTGGATACTACATAGTGTTGTAGTGTGACTGTACTGGATACTACATAGTGTTGTAGTGTGACTGTACTGGATACTACATAGTGTTGTAGTGTGACTGTACTGGATACTACATAGTGTTGTAGTGTGACTGTACTGGATACTACATAGTGTTGTAGTGTGACTGTAATGGATACTACATAGTGTTGTAGTGTGACTGTACTGTATACTACATAGTGTTGTAGTGTGACTGTACTGGATACTACATAGTGTTGTAGTGTGGCTATACTGGATACTACATAGTGTTGTAGTGTGGCTGTACTGGATACTACATAGTGTTGTAGTGTGACTGTACTGGATACTACATAGTGTTGTAGTGTGACTGTACTGGATACTACATAGTGTTGTAGTGTGACTGTACTGGATACTACATAGTGTTGTAGTGTGACTGTACTGGATACTACATAGTGTTGTAGTGTGACTGTACTGGATACTACATAGTGTTGTAGTGTGACTGTACTGGATACTACATAGTGTTGTAGTGTGACTGTACTGGATACTACATAGTGTTGTAGTGTGGCTATACTGGATACTACATAGTGTTGTAGTGTGGCTGTACTGGATAGTGTTGTAGTGTGACTGTACTGGATACTACATAGTGTTGTAGTGTGGCTGTACTGGATACTACATAGTGTTGTAGTGTGACTGTACTGGATACTACATAGTGTTGTAGTGTGACTGTACTGGATACTACAGTGTTGTAGTGTGACTGTACTGGATACTACATAGTGTTGTAGTGTGGCTGTACTGGATACTACATAGTGTTGTAGTGTGACTGTACTGGATACTACATAGTGTTGTAGTGTGGCTGTACTGGATACTACATAGTGTTGTAGTGTGACTGTACTGGATACTACATAGTGTTGTAGTGTGACTGTACTGGATACTACATAGTGTTGTAGTGTGACTGTACTGGATACTACATAGTGTTGTAGTGTGGCTGTACTGGATACTACATAGTGTTGTAGTGTGACTGTACTGGATACTACATAGTGTTGTAGTGTGACTGTACTGGGTACTACATAGTGTTGTAGTGTGGCTGTACTGGGTACTACATAGTGTTATAGTGTGGCTATACTGGATACTACATAGTGTTGTAGTGTGACTGTACTGGATACTACATAGTGTTGTAGTGTGACTGTACTGGATACTACATAGTGTTGTAGTGTGACTGTACTGGATACTACATAGTGTTGTAGTGTGGCTGTACTGGATACTACATAGTGTTGTAGTGTGACTGTACTGGATACTACAGTGTTGTAGTGTGACTGTACTGGATACTACATAGTGTTGTAGTGTGGCTGTACTGGATACTACATAGTGTTGTAGTGTGACTGTACTGGATACTACATAGTGTTGTAGTGTGGCTGTACTGGATACTACATAGTGTTGTAGTGTGACTGTACTGGATACTACATAGTGTTGTAGTGTGACTGTACTGGATACTACATAGTGTTGTAGTGTGACTGTACTGGGTACTACATAGTGTTGTAGTGTGGCTGTACTGGGTACTACATAGTGTTATAGTGTGGCTATACTGGATACTACATAGTGTTGTAGTGTGACTGTACTGGATACTACATAGTGTTGTAGTGTGACTGTACTGGATACTACATAGTGTTGTAGTGTGACTGTACTGGATACTACATAGTGTTGTAGTGTGGCTGTACTGGATACTACATAGTGTTATAGTGTTGTAGTGTGTAGTGTGACTGTACTGGATACTACATAGTGTTGTAGTGTGACTGTACTGGATACTACATAGTGTGTGTGGCTGTACTGGATACTACATAGTGTTGTAGTGTGACTGTACTGGATACTACATAGTGTTGTAGTGTGGCTGTACTGGATACTACATAGTGTTGTAGTGTGGCTGTACTGGATACTACATAGTGTTGTAGTGTGGCTGTACTGGATACTACATAGTGTTGTAGTGTGACTGTACTGGATACTACATAGTGTTGTAGTGTGGCTGTACTGGATACTACATAGTGTTGTAGTGTGACTGTACTGGATACTACATAGTGTTGTAGTGTGACTGTACTGGATACTACATAGTGTTGTAGTGTGACTGTACTGGATACTACATAGTGTTGTAGTGCTGACTGGATACTACTAGTGTTGTAGTGTGACTGTACTGGATACTACATAGTGTTGTAGTGTGGCTGTACTGGATACTACATAGTGTTGTAGTGTGACTGTACTGGATACTACATAGTGTTGTAGTGTGACTGTACTGGATACTACATAGTGTTGTAGTGTGACTGTACTGGATACTACATAGTGTTGTAGTGTGACTGTACTGGATACTACATAGTGTTGTAGTGTGACTGTACTGGATACTACATAGTGTTGTAGTGTGACTGTACTGGATACTACATAGTGTTGTAGTGTGGCTGTACTGGATACTACATAGTGTTGTAGTGTGGCTGTACTGGATATACAGTGTTGTAGTGTGACTGTACTGGATACTACATAGTGTTGTAGTGTGGCTGTACTGGATACTACATAGTGTTGTAGTGTGGCTGTACTGGATACTACATAGTGTTGTAGTGTGACTGTACTGTACATAGTGTTGTAGTGTGACTGTACTGGATACTACATAGTGTTGTAGTGTGACTGTACTGGATACTACATAGTGTTGTAGTGTGACTGTACTGGATACTACATAGTGTTGTAGTGTGACTGTACTGGATACTACATAGTGTGACTGTACTGGATACTACATAGTGTTGTAGTGTGACTGTACTGGATACTACATAGTGTTGTAGTGTGGCTGTACTGGATACTACATAGTGTTGTAGTGTGACTGTACTGGATACTACATAGTGTTGTAGTGTGACTGTACTGGATACTACATATAGTGTTGTACTGGATACTACATAGTGTTGTAGTGTGGCTGTACTGGATACTACATAGTGTTGTAGTGTGACTGTACTGGATACTACATAGTGTTATAGTGTGGCTGTACTGGATACTACATAGTGTTGTAGTGTGACTGTACTGGATACTACATAGTGTTGTAGTGTGGCTGTACTGGATACTACATAGTGTTGTAGTGTGACTGTACTGGATACTACATAGTGTTGTAGTGTGGCTGTACTGGATACTACATAGTGTTGTAGTGTGACTGTACTGGATACTACATAGTGTTGTAGTGTGACTGTACTGGATACTACATAGTGTTGTAGTGTGACTGTACTGGATACTACATAGTGTTGTAGTGTGGCTGTACTGGATACTACATAGTGTTGTAGTGTGACTGTACTGGATACTACATAGTGTTGTAGTGTGGCTGTACTGGTACTACATAGTGTTGTAGTGTGACTGTACTGGATACTACATAGTGTTGTAGTGTGACTGTACTGGATACTACATAGTGTTGTAGTGTGACTGTACTGGATACTACATAGTGTTGTAGTGTGACTGTACTGGATACTACATAGTGTTGTAGTGTGACTGTACTGGATACTACATAGTGTTGTAGTGTGACTGTACTGGATACTACATAGTGTTGTAGTGTGGCTATACTGGATACTACATAGTGTTGTAGTGTGGCTGTACTGGATAGTGTTGTAGTGTGACTGTACTGGATACTACATAGTGTTGTAGTGTGGCTGTACTGGATACTACATAGTGTTGTAGTGTGACTGTACTGGATACTACATAGTGTTGTAGTGTGACTGTACTGGATACTACAGTGTTGTAGTGTGACTGTACTGGATACTACATAGTGTTGTAGTGTGGCTGTACTGATACTACATAGTGTTGTAGTGTGACTGTACTGGATACTACATAGTGTTGTAGTGTGGCTGTACTGATACTACATAGTGTTGTAGTGTGACTGTACTGGATACTACATAGTGTTGTAGTGTGACTGTACTGGATACTACATAGTGTTGTAGTGTGACTGTACTGGATACTACATAGTGTTGTAGTGTGACTGTACTGGGTACTACATAGTGTTGTAGTGTGGCTGTACTGGGTACTACATAGTGTTATAGTGTGGCTATACTGGATACTACATAGTGTTGTAGTGTGACTGTACTGGATACTACATAGTGTTGTAGTGTGACTGTACTGGATACTACATAGTGTTGTAGTGTGACTGTACTGGATACTACATAGTGTTGTAGTGTGGCTGTACTGGATACTACATAGTGTTATAGTGTGGCTGTACTGGATAGTGTTGTAGTGTGACTGTACTGGATACTACATAGTGTTGTAGTGTGACTGTACTGGATACTACATAGTGTTGTAGTGTGGCTGTACTGGATACTACATAGTGTTGTAGTGTGGCTGTACTGGATACTACATAGTGTTGTAGTGTGGCTGTACTGGATACTACATAGTGTTGTAGTGTGGCTGTACTGGATACTACATATTGTTGTAGTGTGACTGTACTGGATACTACATAGTGTTGTTGTGTGACTGTACTGGATACTACATAGTGTTATAGTGTGGCTGTACTGGATACTACATAGTGTTGTAGTGTGACTGTACTGGATACTACATAGTGTTGTAGTGTGGCTGTACTGGATACTACATAGTGTTGTAGTGTGACTGTACTGGATACTACATAGTGTTGTAGTGTGGCTGTACTGGATACTACATAGTGTTGTAGTGTGACTGTACTGGATACTACATAGTGTTGTAGTGTGACTGTACTGGATACTACATAGTGTTGTAGTGTGACTGTACTGGATACTACATAGTGTTGTAGTGTGGCTGTACTGGATAGTACATAGTGTTGTAGTGTGACTGTACTGGATACTACATAGTGTTGTAGTGTGGCTGTACTGGATACTACATAGTGTTGTAGTGTGACTGTACTGGATACTACATAGTGTTGTAGTGTGGCTGTACTGGATACTACATAGTGTTGTAGTGTGACTGTACTGGATACTACATAGTGTTGTAGTGTGACTGTAGTGGATGTCATCTCCTGCACCAGACACTTCTTTCCAAACTGGGGAGGTTAGAGGTCATGGCACTGTCCTTACCAACCTCCTACACTCCGATCATGGTATCGTCCAGTGTGGTGGTTTCTTCTCTGAGGGACAGCTGTTGTCTCTGTCCGGTTGGTCGATGGTTGTTGTTACCATAGCGTCGGGGGTGGGGCTCGTGTCTTAGCAGGAAGAGGCGGCGAGCGGCGGCGCGGTACTTCCTGGACATGAGGTTGTAGAGGACAGGGTTGATGGAGGCGCTGAGGTAACAGAGGACCATGGAGCCTATGTTGAAGTCCTGGCTGAGTTTTGCCTCCTCGTAGTCATCCACCTGGGCAAACAGGCTACGGCCGATATGATAGGGTAGCCAACAGATCACAAACGCCAGGACTACCATCACTGGTGGGGGATGAGGGAGGAATGAGAGAAATGGAACATTAATTTAACCTTTATTTAACTCGGCAAGTCAGTTAAGAACAAATTCTTATTTACAATGACAGCCTACAGAAAGAGAGAGAAAGAGAGAGAAATACAGAGAGAGAAATACAGAAAGAAAGATGATAGTGGTAGGGTTTGAGCTATGCAACCAAGTGGTTCCATAATAAAAGGTAAAAGGGCCCAGAACTGATCCTTGTGGTACACCATACATATTTGAACTTGAAAGTGATGGGACGATTTGTCATTTTTATATGAAAAAAATTGATACCTGTGGACTTAAAAATGTAAACCGTGCCTGTCCACAGATTCCAACAAGAGTTTCCAATCTCTCTAAATATATGCCTGTGATGGTCAGACATTTCACTGAGATTGAGGAGCACTAGAGGGATAGAAACTACTCGACCTAAAGCGGACACCTACGCGTCAAATATCTCATTACAAAATCATGGACATTGACATGGAGTTGGTCCCCCCCTTGCTGCTATAACAGCCTCCACTCTTCTGGGAAGGCTTTCCACTAGATGTTGGAACATTGCTGCTATAACAGCCTCCACTCTTCTGGGAAGGCTTTCCACTAGAGTGGGAACATTGCTGCTATAACAGCCTCCACTCTTCTGGGAAGGCTTTCCACTAGATGTTGGAACATTACTGCTATAACAGCCTCCACTCTTCTGGGCTTTCCACTAGATGTTGGTACATTGCTGCTGTAACAGCCTCCACTCTTCTGGGAAGGCTTTCCACTAGATGTTGGAACATTGCTGCTATAACAGCCTCCACTCTTCTGGGAAGGCTTTCCACTAGATGTTGGAACATTGCTGCTATAACAGCCTCCACTCTTCTGGGAAGGCTTTCCACTAGATGTTGGAACATTGCTGCTATAACAGCCTCCACTCTTCTGGGAAGGCTTTCCACTAGATGTTGGAACATTGCTGCGGTGACTTGCTTCCATTCAGCCACAAGAGCATTAGTGAGGTCTGGAACACTGATGTTGGGCGATTAGGCGCGGCTCGTTCCAATTCATCCCAAAGGTGTTCGATGGGGTTGAGGTCAGGGCTCTGTGAAGGCCAGTCAAGTTCTTCTACACCGATCTCGACAAACTATTTCTGTATGGACCTCACTTTGTGCATGGGGGCATTGTCATGCTGAAACAGGAAAGGGCCTTCCCCAAACTGTTGCCATAAAGTTGGAAGCACAGAATCATCTAGAATGTCATTGTAGGCTGTAACGTTAAGATTTCCCTTCACTGGATTTAAGGAGCCTCATCCACCAAACTTTACAGTTTGGGGCACATAGCGTTCTCCTGGCATCCGCCAAACCCAGATTTGTCCTTCGGACTGCCAGATGGTGAAGCGTGATTCATCACCAGAGAACACGTTTCTACTGCTCCAGAGTCCAATGGCGGCTAGCTTTACACCACTCCAGCCGACGCTTGGCATTGGACATGGTGATCTTAGGCTTGTGAGCGGCTGCTCGGCCACGGAAACCCATTTCATGAAGCTCCCAACGAACAGTTATTGTGCTGACGTTGTTTCCAGAGACAGCTTGGAACTCGGTAGTGAGAGTTGCAACCGAGGACAGACGATTTTTACACGCTCCAGCACTTGGCGTTCCCGTTCTGTGAGCTTGTGTGGCCTACCATTTTGTGGCTGAGTCATTATTGCTCTTAGACGTTTCCATACTTTTGCATATATAGTGTATGAGCTATGTGACAGCGGCTGTCATGTTACCTATACTCTGTTGGAAAGGCGGTGAATTAGTGATCCCTAATGTAGGGGGTGGAGCAACAAGGTCATGAAAATCCCCATTATCTCTGAATAATGAGTCCCTTTGATGACAATCCAATTTGTGGACTGAAAAAGTTGGCGACATGGTATCTGCCGTGCACTGTGGTTGTCTAGCTAATTCATATAGAAGCAGACACAGTAAATATTGACAGGCTATTAAATGAACACACGGGATTCACGATTCCATTAGAACACGACAGGACTACAAATCAAGTTGATTGGCTACGTAGGCGATCAATGGACATCATTTGTTCTACTAAAACAGGCTTTTAGAGTCATTATTAGGTCACACGCTGTCTTTCTCCTTGCCGTGAACTGTTAATATCATCAGGGTTTTGTTCTGACATTAAAAACAAACTTATACTACAGCATTGTTGAATACTCATTTCTGATTGGCTTTAAGGGCATTCTAGAATGGACATTAAAACCAGTTATACCATGGTATTGTTGAATACTCGTTTCTGATTAGCTAGAAGGGCATTCTAGAATGGACATTAAAACCAGTTATACCATCGTATTGTTGAATACTCGTTTCTGATTGGCTTTAAGGGCATTCTAAGTGATAATGCGGTGTTTGGAGGATATATTGGCACGGTTTGCTGGCCCTCGACTTCGTCACAGCCATGCCAATATATCCTCCAAACATCGACTTCGAGGGCATTATCACTTTTATACAACGGGTTACCAACATATTAAAATAATGATTCATTAATTTATACTATTTCTTCATCCTTCCACGAGATATAGTCCCGACACAACTCTAGGGTTGCTACCGAAGCCGGCTGGTCCTTCTTTCTATCAGTTCGGTTACAAGAAACACGACCCGGGTTGTTAAGTCTGTTTTGTTCTGTATTTATGGACCCAGTCGTTTGTTTTGAAATGTTCCATATTGCCATACTGGTTGACTACGTTATATGCCGTCGCTTGCCAACTACGGTTCATTTACAGTCACGTTAAAACAGCGCAGCCAGAACAGCAAAGAAACCCGATATTTGTTTCAGGACTATAATCTTGTGGAAGGATGAAATAATACGGATAAATTCATCGAAATAAAGTTAATGGAAATATGTCCAGTATTGTGTGAATATGTTGGTAATCCGTTGTATAAAAGTGTATAAAAGTGATAATGGCCGAGAAGCCGATGCTTGGAGGATATATTAAGCATGGGGGTGTTGTTAAATCAAAAACTACATCGAAATAAACCATGGTACATTTTCATAGTATATTTAAAAAGCTATAGTTCCATTGTTACTTGGTCTGTGTTTGAGCTGCTTTTGAAAGCAAAAGTCTAATAGAAAACATTATTGGCATGGTTGAATTATTATATTTTCACAATAACAAACTAGGACGGAAGGTTTGGTCAGATGAACTAGGAAGTCTGTTTGGTTACCACGGCAACTACCGTAGCGGTCTAGTAAACTTGCTACCTTCTTCAATGGTTGAACACATTTCTAGTGGCAAATGATGAACATATATCTCGTGTTATTAGATTATAGTCATGGTATAAAAAGGGATAATCAACCCGTGGCTTTTCTCTGGAAAAGAATGCAGCTCCGCGGTCGGCCAGTTCCACTCCATCAAATCAAATCTAATGTATTTATAAAGCCCTTCCTACATCAGTTGATATCTCAAAGTGCTGTACAGAAACGCAGCCTAAAACCCCAAACAGCAAACAATGTAGGTGTAAAAGCACGGCTGGTCAAATCCTTCCCCATTACTAGTTTATCCAGCTGTTTTCAGCAACTGCTATTCTTTTCATTCGGTTGTTTTACTAGCAACAAACTTGTTTAGCTAGCTTCTAGCCTAGTGTTTAATATTCAAAGTGATCTCGTCCTAATGGACAGTGTTGACGAGATGGCACACTATACCAGGATGAATTTAACGTCATCAGCTCATTCTTATGGATGTACCCAAATTAACGTCTCTAGAAAACAGCTTTAAAACGAATCCAAATGCAGCTACTTTGCTGTTATTCTGTCTGCAGAGGTCGTGGCTGTGTTGATCCCTGACATAATTACATGCTGAAAATAGAAAACTCTTTTCGACTTTTAATTTATTTTAAAATGTTACCCCCTTTTTTCTCCCCAATTTCGTGGTATCCAATTGTTGTAGTAGCTACTATCTTGTCTCATCGCTACAACTCCCGTACGGGCTCGGGAGAGACGAAGGTTGAAAGTCATGCGTCCTCCGATACACAACCCAACCAGCCGTACTGCTTCTTAACACAGCGTGCATCCAACCCGGAAGCCAGCCGCACCAATGTGTCGGAGGAAACACCGTGCACCTGGCCACCTTGGCTAGCGCACACTGCGCCCTAACCCGGACGACGCCAATTGTGCTTTGCCCCACAGACCTCCCGGTCGCGGCCGGTTACGACGGAGCCTGGGCGCAAACCCAGGGACTCTGATGGCAGAGCTGGTGCTGCAGTACAGCGCCCTTAACCACTGCGCCACCCGGGAGGCTTCTTTTCGACTTCTTGACGGACAGCGTACACACACTATGGAGACAGACTATACACACTATGGAGACAGACTGTACACACTATGGAGACAGACTGTAGACACTATGGAGACAGACTGTACACACTATGGAGACAGACTGTACACACTATGGAGACAGACTGTACACACTATGGAGACAGACTGTAGACACTATGGATACAGACTGTACACACTATGGAGACAGACTGTAGACACTATGGAGACGGACTGTACACACTATGGAGACGGACTGTACACACTATGGAGACGGACTGTACACACTATGGAGACAGACTGTAGACACTATGGAGACAGACTGTACACACTATGGAGACAGACTGTACACTATGGAGACAGACTGTACACACTATGGAGACGGACAGTGTACACACTATGGAGACGGACAGTGTACACACTATGGAGACGGACAGTGTACACACTATGGAGACGGACAGTGTACACACTATGGAGACAGACTGTACACACTATGGAGACGGACTGTACACACTATGGAGACAGACTGTACACACTATGGAGACAGACTGTACACACTATGGAGACGGACAGTGTACACACACACTATGACTGAGACTATGGAGACAGACTGTACACACTATGGAGACAGACTGTACACACTATGGAGACGGACTGTACACACTATGGAGACAGACTGTACACACTATGGAGACAGACTGTACACACTATGGAGACAGACTGTACACACTATGGAGACAGACTGTACACACTATGGAGACAGACTGTACACACACTATGGAGACAGACTGTACACACTATGGAGATGGACAGTGTACACACTATGGAGACAGACTGTACACACTATGGAGACAGACTGTACACACTATGGAGACAGACTGTACACACTATGGAGACAGACTGTACACACACTATGGAGACAGACTGTACACACTATGGAGACAGACTGTACACACTATGGAGACAGACTGTACACACTATGGAGACTGTACACACTATGGAGGACTGTACACACTATGGAGACAGACTGTACACACTATGGAGACAGACTGTAGACACTATGGAGACAGACTGTACACACTATGGAGACAGACTGTACACACTATGGAGACAGACTGTACAACTATGACTGATGGAGACAGACTGTACACACTATGGAGACAGACTGTACACACTATGGAGACAGATGGAGACAGACTGTACACACTATGGAGACAGACTGTACACACTATGGAGACAGACTGTACACACTATGGAGACGGACAGTGTACACACTATGGAGACAGACTGTACACACTATGGAGACAGACTGTACACACTATGGAGACAGACTGTACACACTATGGAGACAGACTGTACACACTATGGAGACAGACTGCACACACTATGGAGACAGACTGCACACACTATGGAGACAGACTGTACACACACTATGGAGACAGACTGTACACACTATGGAGACAGACTGTACACACTATGGAGACAGACTGTACACACTATGGAGACAGACTGTACACACTATGGAGACAGACTGTACACACTATGGAGATGGACAGTGTACACACTATGGAGACAGACTGTACACACTATGGAGACGGACTGTACACACTATGGAGACAGACTGTACACACTATGGAGACAGACTGTACACACTATGGAGACAGACTGTACACACTATGGAGACAGACTGTACACACACTATGGAGACAGACTGTACACACTATGGAGATGGACAGTGTACACACTATGGAGACAGACTGTACACACTATGGAGACAGACTGTACACACTATGGAGACAGACTGTACACACTATGGAGACAGACTGTACACACTATGGAGACAGACTGTACACACACTATGGAGACGGACTGTAGGCACTATGGAGACAGACTGTACACACTATGGAGACAGACTGTACACACTATGGAGACAGACTGTACACACTATGGAGACGGACTGTACACACTATGGAGACAGACTGTACACACTATGGAGACAGACTGTAGACACTATGGAGACAGACTGTACACACTATGGAGACAGACTGTACACACTATGGAGACGGACTGCACACACTATGGAGACAGACTGCACACACTATGGAGACAGACTGCACACACTATGGAGACAGACTGTACACACTATGGAGACAGACTGTACACACTATGGAGACAGACTGTACACACTATGGAGATGGACAGCGTACACACTATGGAGACAGACTGTACACACTATGGAGACAGACTGTACACACTATGGAGATGGACAGTGTACACACTATGGAGACAGACTGTACACACTATGGAGACGGACTGTACACACTATGGAGACAGACTGTACACACACTATGGAGACAGACTGTACACACTATGGAGATGGACAGTGTACACACTATGGAGACAGACTGTACACACTATGGAGACAGACTGTACACACTATGGAGACAGACTGTACACACTATGGAGACAGACTGTACACACTATGGAGACAGACTGTACACACTATGGAGACAGACTGTACACACTATGGAGACAGACTGTACACACTATGGAGACAGACTGTACACACTATGGAGACAGACTGTACACACTATGGAGTCAGACTGTACACACTATGGAGACAGACTGTACACACTATGGAGACAGACTGTACACACTATGGAGACGGACAGTGTACACACTATGGAGACAGACTGTACACACTATGGAGACGGACTGTACACACTATGGAGACAGACTGTACACACTATGGAGACAGACTGTACACACTATGGAGACAGACTGTACACACTATGGAGACAGACTGTACACACACTATGGAGACAGACTGTAGGCACTATGGAGACAGACTGTACACACTATGGAGACAGACTGTACACACTATGGAGACGGACTGTACACACTATGGAGACAGACTGTACACACTATGGAGACAGACTGTAGACACTATGGAGACAGACTGTACACACTATGGAGACAGACTGTACACACTATGGAGACGGACTGCACACACTATGGAGACAGACTGTACACACACTATGGAGACGGACTGTAGGCACTATGGAGACAGACTGTACACACTATGGAGACAGACTGTACACACTATGGAGACAGACTGTACACACTATGGAGACAGACTGTACACACTATGGAGACAGACTGTACACACTATGGAGACAGACTGTACACACTATGGAGACAGACTGTATACACTATGGAGACAGACTGGAGACAGACACACTATGGAGACAGACTGTACACACTATGGAGACAGACTGTACACACTATGGAGACAGACTGTATACACTATGGAGACAGACTGTATACACTATGGAGACAGACTGTATACACTATGGAGACAGACTGTACACACTATGGAGACAGACTGTACACACTATGGAGACAGACTGTACACACTATGGAGACAGACTGTACACACTATGGAGACAGACTGTACACACTATGGAGACAGACTGTACACACTATGGAGACAGACTGTATACACTATGGAGACAGACTGTACACACTATGGAGACAGACTGTACACACTATGGAGACAGACTGTACACACTATGGAGACAGACTGTACACACTATGGAGACAGACTGTACACACTATGGAGACAGACTGTATACACTATGGAGACAGAGACAGACTGTATACACTATGGAGACAGACTGTACACACTATGGAGACAGACTGTACACACTATGGAGACAGTACACACTATGGAGACAGACTGTACACACTATGGAGACAGACACTATGGAGACAGACTGTAGACACTATGGAGACAGACTGTACACACTATGGAGACAGACTGTGGAGACAGACACACTATGGAGACAGACTGTAGACACTATGGAGACAGACTGTACACACTATGGAGACAGACTGTATACACTATGGAGACAGACTGTATACACTATGGAGACAGACTGTACACACTATGGAGACAGACTGTACACACTATGGAGACAGACTGTACACACTATGGAGACAGACTACACACTATGGAGACACTATGGAGACAGACTGTACACACTATGGAGACAGACTGTATACACTATGGAGACAGACTGTACACACTATGGAGACGGACTGTACACACTATGGAGACAGACTGTATACACTATGGAGACAGACTGTATACACTATGGAGACAGACTGTACACACTATGGAGACAGACCTAGAATGAATAGTATATTAAACCAAAAGTAATATAAACTGTGATAAACTGTAGTTAATAATGTTTATTATAATAATAAATCATAAATAATTCATTAATAATAATAATAAATAAATAATTAATATAATGTTTAATGTATATGTTTCAAGAAAATGAATGACAGGGTAGGGTGTGTCCTGAAGTAGCGTCATTTTCTCTTGTAGGCAAAGTCTTCAAAAACACTTGAAATGATGCCTATCCCCAGTACACTCACATTCTAGATTAAAAACAGAGGGTTTATATCTTGACGGTCACTCACCCAGTATTTTGACGGTTTGTCTGTGCGACCTCTTCCGGGCCATGGCGTTGGGACCCTGCAGGTCGTTCTTACTCTTCCACAGCGTCCGTCCAATGGAGCCGTACAGGAAAACCAGGCAGAACATGGGACAGAAGAAATACGTAGTGGAGACCCAGATCATTGTGTGCAGCTGCCCTGACCTGATGGCATAGTTGGTATGTTTACACTGTCTCGTACTGTAGTCCGGGTGTGTGTCGTTGTCATACTCCACACCTACCAGAAACAGCATGGGGGCAGCAGAGAGCAGAGCAAAAGTCCATAGAGCCACAATGATGTACTGCACCCTGCGTTTGGTCACCACAACTTTAGCTCTGAGGGGGAAACAGATGGCCAGGTATCGCTCCATGCTGAGGGCGGTGATGTGGAGGATGGTGGCGTATGTACAGGCCTCGTTGGCGTAGTGAAACAGACGGCACACCACCTCCCCAAACAACCAGGGGACGTACTTCCACAGACGGTAGAGGTCAAAGGGCAGGCAGAGGAAGATGAGGAGGTCGGACACAGCCATTGAGGAGAGGTACAGGTTAGTGGTGGTCTTCATATCCTTGAAGCGCTAGGGGGAAGAAGAAGAAGAAGAACACGAATATTTAATTAATCCTTTCATCCTTAAAATTGCCAGTCCACTCCAGACCTGTCTGACATGTCATCCTTCCCCCATTTCCTGGTTCTCTAACCCACTTCCTTCCCCCATTTCCTGCTTCTCTAACCCACTTCCTTCCCCCATTTCCTGCTTCTCTAACCCACTTCCTTCCCCCATTTCCTGGTTCTCTAACCCACTTCCTTTCCCCATTTCCTGCTTCTCTAACCCACTTCCTTCCCCAATTTCCTGCTTCTCTAACCCACTTCCTTCCCCAATTTCCTGCTTCTCTAACCCACTTCCTTCCCCCATTTCCTGCTTCTCTAACCCACTTCCTTCCCCCATTTCCTGGTTCTCTAACCCACTTCCTTACCTGGATGATGAGGATGGTCATGCTGTTTCCCAACACGCCGACCAGGAAGAGGAGGATACAGATGACGGTAACAGGGATGAGGGTGGAGGTGGGGAACAGAGAGCCTTCGTAGTGCTGGTCATCTATCTCCATGTTGTTCGCAGGCCGGGGGGGAGGGAGGAGCTCCGACTGGGGTCTGGACCACGGCATCAGGGCACCGAGAGAGACTGACTGGTTTACAGGAGAGAGGAAAGGATGAGAGAGAGAGGAAAGGAGTGAGAGAGGAAAGGAGAGAGAGAGGAAAGGAGAGAGAGAGAGGAAAGGGAGAGAGAGAGAGGAAAGGAGAGAGAGAGAGGAAAGGAGAGAGAGAGAGGAAAGGAGGGAGAGAGAGAGAGGAAAGGAGTGAGAGAGGAAAGGAGGGAGAGAGGAAAGGAGGGAGAGAGAGAGAGAGAGAGAGAGGAAAGGAGAGAGAGAGAGGAAAGGAGGGAGAGAGGAAAGGAGGGAGAGAGAGAGAGAGGAAAGGAGTGAGAGAGGAAAGGAGGGAGAGAGAGAGAGAGAGAGAGAGAGGGGAAAGGAGAGAGAGAGAGAAAGAGAGAGGAAAGGAGACAGAGAGAGAGGAAAGGAGGGAGAGAGCGAGAGGAAAGGAGGGAGAGGAAAGGAGGGAGAGAGAGAGGAAAGGAGGGAGAGGAAAGGAGGGAGAGAGAGAGGAAAGGAGGGAGAGCAAAGGAGGGAGAGAGAGAGAGAGGAAAGGAGGGAGAGCAAAGGAGGAAGAGAGAGAGAGAGGAAAGGAGGGAGAGCAAAGGAGGGAGAGAGAGAGAGATGAAAGGAGGGAGAGCAAAGGAGGAAGAGAGAGAGGAAAGGAGGGAGAGAGAGAGGAAAGGAGGGAGAGCAAAGGAGGGAGAGAGAGAGAGGAAAGGAGGGAGAGAGAGAGAGGAAAGGAGGAAGAGAGCGAGGAAAGCGAGACGAGAGAGAGGACAAAAGAGAGAGAGAGGGGAGAGACAGGCAAAAAGACAGGCAGAGATACAGACAGGCAGAGAGTGAGAGAGAGAGACAGACAGTCAAACAGACAAAGACAGACACGCAGAGAGAGAGACAGACAGTCAGAGACGGACAGACAAGCAGCGCGACAGAGACAGTCAGAGAGAGAGAGAGACAGGCAGAGAGAGAGATAGACAGTCAGAGACAGACACACAGAGAGACAGGCAGAGAGAGAGAGACAGTCAGAGACAGACAAAGACAGACACGCAGAGACAGGCAGAGAGAGAGAGACAGTCAGAGACAGACAGAGACAGTCACGCAGAGAGACAGGCAGAGAGAGAGAGACAGTCAAAGACAGACAGAGACAGACACTCAGAGAAACAGGCAGAGAGAGAGAGACAGTCAAAGACAGACACGCAGAGAGACAGGCAGAGAGAGAGAGAGACAGTCAGAGACAGACAGAGACTCAGAGAAACAGGCAGAGAGATAGACAGTCAGACAGACACTCAGAGAAACAGGCAGAGAGATAGACAGTCAGACAGACACTCAGAGAAACAGGCAGAGAGACAGACAGACAGAGACAGACACTCAGAGAAACAGGCAGAGAGACAGACAGATAGAGACAGACAGACAGAGACAGACAGAGACAGACACTCAGAGAAACAGGCAGAGAGACAGACAGACAGAGAGAGAGACAGTCAGAGACAGTCAGAGACAGACAGAGACAGACACTCAGAGAAACAGACAGAGAGAGAGGCAGAGCCAGACAGAGACAGTCACGCAGAGAGACAGGCAGAGAGACAGACAGACAGACAGAGAGTGAGACATGTCTTCCTAAGGAAAAGTTCTCTGTTGAAAAAAATATATTTTTAAATCTCAGCATGATTGATCAATACATTATTAATCTTTATAAATCTACAAGTAATGATGTGTGAAGAGGCCAAACAGGGATAAGAAAACCAACGATGAGATAATCTTCTTTACCTCTGCAGTGGATCCTCTTGTGTGTTCTATACTCTCTGGTCCTTAGAGTGGGTTCTCTGTCCCTGGTGCCGTGTGTGTAGAAGAGAGAGAGGAGGTCTGAAGTGGATCCTCTTGTGTGTTCTATACTCTCTGGTCCTTAGAGTGGGTTCTCTGTCCCTGGTGCCGTGTGTGTAGAAGAGAGAGAGGAGGTCTGAAGTGGATCCTCTTGTGTGTTCTATACTCTCTGGTCCTTAGAGTGGGTTCTCTGTCGCTGGTGCCGTGTGTGTAGAAGGGAGAGAGGAGGTCTGAAGTGGATCCTCTTGTGTGTTCTATACTCTCTGGTCCTTAGAGTGGGTTCTCTGTCGCTGGTGCCGTGTGTGTAGAAGGGAGAGAGGAGGTCTGAAGTGGGACGGAGCTCGATCACATCTCCTCCTCTGTGTGTGTGTGTGTGTGTGTCAAATAATGAAGGGGCGGATGAGGGAGAGAGGGAGGAGAGAGATGGGGGAAAGAGGGAGGAGAGAGAGATAGAGGGAGGGAGATGGGAGAGAAAGACAGAGGGAGAGAGAGAGACAGAGGGAGAGAGATAGAAGGAGAAAGAGGGAGGAAGGAGAGAGATGGAGAGAGAGCTGGAGGGGAGAGAGGGGGAAAGAGAGATGAGAGAGGGAGGATAAAGAGAAGAGAGATGGAGGAGAGAGGGAGAGAGAGAGAAGGAGTGAGGAGATGAGAGATGGAGAGAGATGAAGGAGAAAGATGGATTGGGGCAGAGATGGAGAGAGGCAGATATGGAGAGAGACAGATATGGAGAGAGGCAGAGATGGAGAGAGGCAGAGATGGAGAGAGGCAGAGATGGAGAGAGGCAGAGATGGAGAGGGGCAGAGATGGAGAGAGGCAGAGATGGAGAGAGGCAGAGATGGAGAGAGGCAGAGATGGAGAGGGGCAGAGATGGAGAGGGGCAGAGATGGAGAGGGGCAGAGGCTAACGCTACCATCATGTCTCCCAGGCTAACACAACCATCATGTCTCCCTGGCTCGGCTAACATAACCATCACGTCTCCCTGGCTAACACAACCATCATGTCTCCCTGGCTAACACAACCATCATGTCTCCCTGGCTCGGCTAACACAACCATCATGTCTCCCTGGCTCAGCTAACACAACCATCATGTCTCCCTGGCTAACACAACCATCATGTCTCCCTGGCTAACATTACCATTATGTCTCCCTGACTCGGCTTACACAACCATCATGTCTCCCTGGCTCGGCTAACACAACCATCATGTCTCCCTGGCTAACACAACCATCATGTCTCCCTGGCTAACACAACCATCATGTCTCCCTGGCTCGGCTAACACAACCATCACGTCTCCCTGGCTTACACAACCATCATGTCTCCCTGGCTAACACAACCATTATGTCTCCCTGACTCGGCTAACAAAACCATCATGTCTCCCTGGCTCAGCTAACACAACCATCACGTCTCCCTGGCTCAGCTAACACAACCATCATGTCTCGGCTAACACAACCATCATGTCTCCCTGGCTAACAAATCCATCATGTCTCCCTGGCTAACAAATCCATCATGTCTCCCTGGCTAACGCTACCATCATGTCTCCCTGGTTCGGCTAACACTACCATCATGTCTCCCTGACTCGGCTAACACAACCATCATGTCTCCCTGGCTCAGCTAACACAACCATCATGTCTCCCTGGCTAACACAACCATCATGTCTCCCTGGCTAACACAACCATTATGTCTCCCTGACTCGGCTTACACAACCATCATGTCTCCCTGGCTAACACAACCATTATGTCTCCCTGACTCGGCTAACACAACCAAACCATCATGTCTCCCTGGCTAACACAACCATTATGTCTCCCTGACTCGGCTTACACAACCATCATGTCTCCCTGGCTCGGCTAACACAACCATCATGTCTCCCTGGCTCGGCTAACACAACCATCATGTCTCCCTGGCTAACACAACCATCATGTCTCCCTGGCTCGGCTAACACAACCATCATGTCTCCCTGGCTCGGCTAACACAACCATCATGTCTCCCTGGCTAACACAACATCATGTCTCCCTGGCTAACACTACCATTATGTCTCCCTGACTCGGCTTACACAACCATCATGTCTCCCTGGCTCGGCTAACACAACCATCATGTCTCCCTGGCTAACACAACCATCATGTCTCCCTGACTAACACAACCATCATGTCTCCCTGACTCGGCTAACACAACCATCATGTCTCCCTGGCTCAGCTAACACAACCATCATGTCTCCCTGGCTAACACAACCATCATGTCTCCCTGGCTAACACAACCATCACGTCTCCCTGGCTCTGCTAACGCTACCATCACGTCTCCCTGGCTCTGCTAACGCTACCATCACGTCTCCCTGACTCTGCTAACGCTACCATCATGTCTCCCTGACTCTGCTAACGCTACCATCACGTCTCCCTGGCTCTGGTAACACTACCATCACGTCTCCCTGGCTCTGCTAACGCTACCATCATGTCTCCCTGACTCTGCTAACGCTACCATCATGTCTCCCTGACTCTGCTAACGCTACCATCACGTCTCCCTGGCTAACGCTACCATCACGTCTCCCTGGCTCGGCTAACGCTACCATCATGTCTCCCTGGCTAACACAACCATCATGTCTCCCTGACTCGGCTAACACAACCATCATGTCTCCCTGACTCGGCTAACACAACCATCATGTCTCCCTGACTCGGCTAACACAACCATCATGTCTCCCTGACTCGGCTAACACAACCATCATGTCTCCCTGGCTCAGCTAACACAACCATCATGTCTCCCTGGCTCAGCTAACACAACCATCATGTCTCCCTGGCTAACACAACCATCATGTCTCCCTGGCTAACACAACCATCATGTCTCCCTGACTCGGCTAACACAACCATCACGTCTCCCTGACTCGGCTAACGCTACCATCACGTCTCCCTGGCTCTGCTAACGCTACCATCACGTCTCCCTGGCTCTGCTAACGCTACCATCACGTCTCCCTGACTCTGCTAACACAACCATCACGTCTCCCTGGCTAACACAACCATCATGTCTCCCTGACTCAGCTAACACAACCATCATGTCTCCCTGGCTAACGCTACCATCACGTCTCCTGGCTCGGCTAACACAACCATCATGTCTCCTGACTAACACAACCATCATGTCTCCTGGCTGGCTAACACAACCATCACGTCTCCCTGGCTAACACAACCATCACGTCTCCTGGCTCGCTAACGCTACCATCATGTCTCCCTGGCAAACACAACCATCATGTCTCCCTGGCTAACACAACCATCATGTCTCCCTGGCTCGGCTAACGCTACCATCATGTCTCCCTGACTCGGCTAACACAACCATCACGTCTCCCTGGCTAACACAACCATCATGTCTCCCTGACTCAGCTAAGACAACCATCATGTCTCCCTGGCTAACGCTACCATCACCTCTCCCTGGCTCGGCTAACACAACCATCATGTCTCCCTGGCTAACGCTACCATCATGTCTCCCTGACTCGGCTAACACAACCATCATGTCTCCCTGGCTAACGCTACCATCATGTCTCCCTGACTCGGCTAACACAACCATCATGTCTCCCTGACTAACACTACGATCATGTCTCCCTGACTAACACAACCATCATGTCTCCCTGGCTAACACAACCATCATGTCTCCCTGGCTAACACAACCATCATGTCTCCCTGACTCGGCTAACACAACCATCATGTCTCCCTGACTCGGCTAACACAACCATCATGTCTCCCTGACTAACACAACCATCATGTCTCCCTGGCTCGGCTAACACAACCATCACGTCTCCCTGGCTAACACAACCATCACGTCTCTCTGGCTCGGCTAACGCTACCATCACGTCTCCCTGGCTAACACAACCATCATGTCTCCCTGGCTAACACAACCATCATGTCTCCCTGGCTAACACAACCATCATGTCTCCCTGGCTAACACAACCATCATGTCTCCCTGACTCGGCTAACACAACCATCATGTCTCCCTGGCTCGGCTAACGCTACCATCATGTCTCCCTGGCTAACACAACCATCATGTCTCCCTGGCTAACACAACCATCATGTCTCCCTGACTCGGCTAACACAACCATCATGTCTCCCTGACTCGGCTAACACAACCATCACGTCTCCCTGGCTAACACAACCATCATGTCTCCCTGACTCAGCTAACACAACCATCATGTCTCCCTGGCTAACGCTACCATCACGTCTCCCTGGCTCGGCTAACACAACCATCATGTCTCCCTGGCTAACACTACCATCATGTCTCCCTGACTCGGCTAACACAACCATCATGTCTCCCTGGCTAACGCTACCATCATGTCTCCCTGACTCGGCTAACACAACCATCATGTCTCCCTGACTAATACTACCATCATGTCTCCCTGACTAACACAACCATCATGTCTCCCTGGCTAACACAACCATCATGTCTCCCTGACTCGGCTAACACAACCATCACGTCTCCCTGGCTCGGCTAACACAACCATCATGTCTCCCTGACTCGGCTAACACAACCATCATGTCTCCCTGACTAACACAACCATCATGTCTCCCTGGCTCGGCTAACACAACCATCACGTCTCCCTGGCTAACACAACCATCACGTCTCCCTGGCTCGGCTAACGCTACCATCACGTCTCCCTGGCTAACACAACCATCATGTCTCCCTGGCTAACACAACCATCATGTCTCCCTGGCTAACACAACCATCATGTCTCCCTGGCTAACACAACCATCATGTCTCCCTGACTCGGCTAACACAACCATCATGTCTCCCTGGCTCGGCTAACGCTACCATCATGTCTCCCTGGCTAACACAACCATCATGTCTCCCTGGCTAACACAACCATCATGTCTCCCTGACTCGGCTAACACAACCATCATGTCTCCCTGACTCGGCTAACACAACCATCACGTCTCCCTGGCTAACACAACCATCATGTCTCCCTGACTCAGCTAACACAACCATCATGTCTCCCTGGCTAACGCTACCATCACGTCTCCCTGGCTCGGCTAACACAACCATCATGTCTCCCTGGCTAACACTACCATCATGTCTCCCTGACTCGGCTAACACAACCATCATGTCTCCCTGGCTAACGCTACCATCATGTCTCCCTGACTCGGCTAACACAACCATCATGTCTCCCTGACTAATACTACCATCATGTCTCCCTGACTAACACAACCATCATGTCTCCCTGGCTAACACAACCATCATGTCTCCCTGACTCGGCTAACACAACCATCACGTCTCCCTGGCTCGGCTAACACAACCATCATGTCTCCCTGGCTAACGCTACCATCATGTCTCCCTGACTCGGCTAACACAACCATCATGTCTCCTGGCTAACGCTACTATCACGTCTCCTGGCTCGCTAACACAACCATCATGTCTCCTGGCTAACACTACCATCATGTCTCCCTGACTCGGCTAACACAACCATCATGTCTCCCTGGCTAACGCTACCATCATGTCTCCCTGACTCGGCTAACACAACCATCATGTCTCCCTGACTAATACTACCATCATGTCTCCCTGACTAACACAACCATCATGTCTCCCTGGCTAACACAACCATCATGTCTCCCTGACTCGCTAACACAACCATCACGTCTCCCTGGCTCAGCTAACACAACCATCATGTCTCCCTGGCTAACGCTACCATCATGTCTCCCTGACTCGGCTAACACAACCATCATGTCTCCCTGACTCGGCTAACACTACCATCATGTCTCCCTGGCTAACGCTACCATCATGTCTCCCTGGCTAACACAACCATCATGTCTCCCTGGCTCGGCTAACATAACCATCACGTCTCCCTGGCTAACACAACCATCATGTCTCCCTGGCTAACACAACCATCATGTCTCCCTGACTCGGCTAACACAACCATCATGTCTCCCTGACTAACTAACACAACCATCACGCCTGGCTAACACAACCATCATGTCTCCCTGACTCAGCTAACACAACCATCATGTCTCCCTGGCTAACACAACCATCACGTCTCCCTGGCTCAGCTAACACAACCATCATGTCTCCTGGCTAACACTACCATCATGTCTCCCTGACTCGGCTAACACAACCATCATGTCTCCCTGGCTAACGCTACCATCATGTCTCCCTGACTCGGCTAACACTACCATCACGTCTCCCTGGCTCTGCTAACGCTACCATCATGTCTCCCTGACTCTGCTAACGCTACCATCACGTCTCCCTGGCTCTGGTAACACTACCATCACGTCTCCCTGGCTCTGCTAACGCTACCATCATGTCTCCCTGACTCTGCTAACGCTACCATCATGTCTCCCTGACTCTGCTAACGCTACCATCACGTCTCCCTGGCTAACGCTACCATCACGTCTCCCTGGCTCGGCTAACGCTACCATCATGTCTCCCTGGCTAACACAACCATCATGTCTCCCTGACTCGGCTAACACAACCATCATGTCTCCCTGACTCGGCTAACACAACCATCATGTCTCCCTGACTCGGCTAACACAACCATCATGTCTCCCTGACTCGGCTAACACAACCATCATGTCTCCCTGACTAACACAACCATCATGTCTCCCTGGCTCGGCTAACACAACCATCACGTCTCCCTGGCTAACACAACCATCACGTCTCCCTGGCTCGGCTAACGCTACCATCATGTCTCCCTGGCTAACACAACCATCATGTCTCCCTGGCTAACACAACCATCATGTCTCCCTGGCTCGGCTAACGCTACCATCATGTCTCCCTGACTCGGCTAACACAACCATCACGTCTCCCTGGCTAACACAACCATCATGTCTCCCTGACTCAGCTAAGACAACCATCATGTCTCCCTGGCTAACGCTACCATCACGTCTCCCTGGCTCGGCTAACACAACCATCATGTCTCCCTGGCTAACGCTACCATCATGTCTCCCTGACTCGGCTAACACAACCATCATGTCTCCCTGGCTAACGCTACCATCATGTCTCCCTGACTCGGCTAACACAACCATCATGTCTCCCTGACTAACACTACCATCATGTCTCCCTGACTAACACAACCATCATGTCTCCCTGGCTAACACAACCATCATGTCTCCCTGGCTAACACAACCATCATGTCTCCCTGACTCGGCTAACACAACCATCATGTCTCCCTGACTCGGCTAACACAACCATCATGTCTCCCTGACTCGGCTAACACAACCATCATGTCTCCCTGACTAACACAACCATCATGTCTCCCTGACTAACACAACCATCATGTCTCCTGGCTAACACAACCATCACATCTCCCTGGCTAACACAACCATCACGTCTCCCTGGCTCGGCTAACGCTACCATCACGTCTCCCTGGCTAACACAACCATCATGTCTCCCTGGCTAACACAACCATCATGTCTCCCTGGCTAACACAACCATCATGTCTCCCTGGCTAACACAACCATCATGTCTCCCTGACTCGGCTAACACAACCATCATGTCTCCCTGGCTCGGCTAACGCTACCATCATGTCTCCCTGGCTAACACAACCATCATGTCTCCCTGGCTAACACAACCATCATGTCTCCCTGACTCGGCTAACACAACCATCATGTCTCCCTGACTCGGCTAACACAACCATCACGTCTCCCTGGCTAACACAACCATCATGTCTCCCTGACTCAGCTAACACAACCATCATGTCTCCCTGGCTAACGCTACCATCACGTCTCCCTGGCTCGGCTAACACAACCATCATGTCTCCCTGGCTAACACTACCATCATGTCTCCCTGACTCGGCTAACACAACCATCATGTCTCCCTGGCTAACGCTACCATCATGTCTCCCTGACTCGGCTAACACAACCATCATGTCTCCCTGACTAATACTACCATCATGTCTCCCTGACTAACACAACCATCATGTCTCCCTGGCTAACACAACCATCATGTCTCCCTGACTCGGCTAACACAACCATCACGTCTCCCTGGCTCGGCTAACACAACCATCATGTCTCCCTGGCTAACGCTACCATCATGTCTCCCTGACTCGGCTAACACAACCATCATGTCTCCCTGGCTAACGCTACCATCACGTCTCCCTGGCTCGGCTAACACAACCATCATGTCTCCCTGGCTAACACTACCATCATGTCTCCCTGACTAACACAACCATCATGTCTCCCTGGCTAACACAACCATCATGTCTCCCTGGCTAACACAACCATCATGTCTCCCTGACAAGCTAACACAACCATCATGTCTCCTGGACTAACACAACCATCATGTCTCCCTGACTCGGCTAACACAACCATCATGTCTCCCGACTAACACAACCATCATGTCTCCTGGCTCGGCTAACACAACCATCATCTCCTGGCTAACACAACCATCATGTCTCCCTGGCTCGGCTAACGCAACCATCACGTCTCCCTGGCTAACACAACCATCATGTCTCCCTGGCTAACACAACCATCATGTCTCCCTGGCTAACACAACCATCATGTCTCCCTGGCTAACACAACCATCATGTCTCCCTGACTCGGCTAACACAACCATCATGTCTCCCTGGCTCGGCTAACACAACCATCATGTCTCCCTGGCTAACACAACCATCATGTCTCCCTGACTAACACAACCATCATGTCTCCCTGGCTCGGCTAACACAACCATCACATCTCCCTGGCTAACACAACCATCACGTCTCCCTGGCTAACTAACGCTACCATCACGTCTCCCTGGCTAACACAACCATCATGTCTCCCTGGCTAACACAACCATCATGTCTCCCTGGCTAACACAACCATCATGTCTCCTGGCTAACACAACCATCATGTCTCCCTGACTCGGCTAACACAACCATCATGTCTCCTGGCTGGCTAACGCAACCATCATGTCTCCCTGACTAACACAACCATCATGTCTCCCTGGCTAACACAACCATCATGTCTCCCTGACTCGGCTAACACAACCATCATGTCTCCCTGACTCGGCTAACACAACCATCATGTCTCCCTGGCTAACACAACCATCATGTCTCCCTGACTCAGCTAACACAACCATCATGTCTCCCTGGCTAACACAACCATCATGTCTCCCTGGCTCGGCTAACACAACCATCATGTCTCCCTGGCTAACACTACCATCATGTCTCCCTGGCTCGGCTAACACAACCATCATGTCTCCCTGGCTAACACAACCATCATGTCTCCCTGACTCGGCTAACACAACCATCATGTCTCCCTGACTAACACAACCATCATGTCTCCTGGCTAACACTACCATCATGTCTCCCTGACTCGGCTAACACAACCATCATGTCTCCCTGGCTCGCTAACACAACCATCATGTCTCCTGGCTAACACAACCATCATGTCTCCTGACTCGCTAACACAACCATCATGTCTCCCTGGCTAACGCTACCATCACGTCTCCTGGCTCGGCTAACACAACCATCATGTCTCCCTGGCTAACACTACCATCATGTCTCCCTGACTAACACAACCATCATGTCTCCCTGGCTAACACAACCATCATGTCTCCCTGGCTAACACAACCATCATGTCTCCCTGACTCGGCTAACACAACCATCATGTCTCCCTGACTCGGCTAACACAACCATCATGTCTCCCTGACTCGGCTAACACAACCATCATGTCTCCCTGACTAACACAACCATCATGTCTCCCTGGCTAACACAACCATCACATCTCCTGGCTAACACAACCATCACGTCTCCCTGGCTCGGCTAACGCTACCATCATGTCTCCTGGCTAACACAACCATCATGTCTCCCTGGCTAACACAACCATCATGTCTCCTGGCTAACACAACCATCATGTCTCCCTGGCTAACACAACCATCATGTCTCCTGACTCGGCTAACACAACCATCATGTCTCCTGGCTCGGCTAACGCTACCATCATGTCTCCCCTGGCTAACACAACCATCATGTCTCCCTGGCTAACACAACCATCATGTCTCCCTGACTGGCTAACACAACCATCATGTCTCCCTGACTCGGCTAACACAACCCTGGCTAACACAACCATCATGTCTCCCTGACTCAGCTAACACAACCATCATGTCTCCTGGCTAACACAACCATCATGTCTCCCTGGCTCGGCTAACACAACCATCATGTCTCCCTGGCTAACACAACCATCATGTCTCCTGACTCGGCTAACACAACCATCATGTCTCCCTGGCTAACGCAACCATCATGTCTCCTGACTGGCTAACACAACCATCATGTCTCCTGACTAATACTACCATCATGTCTCCCTGACTAACACAACCATCATGTCTCCCTGGCTAACACAACCATCATGTCTCCTGACTGGCTAACACAACCATCACGTCTCCCTGGCTCAGCTAACACAACCATCATGTCTCCCTGGCTAACGCTACCATCATGTCTCTCCTGACTCAGCTAACACAACCATCATGTCTCCTGGCTAACGCTACCATCATGTCTCCCTGGCTCGGCTAACACAACCATCATGTCTCCTGGCTAACACTACCATCATGTCTCCCTGACTCGGCTAACACAACCATCATGTCTCCCTGGCTAACACAACCATCATGTCTCCCTGGCTAACACAACCATCATGTCTCCCTGACTAATACTACCATCATGTCTCCCTGACTAACACAACCATCATGTCTCCCTGACTAACACAACCATCATGTCTCCCTGGCTAACACAACCATCATGTCTCCGGCTAACACAACCATCATGTCTCCCTGGCTAACACAACCATCATGTCTCCTGACTCGGCTAACACAACCATCATGTCTCCCTGACTCGGCTAACACTACCATCATGTCTCCCTGGCTAACGCTACCATCATGTCTCCCTGGCTAACACAACCATCATGTCTCCCTGGCTCGGCTAACACTACCATCATGTCTCCCTGGCTCGGCTAACATAACCATCACGTCTCCCTGGCTAACACAACCATCATGTCTCCCTGGCTAACACAACCATCATGTCTCCCTGGCTAACACGACCATCATGTCTCCCTGGCTCAGCTAACACAACCATCATGTCTCCCTGGCTAACACAACCATCATGTCTCCCTGGCTAACATTACCATTATGTCTCCCTGACTCGGCTTACACAACCATCATGTCTCCCTGGCTCGGCTAACATAACCATCATGTCTCCCTGGCTAACACAACCATCATGTCTCCCTGACTCAGCTAACACAACCATCATGTCTCCCTGGCTAACGCTACCATCACGTCTCCCTGGCTCGGCTAACACAACCATCATGTCTCCCTGGCTAACACTACCATCATGTCTCCCTGACTCGGCTAACACAACCATCATGTCTCCCTGGCTAACGCTACCATCATGTCTCCCTGACTCGGCTAACACAACCATCATGTCTCCCTGACTAATACTACCATCATGTCTCCCTGACTAACACAACCATCATGTCTCCCTGGCTAACACAACCATCATGTCTCCCTGGCTAACACAACCATCATGTCTCCTGACTAACACAACCATCATGTCTCCCTGGCTAACACAACCATCATGTCTCCTGACTCGGCTAACACAACCATCATGTCTCCTGGCTCGGCTAACACAACCATCATGTCTCCCTGGCTAACGCTACCATCATGTCTCCCTGACTCGGCTAACACAACCATCATGTCTCCCTGGCTAACGCTACCATCACGTCTCCCTGGCTCGGCTAACACAACCATCATGTCTCCCTGGCTAACACTACCATCATGTCTCCCTGACTCGGCTAACACAACCATCATGTCTCCCTGGCTAACGCTACCATCATGTCTCCTGACTCAGCTAACACAACCATCATGTCTCCTGACTAATACTACCATCATGTCTCCCTGACTAACACAACCATCATGTCTCCCTGGCTAACACAACCATCATGTCTCCCTGACTCGGCTAACACAACCATCACGTCTCCCTGGCTCGGCTAACACAACCATCATGTCTCCCTGGCTAACGCTACCATCATGTCTCCCTGACTCGGCTAACACAACCATCATGTCTCCCTGACTCGGCTAACACTACCATCATGTCTCCCTGGCTAACGCTACCATCATGTCTCCCTGGCTAACACAACCATCATGTCTCCCTGGCTCGGCTAACACTACCATCATGTCTCCCTGGCTCGGCTAACATAACCATCACGTCTCCCTGGCTAACACAACCATCATGTCTCCCTGGCTAACACAACCATCATGTCTCCCTGGCTCGGCTAACACGACCATCATGTCTCCCTGGCTCAGCTAACACAACCATCATGTCTCCCTGGCTAACACAACCATCATGTCTCCCTGGCTAACATTACCATTATGTCTCCTGACTAACACAACCATCATGTCTCCCTGGCTCGGCTAACATAACCATCATGTCTCCCTGGCTAACACAACCATCATGTCTCCCTGACTCAGCTAACACAACCATCATGTCTCCCTGGCTAACGCTACCATCACGTCTCCCTGGCTCGGCTAACACAACCATCATGTCTCCCTGGCTAACACTACCATCATGTCTCCCTGACTCGGCTAACACAACCATCATGTCTCCCTGGCTAACGCTACCATCATGTCTCCCTGACTCGGCTAACACAACCATCATGTCTCCCTGACTAATACTACCATCATGTCTCCCTGACTAACACAACCATCATGTCTCCCTGGCTAACACAACCATCATGTCTCCCTGGCTCGGTTAACACAACCATCATGTCTCCCTGGCTAACACAACCATCATGTCTCCCTGGCTAACACAACCATCATGTCTCCCTGACTAACACACCATCATGTCTCCCTGGCTAACACAACCATCATGTCTCCCTGGCTAACACAACCATCATGTCTCCTGGCTAACGCAACCATCATGTCTCCCTGACTGGCTAACACAACCATCATGTCTCCTGACTAACACAACCATCATGTCTCCCTGGCTCAGCTAACACAACCATCATGTCTCCTGGCTAACACAACCATCATGTCTCCCTGGCTAACACAACCATCACGTCTCCCTGGCTAACACAACCATCATGTCTCCCTGACTAACACAACCATCATGTCTCCCTGGCTAACACAACCATCATGTCTCACAGGTTCGGCTAACACAACCATCATGTCTCCCTGGCTAACACAACCATCATGTCTCACAGGCTCGGCTTACACAACCATCATGTCTCCCTGACTCGGCTAACACAACCATCATGTCTCCCTGGCTCGGCTAACACAACCATCATGTCTCCCTGGCTCGGCTTACACAACCATCATGTCTCCCTGGCTCGGCTAACACAACCATCATGTCTCCCTTGCTAACACAACCATCATGTCTCCCTGGCTAACACAACCATCACGTCTCCCTGGCTAGGCTTACACAACCATCATGTCTACCTGGCTAACGCTACCATCATGTCTCCCTGGCTCGGCTAACACAACCATCATGTCTCCCTGGCTCGGCTAACACAACCATCATGTCTCCCTGGCTCGGCTAACACAACCATCATGTCTCCCTGGCTAACACAACCATCACGTCTCCCTGGCTCGGCTAACACAACCATCATGTCTCGGCTAACACAACCATCATGTCTCGGCTAACACTACCATCATGTCTCGGCTAACACTACCATCATGTCTCCCTGGCTCGGCTAACGCTACCATCATGTCTCCCTGACTAACACTACCATCATGTCTCCCTGACTCGGCTAACGCTACCATCATGTCTCCCTGACTAACACAACCATCATGTCTCCCTGACTAACACAACCATCATGTCTCCCTGACTAACACTACCATCATGTCTCCCTGACTAACACAACCATCATGTCTCCCTGGCTAACACAACCATCATGTCTCCCTGACTAACACAACCATCATGTCTCCCTGGCTAACACAACCATCATGTCTCCCTGACTAACACAACCATCATGTCTCCCTGACTAACACAACCATCATGTCTCCCTGGCTAACACAACCATCATGTCTCCCTGACTAACACAACCATCATGTCTCCCTGACTAACACAACCATCATATCTCCCTGGCTAACACACCCATCATGTCTCCCTGACTAACACAACCATCATGTCTTCCTGGCTAACACAACCATCATGTCTCCCTGACTAACACAACCATCATGTCTCCCTGACTAACACAACCATCATGTCTCCCTGGCTAACACAACCATCATGTATCCCTGGCTAACACAACCATCATGTCTCCCTGGCTAACACAACCATCATGTCTCCCTGACTCAGCTAACACAACCATCATGTCTCCCTGACTCGGCTAACACAACCATCATGTCTCCCTGACTCGGCTAACACAACCATCATGTCTCCCTGGCTCAGCTAACACAACCATCATGTCTCCCTGGCTCAGCTAACACAACCATCATGTCTCCCTGGCTAACACAACCATCATGTCTCCCTGGCTAACACAACCATCATGTCTCCCTGGCTAACACAACCATCATGTCTCCCTGGCTAACACAACCATCACGTCTCCCTGGCTAGGCTTACACAACCATCATGTCTACCTGGCTAACGCTACCATCATGTCTCCCTGGCTCGGCTAACACAACCATCATGTCTCCCTGGCTCGGCTAACACAACCATCATGTCTCCCTGGCTCGGCTAACACAACCATCATGTCTCCCTGGCTAACACAACCATCACGTCTCCCTGGCTCGGCTAACACAACCATCATGTCTCGGCTAACACAACCATCATGTCTCGGCTAACACTACCATCATGTCTCGGCTAACACTACCATCATGTCTCCCTGGCTCGGCTAACGCTACCATCATGTCTCCCTGACTAACACTACCATCATGTCTCCCTGACTCGGCTAACGCTACCATCATGTCTCCCTGACTAACACAACCATCATGTCTCCCTGACTAACACAACCATCATGTCTCCCTGACTAACACTACCATCATGTCTCCCTGACTAACACAACCATCATGTCTCCCTGGCTAACACAACCATCATGTCTCCCTGACTAACACAACCATCATGTCTCCCTGGCTAACACAACCATCATGTCTCCCTGACTAACACAACCATCATGTCTCCCTGACTAACACAACCATCATGTCTCCTGCTAACACAACCATCATGTCTCCCTGACTAACACAACCATCATGTCTCCCTGACTAACACAACCATCATATCTCCCTGGCTAACACAACCATCATGTCTCCCTGACTAACACAACCATCATGTCTTCCTGGCTAACACAACCATCATGTCTCCCTGACTAACACAACCATCATGTCTCCCTGACTAACACAACCATCATGTCTCCCTGGCTAACACAACCATCATGTCTCCCTGGCTAACACAACCATCATGTCTCCCTGGCTAACACAACCATCATGTCTCCCTGACTAACACAACCATCATGTCTCCCTGACTAACACAACCATCATGTCTTCCTGGCTAACACAACCATCATGTCTCCCTGACTAACACAACCATCATGTCTCCCTGACTAACACAACCATCATGTCTCCCTGGCTAACACAACCATCATGTATCCCTGGCTAACACAACCATCATGTCTCCCTGACTCAGCTAACACAACCATCATGTCTCCCTGACTCGGCTAACACAACCATCATGTCTCCCTGACTCGGCTAACACAACCATCATGTCTCCCTGACTCGGCTAACACAACCATCATGTCTCCCTGGCTCAGCTAACACAACCATCATGTCTCCCTGGCTCAGCTAACACAACCATCATGTCTCCCTGGCTAACACAACCATCATGTCTCCCTGGCTAACACAACCATCATGTCTCCCTGGCTAACACAACCATCATGTCTCCCTGACTAACACAACCATCATGTCTCCCTGGCTAACACAACCATCATGTCTCACAGGTTCGGCTAACACAACCATCATGTCTCCCTGGCTAACACAACCATCATGTCTCACAGGCTCGGCTTACACAACCATCATGTCTCCCTGACTCGGCTAACACAACCATCATGTCTCCTGGGCTAACACAACCATCATGTCTCCTGGCTAACACAACCATCATGTCTCCCTGGCTCGGCTAACACAACCATCATGTCTCCCTGGCTAACACAACCATCATGTCTCCCTGGCTAACACAACCATCATGTCTCCTGGCTGAAAGGCTTACACAACCATCATGTCTCCCTGGCTAACACAACCATCATGTCTCCCTGGCTAACACAACCATCATGTCTCCTGGCTCGGCTAACACAACCATCATGTCTCCTGGCTCGGCTAACACAACCATCATGTCTCCTGGCTAACACAACCATCACGTCTCCCTGGCTCTGGCTAACACAACCATCATGTCTCTGGCTAACACAACCATCATGTCTCGGCTAACACTACCATCATGTCTCGGCTAACACTACCATCATGTCTCCTGGCTCGGCTAACGCTACCATCATGTCTCCTGACTAACACTACCATCATGTCTCCTGGCTAACGCAACCATCATGTCTCCCTGACTAACACAACCATCATGTCTCCTGACTAACACAACCATCATGTCTCCCTGGCTAACACTACCATCATGTCTCTGACTAACACAACCATCATGTCTCCCTGGCTAACACAACCATCATGTCTCCCTGACTAACACAACCATCATGTCTCCTGGCTAACACAACCATCATGTCTCCTGACTAACACAACCATCATGTCTCCTGACTAACACAACCATCATGTCTCCCTGGCTAACACAACCATCATGTCTCCCCTGACTAACACAACCATCATGTCTCCTGACTAACACAACCATCATATCTCCTGGCTAACACAACCATCATGTCTCCCTGACTAACACAACCATCATGTCTTTCTGGCTAACACAACCATCATGTCTCCTGACTAACACAACCATCATGTCTCCTGACTAACACAACCATCATGTCTCCCTGGCTAACACAACCATCATGTCTCCCTGGCTAACACAACCATCATGTCTCCTGACTCAGCTAACACAACCATCATGTCTCCCTGACTCAGCTAACACAACCATCATGTCTCCCTGACTCGGCTAACACAACCATCATGTCTCCTGACTCTGCTAACACAACCATCATGTCTCCTGGCTCAGCTAACACAACCATCATGTCTCCCTGGCTAGCTAACACAACCATCATGTCTCCCTGGCTAACACAACCATCATGTCTCCCTGGCTAACACAACCATCATGTCTCCCTGGCTAACACAACCATCATAACACAACCATCATGTCTCCTGGCTAGGCTTAACACAACCATCATGTCTCTACCTGGCTAACGCTACCATCATGTCTCCTGGCTCGGCTAACACAACCATCATGTCTCCCTGGCTCGGCTAACACAACCATCATGTCTCCCCTGGCTAACACAACCATCATGTCTCCCTGGCTAACACAACCATCATGTCTCTGGCTCTGGCTAACACAACCATCATGTCTCGCTAACACAACCATCATGTCTAACACAACCATCATGTCTCGGCTAACACTACCATCATGTCTCCTGGCTCGGCTAACACAACCATCATGTCTCCCTGACTAACACAACCATCATGTCTCCTGACTCGGCTAACACAACCATCATGTCTCCTGACTAACACAACCATCATGTCTCCTGACTAACACAACCATCATGTCTCCCTGACTAACACAACCATCATGTCTCCTGGCTAACACAACCATCATGTCTCCTGGCTAACACAACCATCATGTCTCCCTGACTAACACAACCATCATGTCTCCTGGCTAACACAACCATCATGTCTCCCTGACTAACACAACCATCATGTCTCCCTGACTAACACAACCATCATGTCTCCCTCGGCTAACACAACCATCATGTCTCTAACACAACCATCATGTCTCCCTGACTAACACAACCATCATGTCTCCTGGCTAACACAACCATCATGTCTCCCTGACTAACACAACCATCATGTCTCCCTGGCTAACACAACCATCATGTCTCCTGACTAACACAACCATCATGTCTCCCTGACTAACACAACCATCATGTCTCCTGGCTAACACAACCATCATGTCTCCCTGGCTAACACAACCATCATGTCTCCCTCGGCTAACACAACCATCATGTCTCCCTGACTAACACAACCATCATGTCTCTGACTAACACAACCATCATGTCTCCTGGCTAACACAACCATCATGTCTCCTGACTAACACAACCATCATGTCTAACTAACACAACCATCATGTCTCCCTGGCTAACACAACCATCATGTCTCCTGGCTAACACAACCATCATGTCTCTGACTCAGCTAACACAACCATCATGTCTCCTGGCTAACACAACCATCATGTCTCCCCTGACTCGGCTAACACAACCATCATGTCTCCCTGACTGGCTAACACAACCATCATGTCTCCCTGGCTCAGCTAACACAACCATCATGTCTCCTGGCTCAGCTAACACAACCATCATGTCTCCCTGGCTAACACAACCATCATGTCTCCCTGGCTAACACAACCATCATGTCTCCTGGCTAACACAACCATCATGTCTCCTGGCTAACACAACCATCATGTCTCTGGCTAACGCAACCATCATGTCTCCCTGGCTAACACAACCATCATGTCTCCCTGGCTAACACAACCATCATGTCTCCCTGGCTCGGCTAACACAACCATCATGTCTCCCTGACTCGGCTAACACAACCATCATGTCTCCCTGGCTAACACAACCATCATGTCTCCCTGGCTAACACAACCATCATGTCTCCCTGGCTAACACAACCATCATGTCTCACAGGCTCGGCTAACACAACCATCATGTCTCCCTGGCTAACACAACCATCATGTCTCCTGACTGCTAACACAACCATCATGTCTCCCTGGCTGGCTAACACAACCATCATGTCTCCTGACTCGGCTAACACAACCATCATGTCTCCCTGGCTCGGCTAACACAACCATCATGTCTCCCTGGCTCGGCTTACACAACCATCATGTCTCCCTGGCTCGGCTAACACAACCATCATGTCTCCCTTGCTAACACTACCATCATGTCTCCCTGGCTAACACAACCATCATGTCTCCCTGGCTAACACAACCATCATGTCTCCCTGGCTAACACAACCATCATGTCTCCCTGGCTAACACAACCATCATGTCTCCCTGGCTAACACAACCATCATGTCTCCTGACTAACACAACCATCATGTCTCCCTGACCATAACACAACCATCATGTCTCCTGGCTAACACAACCATCATGTCTCCCTCACTAACACAACCATCATGTCTCCCTGGCTAACACAACCATCATGTCTCCCTGGCCTACCCATCATGTCTCCTGACTAACACAACCATCATGTCTTCCTGGCTAACACAACCATCATGTCTCCCTGGCTAACACAACCATCATGTCTCCCTGACTAACAACATCATGTCTCCAACACAACCATCATGTCTCCCTGGCTAACACAACCATCATGTCTCCCTGGCTAACACAACCATCATGTCTCCCTGACTCAGCTAACACAACCATCATGTCTCCCTGACTCGGCTAACACAACCATCATGTCTCCCTGACTCGGCTAACACAACCATCATGTCTCCCTGGCTCAGCTAACACAACCATCATGTCTCCTGGCTCGGCTAACACAACCATCATGTCTCCTGGCTCTAACACAACCATCATGTCTCCTGGCTAACACAACCATCATGTCTCCCTGGCTAACACAACCATCATGTCTCCCTGGCTAACACAACCATCATGTCTCCCTGACTAACACAACCATCATGTCTCCCTGACTAACACAACCATCATGTCTCCCTGGCTAACACAACCATCATGTCTCCCTGGCTAACACAACCATCATGTCTCCTGGCTAACACAACCATCATGTCTCCCTGACTAACACAACCATCATGTCTCCCTGACTAACACAACCATCATGTCTCCTGGCTAACACAACCATCATGTCTCCCTGACTAACACAACCATCATGTCTCCCTGACTAACACAACCATCATGTCTCCCTGGCTAACACAACCATCATGTCTCCCTGGCTAACACAACCATCATGTCTCCTGACTGGCTAACACAACCATCATGTCTCCTGGCTAACACAACCATCATGTCTCCCTGACTCTGGCTAACACAACCATCATGTCTCTCTGACTTCAGGTTAACACAACCATCATGTCTCCTGGCTCAGCTAACACAACCATCATGTCTCCCTCAGCTAACACAACCATCATGTCTCCCTGGCTAACACAACCATCATGTCTCCTGGCTAACACAACCATCATGTCTCCCTGGCTAACACAACCATCATGTCTCCTGGCTGGCTACCACAACCATCTAATGCCAACCATCTCTCCTGGCTAACACAACCATCATGTCTCCTGGCTAACACAACCATCATGTCTCCTGGCTCGGCTAACACAACCATCATGTCTCCCTGACTCGGCTAACACAACCATCATGTCTCCTGGCTAACACAACAATCATGTCTCCCTGGCTAACACAACCATCATGTCTCCCTGGCTAACACAACCATCATGTCTCACAGGCTCGGCTAACACAACCATCATGTCTCCCTGACTCGGCTAACACAACCATCATGTCTCCCTGACTCGGCTAACACAACCATCATGTCTCCCTGGCTCGGCTAACACAACCATCATGTCTCCCTGGCTCGGCTAACACAACCATCATGTCTCCCTGGCTCGGCTTACACAACCATCATGTCTCCTGGCTCGGCTAACACAACCATCATGTCTCCCTGGCTCGGCTAACACAACCATCATGTCTCCCTGGCTAACACAACCATCATGTCTCCCTGGCTAACGCAACCATCATGTCTCCCTGGCTAACGCAACCATCATGTCTCCCTGGCTAACGCTACCATCACGTCTCCCTGGCTAACGCAACCATCACGTCTCCCTGGCTAACACAACCATCATGTCTCCCTGACTAACACAACCATCATGTCTCCCTGACTAACACAACCATCATGTCTCCCTGGCTAACACAACCATCAACTAACACAACCATCATGTCTCCTGACTAACACAACCATCATGTCTCCCTGGCTAACACAACCATCATGTCTCCCTGACTAACACAACCATCATGTCTCCCTGGCTAACACAACCATCATGTCTCCCTGACTAACACAACCATCATGTCTCCCTGACTAACACAACCATCATGTCTCCTGGCTAACACAACCATCATGTCTCCCTGGCTAACACAACCATCATGTCTCCTCTAACACAACCATCATGTCTCCTGACTCAGCTAACACAACCATCATGTCTCCCTGACTCGGCTAACACAACCATCATGTCTCCTGACTCGCTAACACAACCATCATGTCTCCTGGCTCAGCTAACACAACCATCATGTCTCCCTGGCTGGCTAACACAACCATCATGTCTCCCTCTAACACAACCATCATGTCTCCCTGGCTAACACAACCATCATGTCTCCTGGCTAACACAACCATCATGTCTCCCTCGGCTAACACAACCATCATGTCTCCTGACTAACACAACCATCATGTCTCCCTGACTAACACAACCATCATGTCTCCCTGACTAACACAACCATCATGTCTCCCTGGCTCGGCTAACACAACCATCATGTCTCCCTGACTAACACTACCATCATGTCTCCCTGACTCGGCTAACGCTACCATCATGTCTCCCTGACTAACACAACCATCATGTCTCCCTGACTAACACAACCATCATGTCTCCCTGACTAACACTACCATCATGTCTCCCTGACTAACACAACCATCATGTCTCCCTGACTAACACAACCATCATGTCTCCCTGACTAACACAACCATCATGTCTCCCTGACTAACACAACCATCAACTAACACAACCATCATGTCTCCCTGACTAACACAACCATCATGTCTCCCTGGCTAACACAACCATCATGTCTCCTGACTAACACAACCATCATGTCTCCCTGACTAACACAACCATCATATCTCCTGCTAACACAACCATCATGTCTCCTGGCTAACACAACCATCATGTCTCCCTGGCTAACACAACCATCATGTCTCCCTGACTAACACAACCATCATGTCTCCCTGCTAACACAACCATCATGTCTCCCTGGCTAACACAACCATCATGTCTCCCTGGCTAACACAACCATCATGTCTCCCTGGCTAACACAACCATCATGTCTCCCTGACTAACACAACCATCATGTCTCCTGACTAACACAACCATCATGTCTCCTGGCTAACACAACCATCATGTCTCCCTGACTAACACAACCATCATGTCTCCCTGACTAACACAACCATCATGTCCCTGGCTAACACAACCATCATGTATCCCTGGCTAACACAACCATCATGTCTCCTGCTAACACAACCATCATGTCTCCCTGACTCAGCTAACACAACCATCATGTCTCCCTGGCTAACACAACCATCATGTCTCCCTGACTGGCTAACACAACCATCATGTCTCCCTGGCTAACACAACCATCATGTCTCCCTGGCTCAGCTAACACAACCATCATGTCTCCTGGCTAACACAACCATCATGTCTCCCTTGCTAACACAACCATCATGTCTCCTGGCTAACACAACCATCATGTCTCCTGGCTAACACAACCATCATGTCTCCCTGGCTAACACTACCATCACGTCGGCTACAACCACCATGTCTCCCTGGCTAACAACCATCATGTCTCCTGGCTAACACAACCATCATGTCTCCTGGCTCGGCTAACACAACCATCATGTCTCCTGACTGACTAACACAACCATCATGTCTCCTGGCTAACACAACCATCATGTCTCCTGGCTAACACAACCATCATGTCTCCCTGGCTAACACAACCATCATGTCTCCCAGGCTCGGCTAACACAACCATCATGTCTCCCTGGCTAACACAACCATCATGTCTCCTGACTCGCTAACACAACCATCATGTCTCCCTGGCTAACACAACCATCATGTCTCCTGACTCGGCTAACACAACCATCATGTCTCCTGGCTCATTAACACAACCATCATGTCTCCCTGGCTGCAATACAACCATCATGTCTCCTGGCTCAGCTAACACAACCATCATGTCTCCCTGGCTAACACAACCATCATGTCTCCTGGCTAACACAACCATCATGTCTCCTGGCTAACACAACCATCATGTCTCCCTGGCTAACGCAACCATCACGTCTCCTGGCTAACGCAACCATCACGCCTCCTGGCTAACACAACCATCATGTCTCCCTGACTAACACAACCATCATGTCTCCTGACTAACACAACCATCATGTCTCCTGGCTAACACAACCATCATGTCTCCCTGACTAACACAACCATCATGTCTCCCTGACTAACACAACCATCATGTCTCCTGGCTAACACAACCATCATGTCTCCCTGACTAACACAACCATCATGTCTTCCTCTAACACAACCATCATGTCTCCTGACTAATACAAAACCATCATGTCTCCCTGACTAACACAACCATCATGTCTCCTGGCTAACACAACCATCATGTATCCCTGGCTAACACAACCATCATGTCTCCTGGCTAACACAACCATCATGTCTCCTGACTCAGCTAACACAACCATCATGTCTCCCTGGCTAACACAACCATCATGTCTCCCTGACTAACACAACCATCATGTCTCCTGGCTCAGCTAACACAACCATCATGTCTCCCTGGCTAACACAACCATCATGTCTCCCTGGCTAACACAACCATCATGTCTCCCTGGCTAACACAACCATCATGTCTCCCTGGCTAACACAACCATCATGTCTCCCTGGCTAACACAACCATCATGTCTCCCACAACACAACCATCATGTCTCCCTGGCTAACGCAACCATCATGTCTCCCTGGCTCGGCTAACACAACCATCATGTCTCCCTGGCTCGGCTAACACAACCATCATGTCTCCCTGCTCGGCTAACACAACCATCATGTCTCCCTGGCTAACACAACCATCATGTCTCCCTGGCTCGGCTAACACAACCATCATGTCTCCCTGGCTAACACAACCATCATGTCTCTGGCTAGGCTAACACAACCATCATGTCTCCTGGCTCGGCTAACGCTACCATCATGTCTCCCTGACTAACACAACCATCATGTCTCCCTGGGCTAACACAACCATCATGTCTCCTGACTAACACAACCATCATGTCTCCCTGACTAACACAACCATCATGTCTCCCTGACTAACACTACCATCATGTCTCCCTGACTAACACAACCATCATGTCTCCCTGACTAACACTACCATCATGTCTCCCTGACTCGGCTAACGCTACCATCATGTCTCCCTGACTAACACAACCATCATGTCTCGGCTAACACTACCATCATGTCTCCCTGGCTCGGCTAACGCTACCATCATGTCTCCCTGACTAACACTACCATCATGTCTCCCTGGCTCTGCTAACACTACCATCATGTCTCCCTGGCTCTGCTAACACAACCATCATGTCTCCCTGGCTAACACAACCATCATGTCTCCCTGACTAACACAACCATCATGTCTCCCTGGCTAACACAACCATCATGTCTCCCTGGCTAACACAACCATCATGTCTCCCTGGCTAACACAACCATCATGTCTCCTGGCTAACACAACCATCATGTCTCCCTGGCTCAAGCTAACACAACCATCATGTCTCCTGGCTCAAGCTAACACAACCATCATGTCTCCCTGGCTAACACAACCATCATGTCTCCCTGGCTAACACAACCATCATGTCTCCCTGGCTAACGCAACCATCACGTCTCCTGGCTCAACCATCATGTCTCCTGGCTAACACAACCATCATGTCTCCTGACTAACACAACCATCATGTCTCCTGGCTAACGCAACCATCATGTCTCCCTGGCTAACACAACCATCATGTCTCCTGACTAACACTACCATCATGTCTCCTGGCTAACACAACCATCATGTCTCCTGGCTCGGCTAACACAACCATCATGTCTCCCTGGCTGTAACACAACCATCATGTCTCCTGACTCGGCTAACACAACCATCATGTCTCCCTGGCTAACACAACCATCATGTCTCCTGGCTCTAACACAACCATCATGTCTCCCTGACTAACACAACCATCATGTCTCCCTGACTAACACAACCATCATGTCTCCTGGCTAACACAACCATCATGTCTCCCTGGCTAACACAACCATCATGTCTCCCTGACTAACACAACCATCATGTCTCCTGACTAACACAACCATCATGTCTCCCTGACTAACACAACCATCATGTCTTCCTGGCTAACACAACCATCATGTCTCCCTGACTAACACAACCATCATGTCTCCCTGACTAACACAACCATCATGTCTCCCTGACTAACACAACCATCATGTCTCCCTGGCTAACACAACCATCATGTCTCCCTGGCTAACACAACCATCATGTCTCCCTGACTCAGCTAACACAACCATCATGTCTCCCTGACTCGGCTAACACAACCATCATGTCTCCCTGACTCGGCTAACACAACCATCATGTCTCCCTGGCTCAGCTAACACAACCATCATGTCTCCCTGCTCAGCTAACACAACCATCATGTCTCCCTGGCTAACACAACCATCATGTCTCCTGGCTAACACAACCATCATGTCTCCTGGCTAACACAACCATCATGTCTCCCTGGCTAACACAACCATCATGTCTCCCTGAGGCTAACACAACCATCATGTCTCCTGGCTAACACTACCATCATGTCTCCCTGGCTCGGCTAACACAACCATCATGTCTCCTGGCTCGGCTAACACAACCATCATGTCTCCCTGGCTCGGCTAACACAACCATCATGTCTCCTGGCTAACACAACCATCATGTCTCCTGGCTCGACTAACACAACCATCATGTCTCTGGCTAACACAACCATCATGTCTCCTGCTAACACAACCATCATGTCTCCTGGCTCGCTAACGCAACCATCATGTCTCCTGACTAACACAACCATCATGTCTCCTGACGGCTAACGCAACCATCATGTCTCCTGACTAACACAACCATCATGTCTCCTGACTAACACAACCATCATGTCTCCCTGACTAACACAACCATCATGTCTCCCTGACTAACACAACCATCATGTCTCCTGACTAACACTACCATCATGTCTCCCTGACTCGCTAACACAACCATCATGTCTCCTGACTAACACAACCATCATGTCTCGGCTAACACAACCATCATGTCTCCCTGGCTCGGCTAACGCTACCATCATGTCTCCTGACTAACACAACCATCATGTCTCCTGGCTCTGCTAACACAACCATCATGTCTCCCTGGCTCTGCTAACACAACCATCATGTCTCCTGGCTAACACAACCATCATGTCTCCTGACTAACACAACCATCATGTCTCCCTCTAACACAACCATCATGTCTCCTGGCTAACACACAACCATCATGTCTCCCTGGCTAACACAACCATCATGTCTCCTGGCTAACACAACCATCATGTCTCCCTGGCTCGGCTAACACAACCATCATGTCTCCCTGGCTCGGCTAACACAACCATCATGTCTCCTGGCTAACACAACCATCATGTCTCCCTGGCTAACACAACCATCATGTCTCCTGGCTTAACGCAACCATCATGTCTCCTGGCTAACGCAACCATCATGTCTCCCTGGCTAACACAACCATCATGTCTCCTGACTAACACAACCATCATGTCTCCCTGGCTAACGCTACCATCATGTCTCCTGGCTAACACAACCATCATGTCTCCTGGCTAACACAACCATCATGTCTCCCTGGCTAACACAACCATCATGTCTCCCTGGCTGGCTAACACAACCATCATGTCTCCCTGGCTAACACAACCATCATGTCTCCTGACTCAATGTAACACAACCATCATGTCTCCCTGACTAACACAACCATCATGTCTCCTGGGCTAACGCAACCATCATGTCTCCTGACTAACACAACCATCATGTCTCCCTGACTAACACAACCATCATGTCTCCTGGCTAACACAACCATCATGTCTCCTGACTAACACAACCATCATGTCTCCTGACTAACACAACCATCATGTCTCCCTGGCTAACACACCCATCATGTCTCCCTGACTAACACAACCATCATGTCTCCTGGCTAACACAACCATCATGTCTCCTGACTAACACAACCATCATGTCTCCCTGACTAACACAACCATCATGTCTCCTGGCTAACACAACCATCATGTCTCCCTGGCTAACACAACCATCATGTCTCCCTGGCTAACACAACCATCATGTCTCCCTGACTCAGCTAACACAACCATCATGTCTCCTGACTCGGCTAACACAACCATCATGTCTCCTGACTCGGCTAACACAACCATCATGTCTCCTGGCTCAGCTAACACAACCATCATGTCTCCTGGCTCAGCTAACACAACCATCATGTCTCCCTGGCTAACACAACCATCATGTCTCCCTGGCTAACACAACCATCATGTCTCCCTTGCTAACACAACCATCATGTCTCCCTGGCTAACACAACCATCACGTCTCCCTGGCTAGGCTTACACAACCATCATGTCTACCTGGCTAACGCTACCATCATGTCTCCTGGCTCGGCTAACACAACCATCATGTCTCCCTGGCTCAAGCTAACACAACCATCATGTCTCCTGGCTCAGCTAACACAACCATCATGTCTCCTGGCTAACACAACCATCACGTCTCCCTGGCTCGGCTAACACAACCATCATGTCTCGGCTAACACAACCATCATGTCTCGGCTAACACTACCATCATGTCTCCCTGGCTCGGCTAACGCTACCATCATGTCTCCCTGACTAACACTACCATCATGTCTCCCTGACTCGGCTAACGCTACCATCATGTCTCCCTGACTAACACAACCATCATGTCTCCCTGACTAACACAACCATCATGTCTCCCCGACTAACACTACCATCATGTCTCCCTGACTAACACAACCATCATGTCTCCCTGACTAACACTACCATCATGTCTCCCTGACTCGGCTAACGCTACCATCATGTCTCCCTGACTAACACAACCATCATGTCTCTGGCTAACACTACCATCATGTCTCCTGGCTCAGCTAACGCTACCATCATGTCTCCTGACTAACACTACCATCATGTCTCCCTGGCTCTGCTAACACAACCATCATGTCTCCTGGCTCGCTAACACAACCATCATGTCTCCCTGACTAACACAACCATCATGTCTCCTGACTAACACAACCATCATGTCTCCCTGGCTAACACAACCATCATGTCTCCTGGCTAACACAACCATCATGTCTCCCTGGCTAACACAACCATCATGTCTCCCTGGCTAACACAACCATCATGTCTCCCTGGCATCACTTACACAACCATCATGTCTCCTGGCTCAAGCTAACACAACCATCATGTCTCCCTGGCTAACACAACCATCATGTCTCCCTGACTAACACAACCATCATGTCTCCCTGGCTAACACAACCATCATGTCTCCCTGGCTAACGCTACCATCACGTCTCCCTGGCTAACACAACCATCATGTCTCCCTGGCTAACACAACCATCATGTCTCCCTGGCTAACGCTACCATCACGTCTCCCTGGCTAACACAACCATCATGTCTCCCTGGCTAACGCTACCATCATGTCTCCCTGGCTAACACAACCATCATGTCTCCCTGGCTCGGCTAACACAACCATCATGTCTCCCTGGCTCGGCTAACACAACCATCATGTCTCCCTGACTCGGCTAACACAACCATCATGTCTCCCTGGCTAACACAACAATCATGTCTCCCTGGCTAACACAACCATCATGTCTCCCTGGCTAACACAACCATCATGTCTCCCTGGCTAACACAACCATCATGTCTCACAGGCTCGGCTAACACAACCATCATGTCTCACAGGCTCGGCTTACACAACCATCATGTCTCCCTGACTCGGCTAACACAACCATCATGTCTCCCTGGCTCGGCTAACACAACCATCATGTCTCCCTGACTCGGCTAACACAACCATCATGTCTCCCTGGCTCGGCTTACACAACCATCATGTCTCCCTGGCTCGGTTAACACAACCATCATGTCTCCCTGGCTAACACAACCATCATGTCTCCCTGGCTAACACAACCATCATGTCTCCCTGGCTAGGCTTACACAACCATCATGTCTACCTGGCTAACGCTACCATCATGTCTCCCTGGCTCGGCTAACACAACCATCATGTCTCCCTGGCTCGGCTAACACAACCATCATGTCTCCCTGACTAACACAACCATCATGTCTCCCTGACTAACACAACCATCATGTCTCCCTGGCTAACACAACCATCATGTCTCCCTGGCTAACACAACCATCATGTCTCCCCTGGCTAACACAACCATCATGTCTCCCTGGCTCGCTAACACAACCATCATGTCTCCCTGGCTCGGCTAACACAACCATCATGTCTCCCTGGCTCGGCTAACACAACCATCATGTCTCCCTGGCTAACACAACCATCATGTCTCCCTGGCTCGGCTAACACAACCATCATGTCTCGGCTAACACAACCATCATGTCTCGGCTAACACTACCATCATGTCTCCCTGGCTCGGCTAACGCTACCATCATGTCTCCCTGACTAACACTACCATCATGTCTCTGACTCAAGCTAACAACCATCATGTCTCCCTGACTAACACAACCATCATGTCTCCCTGACTAACACAACCATCATGTCTCCCTGACTAACACTACCATCATGTCTCCCTGACTAACACAACCATCATGTCTCCCTGACTAACACTACCATCATGTCTCCCTGACTCGGCTAACGCTACCATCATGTCTCCCTGACTAACACAACCATCATGTCTCGGCTAACACTACCATCATGTCTCCCTGGCTCGGCTAACGCTACCATCATGTCTCCCTGACTAACACTACCATCATGTCTCCCTGGCTCTGCTAACACAACCATCATGTCTCCCTGGCTAACACAACCATCATGTCTCCCTGGCTAACACAACCATCATGTCTCCCTGACTAACACAACCATCATGTCTCCCTGGCTAACACAACCATCATGTCTCCCTGGCTAACACAACCATCATGTCTCCCTGGCTAACACAACCATCATGTCTCCCTGGCTAACACAACCATCATGTCTCCCTGGCTCGGCTTACACAACCATCATGTCTCCCTGGCTCGGCTAACACAACCATCATGTCTCCCTTGCTAACACAACCATCATGTCTCCCTGGCTAACAACCATCATGTCTCCCCTAATCATGTCTCCCTGGCTAACACAACCATCATGTCTCCCTGGCTAACACAACCATCATGTCTCCTGACTAACACAACCATCATGTCTCCCTGGCTAACGCAACCATCATGTCTCCTGGCTAACACAACCATCATGTCTCCCTGGCTAACGCAACCATCATGTCTCCCTGGCTAACACAACCATCATGTCTCCTGGCTAACACAACCATCATGTCTCCCTGCTAACACAACCATCATGTCTCCTGGCTAACACAACCATCATGTCTCCCTGACTAACACAACCATCATGTCTCCCTGGCTAACACAACCATCATGTCTCCCTGGCTAACACAACCATCATGTCTCACAGGTTCGGCTAACACAACCATCATGTCTCCCTGACTCAAGCTAACACAACCATCATGTCTCCCAGGCTCGGCTAACACAACCATCATGTCTCCCTGACTCAAGCTAACACAACCATCATGTCTCCTGGCTGGCTAACACAACCATCATGTCTCCCTGACTCATTAACACAACCATCATGTCTCCCTGGCTCGGCTTACACAACCATCATGTCTCCCTGGCTCGGCTAACACAACCATCATGTCTCCCTGGCTAACACAACCATCATGTCTCCCTGGCTAACACAACCATCATGTCTCCCTGGCTAGGCTTACACAACCATCATGTCTACCTGGCTAACGCTACCATCATGTCTCCCTGGCTCGGCTAACACAACCATCATGTCTCCCTGGCTCGGCTAACACAACCATCATGTCTCCCTGACTAACACAACCATCATGTCTCCCTGACTAACACAACATTCATGTCTCCCTGGCTAACACAACCATCATGTCTCCCTGGCTAACACAACCATCATGTCTCCCTGGCTAACGCTACCATCATGTCTCCCTGACTCGGCTAACACAACCATCATGTCTCCCTGACTCGGCTAACACAACCATCATGTCTCCCTGGCTCAGCTAACACAACCATCATGTCTCCCTGGCTAACACAACCATCATGTCTCCCTGGCTAACACAACCATCATGTCTCCCTGGCTAACACAACCATCATGTCTCACAGGCTCGGCTAACACAACCATCATGTCTCTCCCTGACTAACACAACCATCATGTCTCCTGACTCGGCTAACACAACCATCATGTCTCCCTGACTCGGCTAACACAACCATCATGTCTCCCTGACTCGGCTAACACAACCATCATGTCTCCCTGGCTCGGCTAACACAACCATCATGTCTCCCTGGCTCGGCTAACACAACCATCATGTCTCCCTGGCTAACACAACCATCATGTCTCCCTGGCTAACACAACCATCATGTCTCCTGGCTAGGCTTACACAACCATCATGTCTACCTGGCTAACGCTACCATCATGTCTCCCTGGCTCGGCTAACACAACCATCATGTCTCCCTGGCTCGGCTAACACAACCATCATGTCTCCCTGACTAACACAACCATCATGTCTCCCTGGCTAACACAACATTCATGTCTCCCTGGCTAACACAACCATCATGTCTCCCTGTTTCTAACACAACCATCATGTCTCCTGGCTAACGCTACCATCATGTCTCCTGACTCGCTAACACAACCATCATGTCTCCCTGACTAACACAACCATCATGTCTCCTGGCTCAGCTAACACAACCATCACGTCTCCTGGCTAACACAACCATCATGTCTCACAGGCTCGCCTTACAACCATCATGTCTCCCTGACCATCACTAACACAACCATCATGTCTCCTGGCTCGGCTAACACAACCATCATGTCTCCTGGCTAACACACAACCATCATGTCTCCTGGCTCGGCTAACACAACCATCATGTCTCCCTGCTAACACAACCATCATGTCTCCCTGGCTAACACAACCATCACGTCTCCCTGGCTAACACAACCATCACGTCTCCCTGGCTAGGCTTACACAACCATCATGTCTACCTGGCTAACGCTACCTCTCAACACAGAGAGACTCTGAGACAAGGCGAGAGGGATTGCTTCCTCTTTCCCTCCGTAACAGTAATAAAGAAGTGTTTGCACTTTCTCATGTACTGAATGCATCTAGAATTCACCTCAGCATAACTGAAGGAGAAATCATGTTTTCTAGACTTTCCTTATTTGTGTGCCTGTATTTAGCACAGTGCTCTTGCTCTCCCTCATTTCTTTAAAATGAATGCACTGGGGTCAGATGGGAGTTGTTATCTTCCGGGTTGGAGCGAGCGGTCGCATCTGCACTCGGTCCGCAGGTAGTATTACATTTCATTACATTTCATTATAGTACAACGGTTTGATTTGTCTAATCTTATCAATTTCTTCTTAGCTAGCTACATCAGCCTCTTTGTATCATAGATAATTGCCATCATGTCTCCTAACGCAGTCTACACTGCCCTCAGTCTAGCCAGCTAGCTAACGTCCACCGTTAGCTAGTCCACCCTCTACCGATTAGCAGCACAACTATTACACTCAACTGAACGACTTGATTAGTGTAGTGTTAGCTAGCTACATAGTTGTCTTTGCTGTCTTCCCCAAGATAATTGTGTAGTTTAGAGTGTGTAGTTTTATGTCGTCCTTAACATAGGAGACTCTGCTAGCTAGCCAACAGCTAGCCAACGTCTACCGAACAGAACTTCTGCACTCAACAATCCAGTCATTTCGCTTCGCTCCACAGGTAGTATCACATTTTTCATTTCATTTCATTACAGTACAACGGCTTGATTTGTTTGATCGTAGCTAGCTACATAGCAGCTACACAGCCGTCTTTGTATCAAAGATAATTGTGTAGTCTAGAGCGATTTCCTAGGTTAGTTAGCCAGCTATTGTCGTTCTTTTAACGCAACGTAACGTAATCAACACTGCTAGCTAGCCAGCTAGCCCCGAATAGCAGCACAGTAGAAACTATTACACTCAACGGAACGACTTGATTAGTGTAGTGTCAACAACGCAGCCAATGCCAACTAGCCTACTTAGTCAACAACGCAGCCTCTGCCAGCTAGCCTACTTCAGCAGTACTGTATCATTTTAATCATTTTAGTCAATAAGATTCTTGCTACGTAAGCTTAACTCTCTGAACACTCGTGACGTGTAGTCCACTTGTCATTCAATCTCCTTTGCATTAGCGTAGCCTCTTGTGTAGCCTGTCAACTATGTGTCTGTCTATCCCTGTTTCTCCTCTCTGCACAGACCATACAAACGCTCCACACCGCGTGGCCGCGCCACCCTAATCTGGTGGTCCCAGCGCGCACGACCCACGTGGAGTTCCAGGTCTCCGGTAGCCTCTGGAACTGCCGATCTGCGGCCAACAAGGCAGAGTTCATCTCCGCCTATGTCTCCCTCCAGTCATCGACTTCTTGGCACTGACGGAAACATGGATCACCACAGACAACACTGCATGTCTCCTACTGCTCAACCTTCGTCTGCCCACGTGTTCTCGCACACGAGAGCTTCTGGTCAGCGGGGTGGTGGCACCGGGATCCTCAACCATCTCCCAAGTGGTCATTCTCTCTTTCTCCCCTTACCCATCTGTCTCCCTCCTTTGAATTCCATGCTGTCACAGTTACCAGCCCTTTCAAGCTTAACATCCTTATCATTTATCGCCCTCCAGGTTCCTCGGAGAGTTCATCATGAGCTTGATGCCTTGATAAGCTCCTTTCCTGAGGACGGCTCACTCACAGTTCTGGGCGATGTAACCTCCCCACGCCTAACCTTTGACCATTCTCTGTCTCCTTCTTTCCACTCCTCTCCCTCTTTTGACCTCACCCTCTCACCTTCCCCCTACTCACAAGGCAGGAAATACGCTCGACCTCATCTTTCTAGATGCTGTTCTTCCACTAACTCGTTGCAACCCTCCAAGTCTCCGACCACTACCTTGTATCAAACCTCATGTCTCATCCAACACCCCACACTGCCCCTACTCGGATGGTATCGCGCCGTCCCAACCAACCATCCCCGCTACTCTCTCCTCTTCCATCCTATCATCTCTTCCCTGACTCTGCTCAAACCTTCTCCAACCTATCTCCTGATTCTGCCTCCTCAACCTCCTCTCCTCCCTTTCTGCATCCTTTGACTCTCTATGTCCCTATCCTCCAGGCCGGCTCGGTCCTCCCCTCCCGCTCCGTGGTCTCCTGAGCTCACAGAACAGGGCCATCGGGCAGCCGAGCGGAAATGGAGGAAAACATGTCGCCTCCTGCGGACCTGACATCCTTTCACTCCCTCCTCTCTACATTTCCTCTTTCTCTCTGCTGCAGCCATTTCTACCACTCTAAATTCCAAGCATCTGCCTCTAACACAAGCTCATCATGCAACCTTGGCCTCCCTCCAATCCTCATGTCTCCCCCTCCTCCCCTCTCTAACACAACCATCATGTCCATTTTGAAAAGAAACACAACATCATGTTTCCTAAGTCAAACACAACCATCATGTCTCACACTGCCCTAACACAAACCATCATTCTCTCTCTCTCCAGAAAATCATGTCGTCTCCTGACGGCCACCGCCCCATCAACCTGCCCGCTTGACCCTATCCATCATGTCTCTTCTCCAGACCATTTCCGAGACCTCCTCCCTTACCTCACCTCGCTCATCAACTCATGTGACCCTGGCTAACGTCAACCTTCCGTCTTCAAGAGAGCGAGAGTTGCACCCTTCTGAAAAAACCACATGATCCCTCCGCTCAACAACTACAGACCAGTATCCCTCTCTTTATTTTCTCTCCAAAACTCCATCATGCCGTCCTTGGCCAGCTCTCCCGCTATCTCTCTCAGAATGACCTTCTTGATCCAAATCAGTCAGGTTTCAAGACTAGTCATTCAACTGAGACTGTCTTCTCTGTATCACGGAGGCGCTCCGCACTGCTAAAGCTAATCATCTCTCCTCTGCTCTCATCCTTCAGACCATCATGGCTGCCTTCGATACTGTGAACCATCAGATCCTCCTCTCCACCCTCTCCGAGTTGGGCACGGCTACCATCATGTCTCCCTACCTGACAACACTCCACCAGGTGTGGCCCCGTCTCCACACCACGTGCTCTCACCACTGGTGTCCCCAGGGCTCTGTTCTAGGCCCCTCCTATTCTCGCTATACACCAAGTCACTTGGCTCTGTCATAACCTCACATGGTCTCTCCTATCATTGCTATGCAGACGACAACAATTAATCTTCTCATGTTCCCCCTTCTGATGACCACAACGAATCCATCTCTGCATGTCTGGCAGACATATCCGTGTGGATGACTATCACCACCTCAAGCTGAACCTCGGCAAGACAACCATCTGTCTTCCTCCCAAGGACATCCATGATCTCGCCATCACGGTTGACAACCCATTGTCTCCTCCTCCCAGAGCGCTAAGAACTTGGCGTGATCCTGTCACCCTGTCGTTTCTCAACTAACATCATGTCGTTCCTGTAGGTTCATGCTCTACAACCAGATCATGACCCCCTCACACAGGAAGCGGCGCAGGTCCTAATCCAACCATCATGTCATCTCCCTGTCTAACTGCAACACGCTGTTGGCATCATGTCTGCCTGTGCCTAACCCTACAACTCATCCAGTTCGCCGCAGCCCGTCTGGTGTTCAACCTTCCCAAGTTCTCTCACGTCTCCCTGCTCCTCCGCTCCCTCCACTGGCTTCCAGTTCTCGCATCCGCTACAAGACCATCATGTCTCCCGGAGCTGTGAGGGGAACAGCACCTCAGTACCTCCAGGCTCTGATCAGGCCCTACACCCAAACAAGGGCACTGCGTTCATCCACCTCTGGCCTCTCCCTGGCTACCACTGAGGAAGTACAGTTCTCAGCCCAGTCAAAACTGTTCATCATGCTCTGGCCCCCATGGTGGAACAAATCATCCCTCCTGACGCTAGGACAACCATCAATCACCACCTTCCGGAACACCAACCATCATGTCTTTGAATACCTAGGATAGGATAACCATCATGTCTCCCCCCTCCCCTGAAAATATTTAACCATCATGTTCCACTGGAGGTCATAAGGTGAATGCACCATTTGTCTCCTGGATAAGAGCGTCTGCTAAATGACTTAAATGTAATGTAAATGTACAACCATCATGTCTCCCTGGCTCAAGCTAATACAACCATCATGTCTCCTGGCTCGGCTAACACAACCATCATGTCTCCTGGCTCAGCTAACACAACCATCATGTCTCCTGGCTGGCTAACACAACCATCATGTCTCCTGGCTCGGCTAACACAACCATCATGTCTCCCTGGCTAACACAACCATCATGTCTCCCTAACACTACCATCATGTCTCATTGCAACCATCATGTCTCCTGGCTCAACTACCATCATGTCTCTGACTAACACTACCATCATGTCTCCTGGCTCGCCAACACAACCATCATGTCTCCTGACTAACACAACCATCATGTCTCCTGACTAACACAACCATCATGTCTCTGACTAACACAACCATCATGTCTCCTGGCTAACACAACCATCATGTCTCTCCCTGGCTAGGCTGACTAACACAACCATCATGTCTCCCTGGCTCTGCTAACACAAACCATCATGTCTCCCTGGCTCCGGCACAACATCATGTCATCATGCCAACCATCATGTCTCTCGGCTAACACAAACCATCATGTCTCCTGGCTAACACAACCATCATGTCTCCCTGACTAACACAACCATCATGTCTCCTGACTAACACAACCATCATGTCTCCCTGGCTAACACAACCATCATGTCTCCTAACACTAAACCATCATGTCTCCTACTAACACAACCATCATGTCTCCTGCTCGGCTAACACAACCATCATGTCTCCTGGCTAACACAACCATCATGTCTCCTGGCTAAGCTAACACAACCATCATGTCTCCTGACTAACACAAACCATCATGTCTCCTGGCTAACACAACCATCATGTCTCCCTGGCTAACACAACCATCATGTCTCCCTGGCTAACACAACCATCATGTCTCCTGCCAACACAACCATCATGTCTCTGACTAACACAACCATCATGTCTCTCACAACCATCATGTCTCCCATCATGTCACAACCATCATGTCTCTGGCTGGCTAACACAAACCATCATGTCTCCTGGACTAACACAACCATCATGTCTCCCTGGCTAACACAACCATCATGTCTCCTGGCTAACACAACCATCATGTCTCCCTGGCTAACACAACCATCATGTCTCTGGCTGGCTAACACAACCATCATGTCTCTGACTCGCTAACACAACCATCATGTCTCCTGGCTCGGCTAACACAACCATCATGTCTCCTGGCTAACACAACCATCATGTCTCTCTAACACTACCATCATGTCTCCTGGCTAACACAACCATCATGTCTCCTGGCTCAGGCTTAACACAACCATCATGTCTCCTGGCTAACACAACCATCATGTCTCCTGACTAACACAACCATCATGTCTCCCTGGCTAACACAACCATCATGTCTCCCTGACTAACACAACCATCATGTCTCCTGGCTAACACAACCATCATGTCTCCCTGGCTAACACAACCATCATGTCTCCTGGCTAACACAACCATCATGTCTCCTGACTCGGCTAACACAACCATCATGTCTCCCTGGCTGACTAAACAACCATCATGTCTCCCTGGCTAACACAACCATCATGTCTCCCTGGCTAACACAACCATCATGTCTCCCTTGCTAACACTACCATCATGTCTCCCCTGACTAACACAACCATCATGTCTCCCTGACTAACACAACCATCATGTCTCCCTGACTCCAGCTAACACAACCATCATGTCTCCCTGACTAACACAACCATCATGTCTCCCTGGCTACATACAACCATCATGTCTCCCTGGCTAACACAACCATCATGTCTCCTGACTAACACAACCATCATGTCTCCTGGACTCGGCTAACACAACATCATGTCTCCTACCATCATGTCTAAGCTAACACAACCATCATGTCTCCTGGCTAACACAACCATCATGTCTCCCTGGCTAACACAAACCATCATGTCTCAGGTCTGTCATTAAACACAACCATCATGTCCTCTAACACAACCATCATTCTCCTGGCTCTGGCACATACAACCATCATGTCTCCTGGCTAATACAACCATCATGTCTCCCTGGCTCAAACAACCATCATGTCTCCAGGCTTGCTAACACAACCATCATGTCTCCCTGGCTAACACAACCATCATGTCTCCCTGACTACAACACAACCATCATGTCTCCCTGGCTAACACAACCATCATGTCTCCCTGGCTCGGCTAACACAACCATCATGTCTCCTGGCTGACTTACACAACCATCATGTCTCCCTGGCTCGGGGTTAACACATCACCATCATGTCTCCCTGGCTCATTACACAACCATCATGTCTCTGGCTAACACAACCATCATGTCTCTCTTTGGCTAACACAACCATCATGTCTCCTGGCTAACAAACCATCATGTCTCTCTCGGCTAACACAACCATCATGTCTCCCTGACTAACACAACCATCATGTCTCCCTGACTAACACAACCATCATGTCTCCCTGACTAACACAAACCATCATGTCTCCCTGACTAACACAACCATCATGTCTCCTGGCTAACACAACCATCATGTCTCCCTGACTAACACAACCATCATGTTCCTGACTAACACAAACCATCATGTCTCCCTGGCTCAGCTAACACAACCATCATGTCTCTCCCTCGGCTAACACAACCATCATGTCTCCCTGCTTTTCATCATGTCTCCTGGCTAACACAACCATCATGTCGTTCCTGACTCTCTACAAACCATCATGTCTCCCTGACTAACACAACCATCATGTCTCTCCTGACTAACACAACCACCATTCATGTCTCCTGGCTGGCTAACACAACCATCATGTCTCCTGGCTCAGCTAACACAACCATCATGTCTCCTGGCTCGGCTAACACAACCATCATGTCTCCCTGGCTAACACAACCATCATGTCTCCCTGGCTAACACAACCATCATGTCTCCCTGGCTAACACAACCATCATGTCTCCCTGGCTAACACAACCATCATGTCTCCCTGGCTAACACAACCATCATGTCTCACAGGCTCGGCTAACACAACCATCATGTCTCCTGGCTCGGCTAACACAACCATCATGTCTCCCTGGCTCGGCACATACAACCATCATGTCTCCCTGACTAGCTAACACAACCATCATGTCTCCCTGGCTCTGGCTAACACAACCATCATGTCTCCCTGGCTAACACAACCATCATGTCTCCCTGGCTAACACAACCATCATGTCTCCTGGCTCGGCTAACACAAACCATCATGTCTCCTGGCTAACACAACAACCATCATGTCTCTGGCTTAACACTACCATCATGTCTCCTGGCTGGCATAACCATCATGTCTCCCTGACTAACAACCATCATGTCTCCCTGGCTAAGCACACAACCATCATGTCTCCCTGACTAACACAACCATCATGTCTCCCTGCTAACACAACCATCATGTCTCTCCTGGCTAACACATACCATCATGTCTGTTTGACTAACACAACCATCATGTCTCCCTCTCGACTAATACAACCATCATGTCTCCTCAACAAACCATCATGTCTACCTGGTTAATACAACCATCATGTCTCCTGGCTAACACAACCATCATGTCTCCCTGGACTCGCTAACGCAACCATCATGTCTCCTGACTAACACAACCATCATGTCTCCCTTGACTAACACAACCATCATGTCTCTGACTAACACAACCATCATGTCTCTCTGACTAACACAACCATCATGTCCCTTGACTAACACAACCATCATGTCTCCTGACTACCACAAACCATCATGTTCTCCTGGCAGGCTAACACAACCATCATGTCTCCCTGGCTAACACAACCATCATGTCTCCCTGACTAACACAACCATCATGTCTCCCTGGCTCAAGCTAACACAACCATCATGTCTCCTGACTCTGGCAACACAAACCATCATGTCTCCTGGCTAACACAACCATCATGTCTCCCTGCTAACACAAACCATCATGTCTCCCTGGCTCGCTAACAACCATCATGTCTCCTGGCTAACACAACCATCATGTTCCCTGGCTAACACAACCATCATGTCTCCTGGCTAACACTACCATCATGTCTCCTGCTAACACTACCATCATGTTCTCTCAAGCCATCAAGTAACACAACCATCATGTCTCCTGGCTAAGCTAATACAACCATCATGTCTCCCTGACTAACACAAACCATCATGTCTCTCCTGACTAACACTACCATCATGTCTCCCTGACTAACACAACCATCATGTCTCTCTTGACTAACAGCCATACACTAAATTATCATGTCTCATCTGTCTCTCGCTAATACTACCATCATGTCTCCTGACTAACAAACCATCATGTTCTCTGACTAACGCACATACAAATCATGTCTCTCTGACTAACAAACCATCATGTCCCTGACTAAGCTAACTAAACCATCATGTCTCCCTGACTCAACACTACCATCATGTCTCCTTTACACTAAACCATCATGTCTCCTGCTAATACAACCATCATGTCTCCCTGGCTAACACTACCATCATGTCTCCCTGGCTCACTAACAAACCATCATGTCTCCCTGGCTCGCTAACACAACCATCATGTCTCCCTGACTAACACAACCATCATGTCTCCCTGACTAACACAACCATCATGTCTCTGGCTTACTAACACAACCATCATGTCTCCTGGCTAACACAACCATCATGTCTCCCTGACTAACACAACCATCATGTCTCCCTGACTAACACAACCATCATGTTCCCTGGCTAACACAAACCATCATGTCTCCCTGCTAACACCACCATCATGTTCTCCTGACTAACACAACCATCATGTCTCCTGGCTAACACAACCATCATGTCTCCCTGGCTAACACAACCATCATGTCTCTCCTGACTAATACAAACCATCATGTCTCCTCTAACACAACCATCATGTCTCCCCTGGCTAACATACAACCATCATGTCTCTGGCTCAAGTAATACAAACCATCATGTCTCCCTTGCTAACGCACACAACCATCATGTTTCTCCCTGGCTAACACAACCATCATGTCTCCTGGCTAACACAACCATCATGTCTCCCTGGCTAACACAACCATCATGTCTCCTGGCTAACTAAACACAACCATCATGTCTCCCTTGGCTCGGCAACACAACCATCATGTCTCACAGGCTAACACAACCATCATGTCTCCCTGACGCTAACACAACCATCATGTCTCCCTGGCTGCTAACACAACCATCATGTCTCCCTGGCTCACTGCTAACACAACCATCATGTCTCCTGGCTGGCTAACACAACCATCATGTCTCCCTGACTAACACAACCATCATGTCTCCCCTGACTAACACAACCATCATGTCTACCTGACTAACACAACCATCATGTCTCCCTGGGCTAACACAACCATCATGTCTCCTGGCTAACACAACCATCATGTCTCCCTTTGACTAACACAACCATCATGTCTCCTGACTAACACAAACCATACTGACTAACACAACCATCATGTCTCCCCTATAACACAACCATCATGTCTCCCTGGCTAACACTACCATCATGTTCCTGGACTGGCAACGTCTAAACAACATCATGTCTCCCTGCTTCAAGCTAACACAACCATCATGTCTCCTGACTGGCACACAACCATCATGTCTCCCTGGCTAACACAACCATCATGTCTCCTGGCTAACACAACCATCATGTCTCCTGGCTAACACAACCATCATGTCTTTCAAGCTAACACTACCATCATGTCTCCTCACTTTAACACAACCATCATGTCTCCTCTGGCTAACACAAACCATCATGTCTCCTGACTAACACAACCATCATGTCTCCTCGGCTAACACAACCATCATGTTCCCTGACTAACACAAACCATCATGTCTCCCTGGCTAACACAACCATCATGTCTCCCTGGCTAACACAACCATCATGTCTCCCTGGCTAACACAACCATCATGTCTCCTGGCTGGCTAACACAACCATCATGTTCTCCTGGCTAACACAACCATCATGTCTCCTGGCTAAACATACCATCATGTTTCTGGCTGGCTAACACAACCATCATGTCTCCCTGGCTAACACAACCATCATGTCTCCCTGGCTAACACAACCATCATGTCTCCCTGGCTAACACAAAACCATCATGTCTCCTGCTAACACAACCATCATGTCTCCTGACTACTAACACAACCATCATGTCTCCTGGCTCGGCTAACACAAAACCATCATGTCTCCCTCATGCTCTAACACAACCATCATGTCTCCCAGGCTAACACAACCATCATGTCTCCCTGGCTAACACAACCATCATGTCTCCCTGGCTAACACAACCATCATGTCTCCTGGCTCGGCTAACACAACCATCATGTCTCCCTGACTAACACAACCATCATGTCTCCCTGGCTAACACAACCATCATGTCTCCTGGCTAACACAACCATCATGTCTCCCTGGCTAACACAACCATCATGTCTCCCTGGCTAACACAACCATCATGTCTCCCCTGGCTAACACAACCATCATGTCTCCCTGGCTAACACAACCATCATGTCTCCCTGGCTAACACAACCATCATGTCTCCTGTCTTCTGGCTAACACAACCATCATGTCTCCCTGGCTAACACAACCATCATCATGTCATCATGTCCTGGCTCGGCTAACACAACCATCATGTCTCCTGGCTGGCTAACACAACCATCATGTCTCCCTGGCTAACACAAACCATCATGTCTCTCCTGCTAACACAACCATCATGTCTCCCTGCTAACACAACCATCATGTCTTCCCTGGCATCATGTCTCCCTGCTAATACAACCATCATGTCTCCTGGCTAACACAACCATCATGTCTCCCTTACTAACACAAACCATCATGTCTCTCTGGCTGGCTAACATAAACCATCATGTCTCTGGCTGACTAACACAACCATCATGTCTCCCTGACTAACACAACCATCATGTCTCCCTGGCTAACACAACTATCATGGCTAACACAACCATCATGTCTCCCCTGGCTAACACAACCATCATGTCTCCTCTCCCCTGGCTAACACAACCATCATGTCTCCCTGACTAACACAAACCATCATGTCTCCTGACTGGCTAACACAACCATCATGTCTCCCTGACTCGGCTAACACAACCATCATGTCTCCCTGGCTCATGGCTAACACAACCATCATGTCTCCCTGACTAACACAACCATCATGTCTCCCTGGCTAACACAACCATCATGTCTCCTGGCTAACACAAACCATCATGTCTCCCTGGCTAACACAACCATCATGTCTCCCTGGCGTTTACCATCATGTTCCCCCTGCTAACACAACCATCATGTCTCCCAGGCTCAAGCTAATACAACCATCATGTCTCCTGACTGGCTAACACAACCATCATGTCTCCCTGCTCGGCTAACACAAACCATCATGTCTCCTGGCTAATACAACCATCATGTCTCCCTGGCTAACACACAACCATCATGTCTCCCTGGCTAACACAACCATCATGTCTCTGGCTAGGCTAACACAACCATCATGTCTCCTGGCTAACACAACCATCATGTCTCTCCTAACACAACCATCAACACAACCATCATGTCTCCTGGCTAGGCTAACACAACCATCATGTTCCCTGACTAACACAACCATCATGTCTCCCTGCTCGGCTAACACAACCATCATGTCTCCTGACTAACACAACCATCATGTCTCCCTGGCTAACACAACCATCATGTCTCCCTGGCTAACACAACCATCATGTCTCCCTGGCTAACACAACCATCATGTCTCCTGGCTAACACAACCATCATGTCTCCATCATGTCTCTGACTAACACAACCATCATGTCTCCCTGGCTCTGACTAACACAACCATCATGTCTCCTGACTAACACAACCATCATGTCTCCTGACTAACACAACCATCATGTCTCCCTGGCTAACACAAACCATCATGTCTCCTGACTAACACAACCATCATGTCTCTGGCTAACACTACCATCATGTCTCCTGGCTAACACAACCATCATGTCTCTGACTAACACAACCATCATGTCTCCCTGACTAACACAACCATCATGTCTCCCTGGCTAACACAACCATCATGTCTCCCTGGCTAACACAACCATCATGTCTCGGCTAACACAACCATCATGTCTCCCTGGCTAACACAACCATCATGTCTCCTGGCTAACACAACCATCATGTCTCCTGGCTAACACAACCATCATGTCTCCCTGGCTAACACAACCATCATGTCTCCCTGACTAACACAACCATCATGTCTCCCTGGCTAACACAACCATCATGTCTCCCTGGCTAACACAACCATCATGTCTCCCTGGCTAACACAACCATCATGTCTCCCTGGCTAACACAACCATCATGTCTCCCTGGCTCGGCTAACACTACCATCATGTCTCCCTGGCTAACACAACCATCATGTCTCCCTGACTGGCTAACACAACCATCATGTCTCCCTGGCTCTAACACAACCATCATGTCTCCTGGCTCTGCTAACACAACCATCATGTCTCCCTGGCTAACACAACCATCATGTCTCCCTGGCTAACACAACCATCATGTCTCCTGGCTAACACAACCATCATGTCTCCTGGCTAACACAACCATCATGTCCCTGACTAACACAACCATCATGTCTCCCTGACTAACACAACCATCATGTCTAACACAACCATCATGTCTCCCTGGACTGGCTAACACAACCATCATGTCTCCCTGGCTAACACAACCATCATGTCTCCTGGCTCGGCTAACACAACCATCATGTCTCCCTGGCTAACACAACCATCATGTCTCCCTGGCTCTGGCAACACAACCATCATGTCTCCCTGACCATCAGCTAACACAACCATCATGTCTCCCTGGCTCGGTTAACACAACCATCATGTCTCCCTGGCTAACACAACCATCATGTCTCCTGGCTAACACAACCATCATGTCTCCCTGGCTAACACAACCATCATGTCTCCTGGCTAACACAAACCATCATGTCTCCCTGGCTCGCTAACACAACCATCATGTCTCCTGCTCGGCTAACACAACCATCATGTCTCCCTGACTAACACAACCATCATGTCTCCCTGGCTAACACAACCATCATGTCTCCCTGGCTAACACAACCATCATGTCTCCCTGGCTAACACAACCATCATGTCTCCCTGGCTAACACAACCATCATGTCTCCCTGACTCGGCTAACACAACCATCATGTCTCCCTGGCTCGGCTAACACAACCATCATGTCTCCCTGGCTAACACAACCATCATGTCTCCCTGGCTAACACAACCATCATGTCTCCCTGGCTAACACAACCATCATGTCTCCCTGACTAACACAACCATCATGTCTCCCTGGCTAACACAACCATCATGTCTCCTGGCTGACTAACACTACCATCATGTCTCCCTGACTCATGTCTCCTGGCTAACACTACCATCATGTCTCCCTGACTAACACAACCATCATGTCTCCTGACTAACACAACCATCATGTCTCCTGACTCTAACACTACCATCATGTCTCCCTGACTAACACAACCATCATGTCTCCTGACTAACACAACCATCATGTCTCCCTGGCTAACACTACCATCATGTCTCCCTGACTCGCTAACACAACCATCATGTCTCCTGACTCGGCTAACACAACCATCATGTCTCCCTGGCTAACTTACACAACCATCATGTCTCCCTGGCTAACACAACCATCATGTCTCCTGGCTAACACAACCATCATGTCTCCTGGCTAACACAACCATCATGTCTCCTGGCTAACACAACCATCATGTCTCCCTGCTGGGCTAACACAACCATCATGTCTCCTGGCTAACACACAACCATCATGTCTCCTGCTGGCTAACACAACCATCATGTCTCCCTGGACTAACACAACCATCATGTCTCCCTGGCTAACACAACCATCATGTCTCCTGCTAACTACCATCACTGGCTAACACAACCATCATGTCTCCTGACTAACACAACCATCATGTCTCCCTGGCTAACACAACCATCATGTCTCCTGGCTAACACAACCATCATGTCTCCCTGGCTAACACAACCATCATGTCTCCTGGCTAACACAACCATCATGTCTCCCCTGGCTAACACAACCATCATGTCTCCCTGGCTAACACAACCATCATGTCTCCCTGGCTAACAAACCATCATGTCTCCCTGGCTAACACAACCATCATGTCTCCTGGCTAACACAACCATCATGTCTCCCTGGCTAACACAACCATCATGTCTCCCTGGCTAACTAACAAACCATCATGTCTCCTGGCTAACACAACCATCATGTCTCCCTGGCTAACACAACCATCATGTCTCCTGGCTAACACAACCATCATGTCTCCCTGGCTAACACAACCATCATAACACAACCATCATGTCCCTGGCTAACACAACCATCATGTCTCCCTGGCTAACACAACCATCATGTCTCCTGGCTAACGCAACCATCACGTCTCCCTGGCTAACACAACCATCATGTCCCTGGCTAACACAACCATCATGTCTCCCTGGCTAACACAACCATCATGTCTCCCTGGCTAACACAACCATCATGTCTCCTGGCTAACACAACCATCACGTCTCCTGGCTAACACAACCATCATGTCTCCTGACTAACACAACCATCATGTCTCCCTGGCAACACAACCATCATGTCTCCCTGGCTAACACAACCATCATGTCTCCCTGGCTAACACAACCATCATGTCTCCTGGCTAACACAACCATCATGTCTCCCTGACTCTGGCTAACACAACCATCATGTCTCCTGGCTGGCTAACACAACCATCATGTCTCCCTGACTCGGCTAACACAACCATCATGTCTCCCTGGCTCGGCTAACACAACCATCATGTCTCCTGGCTAACACAACCATCATGTCTCCTGGCTAACACAAACCATCATGTCTCTTGCTAACACAACCATCATGTCTCCTGGCTAACACAACCATCATGTCTCCCTGGCTAACACAACCATCATGTCTCCTGGCTGCTAACACAACCATCATGTCTCCTGGCTCGGCTAACTACCATCATGTCTCCTGGCTAACTAACACAACCATCATGTCTCCCTGGCTAACACAACCATCATGTCTCCCTGGCTAACACAACCATCATGTCTCCTGGCTAACACAACCATCATGTCTCCTGGCTAACACAACCATCATGTCTCCTGGCTAACACAACCATCATGTCTCCCTGACTAACACTACCATCATGTCTCCCTGGACTAACGGCATCATGTCTCCTGACTAACAACCATCATGTCTCCCTGACTAACACAACCATCATGTCTCCCTGACTAACACAACCATCATGTCTCCTGACTAACACAACCATCATGTCTCCCTGACTAACACAACCATCATGTCTCTGACTAACACACCATCATAACTGACTAACACTACCATCATGTCTCTGACTAACACGCTACCATCATGTCTCCCTGACTAACACAACCATCATGTCTCCTGACTAACACAACCATCATGTCTCTGCTAACACAACCATCATGTCTCCCTGGCTAACACAACCATCATGTCTCCCTGGGCTAACACAACCATCATGTCTCCACAACCATCATGTCTCCCTGGCTAACACAACCATCATGTCTCCCTGGCTAACACAACCATCATGTCTCCCTGGCTAACACAACCATCATGTCTCCTGGCTAACACAACCATCATGTCTCCCTGGCTAACACAACCATCATGTCTCCCTAGGCTAACACAACCATCATGTCTCCCTGGCTAACTTACACAACCATCATGTCTACCTGGCTAACTCTACCATCATGTCTCCTGGCTCGGCTAACACAACCATCATGTCTCCCTGGCTAACACAACCATCATGTCTCCTGGCTAACACAACCATCACACAACCATCATGTCTCTGGCTGGCTAACACAACCATCATGTCTCCCTGACTAACACTACCATCATGTCTCCCTGACTCGGCTAACGCTACCATCATGTCTCCCTGACTAACACAACCATCATGTCTCCCTGACTAACACAACCATCATGTCTCCCTGACTAACACAACCATCATGTCTCCCTGACTAACACAACCATCATGTCTCCCTGACTAACACTACCATCATGTCTCCCTGACTAACACAACCATCATGTCTCCCTGACTAACACTACCATCATGTCTCCCTGACTCGGCTAACACTACCATCATGTCTCCCTGACTAACACAACCATCATGTCTCCCTGACTAACACTACCATCATGTCTCACAGGCTCTGCTAACACAACCATCATGTCTCCCTGACTAACACAACCATCATGTCTCCCTGGCTAACACAACCATCATGTCTCCCTGACTAACACAACCATCATGTCTCCCTGACTAACACAACCATCATGTCTCCCTGGCTAACACAACCATCATGTCTCCCTGACTAACACAACCATCATGTCTCCCTGACTAACACAACCATCATGTCTCCTGACTAACACAACCATCATGTCTCCTGACTAACACAACCATCATGTCTCCTGGCTAACACAACCATCATGTCTCCCTGGCTAACACAACCATCATGTCTCCCTGACTCAGCTAACACAACCATCATGTCTCCCTGACTCGGCTAACACAACCATCATGTCTCCCTGACTCGGCTAACACAACCATCATGTCTCCCTGACTCAGCTAACACTACCATCATGTCTCCCTGGCTAACACAACCATCACGTCTCCCTGACTCTGCTAACACAACCATTATGTCTCCCTGGCTAACACAACCATCATGTCTCCCTGACTAACACAACCATCATGTCTCCCTGACTAACACTACCATCATGTCTCCCTGGCTCGGCTTACACAACCATCATGTCTCCCTGACTCGGCTAACACAACCATCATGTCTCCCTGACTAACACAACCATCATGTCTCCCTGGCTAACACAACCATCATGTCTCCCTGGCTAACACAACCATCATGTCTCCCTGGCTAACACAACCATCACGTCTCCCTGACTAACACAACCATCATGTCTCCCTGGCTTGGCTAACACAACCATCATGTCTCCCTGGCTCGGCTAACACAACCATCACATCTCCCTGACTAACACAACCATCACGTCTCCCTGACTCGGATTGAGCCTTTTCTCCGTGTGTCCCCTTGCTAATCGACTGTCAGGGGAATGTGTCACGATATCTTTACCGCATAAATGATGTACGCGTGTCATTTATTTGCCACATGAAGTAGTTACAAGGCTAATTTGAACACCGATCTTTGTCTTTCCCCTCATTGCTTAATTTTCTAACGAGACATCTCTCAAAAAGCCATTAAAAATGGCCACTCGGTAGCAGAACAGGACTGCGGTCTTATCAGGTGTTAGCATTGGGATGTGTGTGAAGATGTGTCGTAGCCGGCTGGAGCATGACCGAAAAGCAGCATCAGCATCCCCAACTCCTAGGGGTGGACCAGGACGGACAAAGGGAAGTTTGGGCAAATCGTCAGGTCCATTCTAAGCCCAGTGGGCCGGTCTTCATTGGTGTTTAATAACAGGGGTTCTGGAAAGGGAGAAACGGGGGCGCTTTTGAGGTGATAAAAAGGCTTGTGAGTCAGAAATGCCTGGGGGACAATTTCTGATCCCAGTCAGACCCCTGCCAACTCCCTTCCCTAAACTGTTCTAGTGTCAGTCTTTGGCCCCAGGAACATTCATCGTTTTCTTTACGACAGACTAGTTAGTCTAAGGGGAGAATCTGTAAACGTGTGGAGGTTTTTAAAACATTCTCTTTTGTTCTGACCACTCCAAAACAACCTGCCAAACAGTTTAAAAGCTCTTCCCTTCTAGCCCCCCCCTCCCGCAATAAAAACCTCCACGACATTTCCTGTATCAATTAATAAAGTGTTTCCCAACCAGCGGGTACTAAGACCACTGGGGGTACCTAGTCTAGCCACAGTGGGTACATGGGAAGACTCATGAGATCATAGGCTTACTGGTAAAATGTGCAAGATGGGGTACTTCAGGGGTACTCTGTGGGCAAAGTAAAACGTACTTGGTGGTACATTTACCTGAAAAGGGATGGGAACTACTGCATGAATAAAATATATTTGCCTTTTCTCAGTCAGCCTTATAAAAGGGGCACTCTGCAGTACAAACAATAACAAAAGATACACCCTGCCACTGTTTTGGTTAAAAAGCTGAGCGATGGGTCAGGAGAAATGTAACCACTCTCAAATTCATAGGACAGAGAAACGGAAGGACTGACCATCCATTGACATGATTGTTTTTAATGATGTTTTGAATATGTTGCTATGCAGAGCCTGTTTACAACTAGTAAAACAAGCTTATACTTTGGGTTCTGATGGGGTAGGACAGTTGAGGCATTTTGAAGTTATATTTTTCAAGAATCATGGGTAATAGGTCAAGTACAAAATTGGCACCCTTGATAAACATGAGAAAAAGAAAAATACTATAAAATACAACACATTGTATGCTCCAAAAATGTTGTAAATTGTATTATTTTATAGAAATACAATTGCCCAGGATTTTTATTTTTATCTTAATTAACAGGTATCAACAAAAAAAATGTAAAAGATTAGCAATATTCTAGCACTGGGAAGATTGGCCCTTTCCAATGTTTTATAGACATTGGGAGAAATCTTAAGACCATTCCTCCAATCAGGATCCAGACCCTCAATATCCTTTGGACTGTCCTTTTGGGGGGGGGGGGGTCCACAAAAATGTAGAGGAAAACATGACATGCCAAATCAAGACAAGGTGAAACTAAGAATTATAAATCTTTATTGTGCATGGATCTTTGTAGATATCATGGCTATACAGATACACTTTAGATACATACTTATGATTAGACATTTTATTCCCACAACGAACATTTGAAAGTGATATGTCTGGTACTGGTAGTATTTATAGTATAACAAATTTTCATTTTGGAATGTACGGTGTTATGAGGTAACTGCAAACATTAAAATTACATAAAAATGGTCTCTTTTTTTTTTTGTGCATATTTTAATTCTTTTTTTTGTTTGTTTTGTTGTTGTTGTAGCGTTTTTGTTTCTTCTTTCTCTCCCTCAGCCCAGTAGAGGTGTCACGATGCAATCACACGATGCAATCACACGATGCAATCACACGATGCAATCACACGATGCAATCACACGATGCAATCACACGATGCCAATCACACGATGCCAATCACACGATGCAATCACACGATGCCAATCACACGATGCAATCACACGATGCAATCACACGATGCAATCACACGATGCAATCACACGATGCAATCACACGATGCAATCACTATCAAAAAAAAATAATTTGGAATTTCATTTTTTTTTTAAACGACAAAAAGAATTAAGACATCAGAAATCAAAAGATGCTCGGTCGACCAAATCAATGTAATCCCCCCCCCCAAAAAAAAACGTTTGCAAAGTACCTGTATCATCATCATCATCATCATCATTATAATGGTTGCAACAGCCAGAATCATATTTGTCCATAACAAAACACACAACACAAGCCTGCTGCCTGATCACAGACTACATTGATTAGCTCTCATAACTCGGCAATCGGTCACAAAGACTTGGAACACACAGAGGTGGAAAAGAGAGAGGAAAAAAAAGAGGGACTCATACTCATTTTCATGCCATTTTTACCCGGTGGGCGGAGTTATACGTAACGGGTGCCTGTGTGGGTTTCAAAGTGCAAGGACGCGCGTCCACGTTGTTCAACGTGCTAGCTACAGAGTGCAAGGACTGCACGATGCGCGTCCACGTTGTTCAACGTGCTAGCTACAGAGTGCAAGGACTGCACGATGCGCGTCCACGTTGTTCAACGTGCTAGCTACAGAGTGCAAGGACTGCACGATGCGCGTCCACGTTGTTCAACGCGCTAGCTACAGAGTGGCTGGAAAAAAATGTGGTCCCCAATGTCAACGGGTGTGTAACGTCAAGTTTAGCTTGCTAGCCAACCAAAAAAACGTTCATGGTTGCTGCTATTAATTCGATCTACTAAATTTAACTGAATTAAATATATGAAACTAATTATGACTAGATTTATCATCTAATTTCTCTGCGATTTGGTTAGTCAACATGCAATTATACCTGTCAATCACAGGGATTAAATGATTGGTGTTTCGATTGAACAAGATCAGATTAACTGAGCCTTTCCCCAATCCTTTTCAGTGACTTGTGTCATCGTGTTGTCAATGGTTCTCAGTTTACCTCGTATATTTGAAAAGGCTTCAGTATTTTATTTGATAGAATTCAAGGGGAAGGTCATGTAATTTGTTATCGATTAAAATGTCAGTATTTTGGAATTTACGTAATTGAATTAGACTATGTGTCATTCTCTCTCTCACACACACACACATTTGGTTTCAGCGTTACTTCATTCGTTAAACTGATGGATTTCGGATGTCCTTGGTCTATTTGTTGGAGGGCAACTACACCGTATCATCTACCAGCTACACCGTATCATCTACCAGCTACACCGTATCATCTACACCGTCTCATCTACCAACTACACCGTATCATCTACCAACTACACCGTATCATCTACCAACTACACCATATCATCTACCAACTACACCGTATCATCTACCAGCTACACCGTATCATCTATCAACTACACCGTATCATCTACCAACTACACCATATCATCTACCAGCTACACCGTATCATCTACCAACTACACCGTATCATCTACACCGTATCATCTACCAACTACACCGTATCATCTACACCGTATCATCTACCAGCTACACCGTATCATCTACCAACTACACCGTATCATCTACCAGCTACACCGTATCATCTACCATCAACTCATCTACCAGCTACATCATATCATCTACCAACTACACCATATCATCTACCAGCTACACCGTATCATCTACCAACTACACCGTATCATCTACACCGTATCATCTACCAACTACACCGTATCATCTACACCGTATCATCTACCAACTACACCGTATCATCTACCAGCTACACCGTATCATCTACCAGCTACACCGTATCATCTACCAGCTACACCGTATCATCTACCAACTACACCGTATCATCTACCAACTACACCATATCATCTACCAGCTACACCGTATCATCTACCAACTACACCGTATCATCTACACCGTATCATCTACCAACTACACCGTATCATCTACCAACTACACCGTATCATCTACACCGTATCATCTACACCGTATCATCTACCAACTACACCGTATCATCTACCAGCTACACCGTATCATCTACCAGCTACACCGTATCATCTACCAGCTACACCGTATCATCTACCAGCTACACCGTATCATCTACCAGCTACACCGTATCATCTACCAGCTACACCGTATCATCTACCAACTACACCGTATCATCTACACCGTATCATCTACCAACTACACCGTATCATCTACCAGCTACACCGTATCATCTACCAACTACACCATTCCCTTACTTTGAGTGACTGTTATCTCTCAACTTTAAACAATGAAATTCAAATACAAAAATAATGGTTGGTTTAGCTTCCTTTTTATTCTGTGGCTGCATGAAAAAAGCAAAACATAACGTGAATTCAGCGACGCCATTTTGTTTACTTCCCCGATGAAACCGCAAGATCCATCACAAGACAATACCGGAGGAAAGACAAATGGTTTAAATGTGATTTTTAAAATGTTTAATTCGTGCAGTGTCCTCCCTGCACTAGTAAACCTGTAGCTGGTGCGTTGAATCGATTCCACCATCCAGACTTGAGCGAGTGCTCAGCTGGGTCTATACTGTGTGCACCCATACGGCGCCGCTGAAATCTACGACACCCCCCCCCCCCCTCGTGACGCACCGGGTGAAATGGCGTGAAGGAAGTGTGTGTCCGCAAAAAAAAGAAAAAAAAAAAAAAAAAAAAAAAAAGGCCAAACTTTAGATCAACAGGAAGTACGAGTTAACACAGTTCTGATCTGCGGTGGTTTTGACTCATTATGGTTTATGATTATTTAGCTACGTAGGTGTTTCCTCTGGACATTATTATATATATATTATTATTATATATATTTATAATTATAATATTATATTCTTCAATCTTATAAAAAAATAGATATTCACATGAATGAAGAAATCAAAAATAAATCAGAAACGTTGATATCCTCCAAATACAACTATTTAATTTCATCGTGATTGATATTATACGTATTATAGGTTAGAGATAACATCAAATCAATATTGCTAAAAAAAATAAAATGAACAAACAAAAAACAAAAGTGTTTTCTAAAAAAAAAATAAAAAAAATAAAAGAGAAATTAAGAAAATGCATCCAAGTTTATTTTGTTTACTTTAATCCTCTGAAAACAACAAACTGGTCTGATACCATCGGGAGAAAATCTGTTGTTACTATGACAACACGTCATGTGGTAGGTACTGGAACTTTTAAAACACCCAAAACACCAGTAGTAGGGCTTGTACAATCTGAAAATACGTAGTTCTATAAAATGGATAACAAAACCAAGACACATTCAGTCAAGGTTTCCTCTTTCACTTAAGGTGCAAAATTAAGTAGTGAAAAAAAAAAACACACAAAAAAACATAGAGAATATGGATAGTAAGCGAAGTACATGTTTTGTGCTGAAGAACTAAAAACAAAAAAAATTCTGCATAATTGTGAATACAAGCTACAGTATAACTATATGATAGTAAAAATAATTAGAATTATTCATCATCATCATCGTGTTAGTTCGGTTTTATGTGTTTTATTTTCCCCTAAACTCTACTTCTGAGCGATTAACTTCTCCAACAACTAACATGTCCTTGTGTCTTCACTATACAAAAATATACTACCATTTCTCCAGTCAACTCCTGCGTCCCTACGGCCCTCTGAACATCAACAAAATCAGAAAGTGCTAAATGAACATTCTATAATGCAAACAAGAATTGGATATATATTCTTCCTCTCTATTTAACCCTTTATATAAACTATAGAAGGTGTGGTGGCCACTTCCCCCTTCCTAGGTATCTCTGTTTGTACACCTGACCTCTGACCTCCCCCCAGCCACTTCCTAACTGTTGCTGTGTTCACATGCTAATCGGAGTTATCGGAAGTTCCCAGTTCACAGTTGGAAATTTCACTCTGAATGACCTTCAAGTCGGACTTAAATTCAAGTCGGAATTACACGCGGGGAAACTCTGAGAAAATGATGTTACTCGAGTTGAGACGTTTCACCACTGACCTGAAAACCTTTTCCGACCAAAACAAATGACAACAAATTTTGTTTCTGACAATTACAACCGTATCAATTTGGATAAATGTAGCTCGTCTGACCATATTTGTCAACGTTATGCTAGCTAACGTTATTTTAAGCGACGTTAGCTAGCCTATCAAAGCTAGCTAACGTTATTATAAGCGACGTTAGCAAGCCTATCAAAGCTAGCTAACGTTATTATAAGCGACGTTTGCTAGCCTATCAAAGCTAGCTAACGTTATTATAAGCGACGTTAGCAAGCCTATCAAAGCTAGCTAACGTTATTATAAGCGACGTTAGCAAGCCTATCAAAGCTAGCTAACGTTATTATAAGCGACGTTAGTAAGCCTATCAAAGCTAGCTAACGTTATTATAAGCGACGTTAGCAAGCCTATCAAAGCTAGCTAACGTTATTATACGCTTTGTTAGCAAGCCTATCAAAGCTAGCTAACGTTATTATAAGCGACGTTCGCTAGCCTATCAAAGCTAGCTAACGTTATTATAAGCGACGTTCGCTAGCCTATCAAAGCTAGCTAACGTTATTATAAGCGACGTTAGCAAGCCTATCAAAGCTAGCTTGAATCTTATTGATCCTGTCACAGACGTACCATTTCCCAGCTTCCCATTTCCCGCGAGCACGTCGTGAAGCCAGCATGTTTAACTGTGGCACACCTACACCTGTGTATCGTGCGTTTCTGTGCAAAACACTGGCCAGATCAGGTCCCAGGTCCTAACAGCACATATGCTATATAATATAAACCTATCTACTAACATAGTTTCATTCTGGACCCTTTTAACCAACGACATAAATAAATGAATAAGCGATACATATATATGGTTTGGACACGTACATGGTGAGTGAAATGTATCTTTTAACTGTAAAACCCTGCTCCTTCATTATCCATTCTGTACAGGTTAACCAATCACAATGAAGTATAGAGCCTCACAGTGGAGGTGTCACAATACCAATACCCATAATACCCTAGGGGTCAAACAGGGAAATGGTTCTAATAGTATTTCCACCGTTCATTTTTTTTCCACATAGGGGGATTTTTTTTTTATAGAAACCCTTCAAATGAAGAGCTGTGTTTTTGTGTAGGCTTAGCCTGGCGGGACATTTTTGATAACCCTGTACATTTCTCTAGGACTTTTATCAATATATTTCGGCTCCATTTTACTCTCAGATGTGAAAATGCTAATTAGCATCAAAGTAGACAACATGCAAAACTACAAATCCCAGCAAGCTCCTGCACGTCATCTCAAGCTGACACCTTAGCTAACAGGTGTTTTGTGTCAATTTAAAACTTGCACAAGACAGTTGTCAGAATTGTCCATTTATTATTATTATTTTTTGCCAATTTATTCATTACTACATTTAGCTAACAATAGATAGTTAATTCGATTCGGCAGTCTCGTCCAGATCATCATGGTATTTGTAGTTCTTTATGATAGCCACATTAGCAGCTAATTAGCATTTAAGTTTTGCAGGGTAAATACAGGTATATTGACGAAAAGTCACTTTGTCTGAAAGAGATTTACAGGGGTTATCAAAACATCACAACAGGGCAAACACAGCCCTTATTTTAAGTGTTTCTAAAAATCCACTATGTGAAAAAAACAAACAATTGGAACCATTTCCCTGTTTGACCTCTAGGTGTTATGGGTATTATGACTCATAATGTGGTACTCTATTCTGTGCAGGGTAACGAAACACAGCGGTGTCTTGTTAAACATTGAGAGGCTTCTGTAAAGGGAGGTTGGGGGGGAGAGACAGGAAGCTATCATTTCCTCTGGACTTCCTGCCTCCTGGACTCCCTCACCGGTGCTAATCATAATCAACCCAGAGGTGACAACAGAAATAAACTACAACATCAAACAGGAAATTAAAGCTGTAACCCTGCAGCTTGGAGGAGAAGGAAGGGAGGAGAAGGAAGGGAGGAGAAGGGAGGGAGGAGAAGGGAGGGAGGAGAAGGGAGGGAGGAGAAGGGAGGGAGGAGAAGGAAGGGAGCAGAAGGGAGGGAGGAGAAGGAAGGAACTGGGGAGGAGACGGAGGAGACGGAAGGGAGGAGAAGGGAGGGAGGAGACGGAAGGGAGGAGAAGGGAGGGAGGAGAAGGGAGGGAGGAGAAGGGAGGGAGGAGAAGGAAGGAACTGGGGAGGAGGAGACGGAGGAGAAGAACAAGGGAGATACAAGCTCACTTGATAACAAAGTACTGGATGATGAAAGCGATGAGGATGGAGATGACTGCGCAGAGCATGATGATGAGAGCAGCCCACTGCTCATCTGTTAAGGGCCTGGCGGGGTCAGCTCCAGCCCGGGGGCCCACACTGCTCACACTGCCCGCTGACAGCTCACTGCGCTGGGGGGAGAGCGTCACCGTGGGGCTGTAGGGACCACTCAGCTCTGGAGCATCCTGGCACTGGCGGATGGCACACACCCTGAAGCGGTACTCACTGTTGGGCTGCAGGCCGGGCATCTGGTAGGACGTAGCAGAACCTTTATACACCTGGACGAGAGAGAGGGAGAGAGAGAGGTTAGAATACACCTGGTACAAGATGGAAGAGCCTTTATACACCTGGAGAAGAGAGGGAGAGAGGAGACAGCGAGAGAGAGAGAGAGAGAGACAGAGACCGCGCGCGAGAGAGAGGAGACAGCGAGAGAGAGAGGGAGGGAGAGAGGAGACAGCGAGAGAGAGAGAGGGAGAGAGAGGAGACAGCTAGAGAGAGAGAGAGGAGAGAGGAGACAGCTAGAGAGAGAGAGAGGAGACAGCGAGAGAGAGAGAGAGAGACAGCGAAAAGGACAATCAGTGAAGAACAAACACCATTGTAAATACAATCCATATTTATATATTTTCCCTTTTGTACTTTAACTATTTGCCCATCATTACAACACTGTATACAGACATAATATGACATTTGTAATGTCTCTATTCCTTTGGAACTTTTGTGAGTGTAATGTTTACTGTTCATTTTTATTGTTTATTATCTATTTCACTTGCTTTGGAAATGTTAACATAATGTTTCCCATGTCAATAAAGCCCTTTGAATTGAATTGATACAGGAAAGAGAGAGGTAGAGAGGAAAGGGAGGTGAATACACAGGAAGGAAGTAAGGAGGGACACAGAAGACATGGTCTGCCTCAGTAGCTTGGAGGCCTGTGATTGGATAGAGTGATGAAAGGACAAAAGCTCTGTGTTAAATGGCAGACACATACAGCTTCCTTATTTAATTTGGTTGTCATATAACAGATATAACAGGCAGATTAGCGTCAGCCAGCAGCCTCTGAGACCACCATTACCATAGCCATTACTGTTGTGGCTTTTCAACCTCTGCCATATTGTGGATTCGGATCCATCTATCTAATAGAACTCGGAGGGCTTTCTTTAATGGAACCTTCTCTGTAATGGTGTACCGCAGGGCAGCTCTCTTGGCCCTCTACTCTTTTCTATTTTTTTTTTACCAATGACCTGCCACTGGCATTAAACAAAGCTTGTGTGTCCATGTATGCTGATGATTCAACCCTATACGTGTCGGCCACCACAGCTAAATAAAGTCACTGAAACCCTTAAAGAGTTGCAGTCTGTTTTGGATTGGGTGGCCAGTAATAAACTGGTCCTGAACATCTCTAAGAGCATTGTATTTGGTCCAAATCATTCCCTAAGTTCTAGACCTCAGCTAAACCTGGTAATGAATGGTGTGGCTGTTGAACAAGTGGAGGAGACTAAATTACTTGGTGTGTTACCTTAGATTGCAAACTGTCATGGTCAAAACATACAGATTCAATGGTTGTAAACCAGGCAAAAGGTGGCTATTTGAAGAATATAAAATATATTTTGTGTAACACTTCTTTCTGGTTACTACATGATTCCATGTGTTATTTCATAGTTTTGATGTCTTCACTATTATTCTACAATATAGAAAGTAGTAAAAAAATAAAGAAAAACACTTGAATGAGTAGGTATTCTAAAACGTTGGACCGGTACTGTATATGTAGCCGATAGACAAATACTAGAGGCCTTCACGGATCCACCTGTACTCCAATACCCAATCCGGGACCCGAGCGGGTCCAGATCCACGGGTCTGGGTCGGATCTGACATGATTGTCACGGGCCTCGGGTATGTCTGAATTTTAACAGACTTGTCTGGAAGTTGTCCACTCAGATCCCCCAATCACCACTGCTGCTATAGAGGAAATGCCTGTTGGCCAATCACCACTGCTGCTATAGAGGAAATGCCTGTTGGCCAATCACCACTGCTGCTATAGAGGAAATGCCTGTTGGCCAATCACCACTGCTGCTATAGAGGAAATGCCTGTTGGCCAATCACCACTGCTGCTATAGAGGAAATGCCTGTTGGCCAATCACCACTGCTGCTATAGAGGAAATGCTACCATCTTCCTTTTCAGGACAGTGGAGCGTGTAGCCTGTTGGCCAATCACCACTGCTGCTATAGAGGAAATGCTACCATCTTGCTTTTCAGGACAGTGGAGCGTGAAGCCTGTTGGCCAATCACCACTGCTGCTATAGAGGAAATGCTACCATCTTGCTTTTCAGGACAGTGGAGCGTGTAGCCTGTTGGCCAATCACCACTGCTGCTATAGAGGAAATGCTACCATCTTGCTTTTCAGGACAGTGGAGCGTGTAGCCTGTTGGCCAATCACCACTGCTGCTATAGAGGAAATGCTACCATCTTGCTTTTCAGGACAGTGGAGCGTGAAGCCTGTTGGCCAATCATTAGTCATCAAAGCGGCAACAGGCTACAGACAGAGACTCGCTCCGCGTGTGGCAAAAGTTAGGAGATATCTAACCAATGGAAGATGGAATAAGAGTTCAAGAGAAGGATGGGCTACAATGACTAAGAGACAACAGGAAGGGATGCTACTTCATATTCTGGATGGAGTTGTTGTTTGTAACTGTAGGACGCACGACAGCCTCAATTAGCCTAGCAAGCTAACGCTAGCTAGCTAGCTGAACTTCTCCTGGTTTCATGCAGTCAAGACAGGTCCTACGGAATCATATTGATGATAAATAACCTAGCTATGGCAGCTATTAAGTCTACTAAAGCTTGAGTTGGCTTGGTCGGTTGCGGTCTCTCGCCTCTCTCTCCCTCCTCCCCGTGTCACTCACAGTACGGCCCCTCCCCACCTGCTAGAGCCCCGCCTCTCTCCCTTCCTCTCGAGGTTTATCAGCTCTGGTTAATAAAGTAGCACAAAAAAAACATTGACTTTTCTGCTGCTTCCCCCACACAGATCGGACCGGGTGTGGACGCAACGGGTCTCTATGTAAAAAATAATCATAATAAAAATGATTTATGCAAATCGGGTCCGGGTGGGAAAGCCCCAGGTCCATTTCAGAACAGATTCAACTTCTACACCTATGAAAACCTCCAATGCACACATAAAACACTGCATGTTCATATTTCCGGGTTGGCCTGCTAAGAGTTACTGCTGAGCCCACCATTACCCCAGGTTGGCCTGCTAAGAGTTACTGCTGAGCCCACCATTACCCCAGGTTGGCCTGCTAAGAGTTACTGCTGAGCCCACCATTACCCCAGGTTGGCCTGCTAAGAGTTACTGCTGAGCCCACCACTACCCCCGGTTGGCCTGCTAAGAGTTACTGCTGAGCCCACCATTACCCCAGGTTGGCCTGCTAAGAGTTACTGCTGAGCCCACCATTACCCCAGGTTGGCCTGCTAAGAGTTACTGCTGAGCCCACCACTACCCCAGGTTGGCCTGCTAAGAGTTACTGCTGAGCCCACCACTACCCCAGGTTGGCCTGCTAAGAGTTACTGCTGAGCCCACCACTACCCCAGGTTGGCCTGCTAAGAGTTACTGCTGAGCCCACCATTACCCCAGGTTGGCCTGCTAAGAGTTACTGCTGAGCCCACCATTACCCCAGGTTGGCCTGCTAAGAGTTACTGCTGAGCCCACCATTACCCCAGGTTGGCCTGCTAAGAGTTACTGCTGAGCCCACCATTACCCCAGGTTGGCCTGCTAAGAGTTACTGCTGAGCCCACCATTACCCCAGGTTGGCCTGCTAAGAGTTACTGCTGAGCCCACCATTACCCCAGGTTGGCCTGCTAAGAGTTACTGCTAAGCCCACCATTACCCCAGGTTGGCCTGCTAAGAGTTACTGCTGAGCCCACCATTACCCCAGGTTGGCCTGCTAAGAGTTACTGCTGAGCCCACCATTACCCCAGGTTGGCCTGCTAAGAGTTACTGCTGAGCCCACCATTACCCCAGGTTGGCCTGCTAAGAGTTACTGCTGAGCCCACCATTACCCCAGGTTGGCCTGCTGAGCCCACCATTACCCCAGTTACTGCTGAGCCCACCATTACCCCAGGTTGGCCTGCTAAGAGTTACTGCTGAGCCCACCATTACCCCAGGTTGGCCTGCTAAGAGTTACTGCTAAGCCCACCATTACCCCAGGTTGGCCTGCTAAGAGTTACTGCTGAGCCCACCATTACCCCAGGTTGGCCTGCTAAGAGTTACTGCTAAGCCCACCATTACCCCAGGTTGGCCTGCTAAGAGTTACTGCTGAGCCCACCATTACCCCAGGTTGGCCTGCTAAGAGTTACTGCTGAGCCCACCATTACCCCAGGTTGGCCTGCTAAGAGTTACTGCTAAGCCCACCATTACCCCAGGTTGGCCTGCTAAGAGTTACTGCTGAGCCCACCATTACCAGGTTGGCCTAAGAGTTACTGCTAAGCCCACCACTACCCCAGGTTGGCCTGCTAAGAGTTACTGCTGAGCCCACCATTACCCCAGGTTGGCCTGCTAAAGAGTTACTGCTAAGCCCACCATTACCCCAGGTTGGCCTGCTAAGAGTTACTGCTGAGCCCACCACTACCCCAGGTTGGCCTGCTAAGAGTTACTGCTAAGCCCACCACTACCCCAGGTTGGCCTGCTAAGAGTTACTGCTAAGCCCACCACTACCCCAGGTTGGCCTGCTAAGAGTTACTGCTGAGCCCACCATTACCCCAGGTTGGCCTGCTAAGAGTTACTGCTAAGCCCACCACTACCCCAGGTTGGCCTGCTAAGAGTTACTGCTGAGCCCACCATTACCCCAGGTTGGCCTGCTAAGAGTTACTGCTAAGCCCACCATTACCCCAGGTTGGCCTGCTAAGAGTTACTGCTAAGCCCACCATTACCCCAGGTTGGCCTGCTAAGAGTTACTGCTAAGCCCACCACTACCCCAGGTTGGCCTGCTAAGAGTTACTGCTAAGCCCACCACTACCCCAGGTTGGCCTGCTAAGAGTTACTGCTAAGCCCACCACTACCCCAGGTTGGCCTGCTAAGAGTTACTGCTGAGCCCACCACTACCCCAGGTTGGCCTGCTAAGAGTTACTGCTGAGAGGGATGGAGAGGGAGGCTAGACACCTGGGGTCTCCTCAAGGATCAACATCAGTCATCATAAGGATGCAGAGTTTAGACAGAGGAATCACCATTCGGCCTGATAAAGATCTCCTACGGCTGCGCTAACTGGCACAACAGATAACCTCCATCTATTTGGTTGCTGATTTGCATAATGTAGTTGTACAGCAGAGTGGTCACCAACATTTTCTGAGTCAAGAACACTTCCTGATGCAAGTCAAGATCTACTGCTTGGATTTCTTATAAAATTTAAAAAAAAAAAAAAAAAAGTTTTTAAACGTGACTTAAAACCGCAAGTCTATTGCAACATTAAACAAGGTTCTGTAGCAGTGAGGTTTGTGCAGTAGGCTATAAGACCAGTACATTATCACTGCATATCGGCTACGCTTGAATTGCCCTGCCAATGCAGTTCTTCTCAGATCATTTTGAAATTATGTAAATGTTTCGAGATATGATCACACTGGTAATAGATCATTTGTTGCTGGTCAGTCTGAGGTGAGGGAGCAGGGGTGACCTGACTCGATGTCCCTCTGCTCTCTCACCTGACTCGTTGTCCCTCTGCTCTCTCACCTGACTCTCTGCTCTCTTACCTGACTCTCTGTCCCCCCGCTCGTCCCTCTGCTCTCTCACCTGACTCTCTGTCCCTCCGCTCTCCCACCTGACTCTCTGCTCTCTCACCTGACTCTCTGTCCCTCTGCTCTCTCACCTGACTCTCTGTCCCTCTGCTCTCTCACCTGACTCTCTGTCCTCTCCGCTCTCTCACCTGACTCTCTGTCCCTCCGCTCTCTCACCTGACTCTCTGTCCCTCCGCTCTCTCACCTGACTCTCTGTCCCTCCGCTCTCTCACCTGACTCTCTGTCCCTCCGCTCTCTCACCTGACTCTCTGTCCCTCCGCTCTCTCACCTGACTCTCTGTCCCTCCGCTCTCTCACCTGACTCTCTGCTCTCTCACCTGACTCTCTGTCCCTCCGCTCTCTCACCTGACTCTCTGTCCCTCCGCTCTCTCACCTGACTCTCTGTCCCTCCGCTCTCTCACCTGACTCTCTGTCCCTCCGCTCTCTCACCTGACTCTCTGTCCCCTCCGCTCTCTCACCTGACTCTCTGTCCCTCTGCTCTCTCACCTGACTCTCTGTCCCTCCGCTCTCTCACCTGACTCTCTGTCCCTCCGCTCTCTCACCTGACTCTCTGTCCCTCCGCTCTCTCACCTGACTCTCTGTCCCTCTGCTCTCTCACCTGACTCTCTGTCCCTCTGCTCTCTCACCTGACTCTCTGTCCCTCTGCTCTCTCACCTGACTCTCTGTCCCTCCGCTCTCTCTCACCTGACTCTCTGTCCCTCCGCTCTCTCACCTGACTCTCTGTCCCCTCCGCTCTCTCACCTGACTCTCTGTCCCCTCCGCTCTCTCACCTGACTCTCTGTCCCTCCGCTCTCTCACCTGACTCTCTGTCCCCTCCGCTCTCTCACCTGACTCTCTGTCCCTCTGCTCTCTCACCTGACTCTCTGTCCCTCTGCTCTCTCACCTGACTCTCTGTCCCCTCCGCTCTCTCACCTGACTCTCTGTCCCCTCCGCTCTCTCACCTGACTCTCTGTCCCCTCTGCTCTCTCACCTGACTCTCTGTCCCCTCCGCTCTCTCACCTGACTCTCTGTCCCCTCTGCTCTCTCACCTGACTCTCTGTCCCCTCCGCTCTCTCACCTGACTCTCTGTCCCCTCTGCTCTCTCACCTGACTCTCTGTCCCTCTGCTCTCTCACCTGACTCTCTGTCCCTCCGCTCTCTCACCTGACTCTCTGTCCCCTCCGCTCTCTCACCTGACTCTCTGTCCCTCTGCTCTCTCACCTGACTCTCTGTCCCTCTGCTCTCTCACCTGACTCTCTGTCCCCTCCGCTCTCTCACCTGACTCTCTGTCCCCTCCGCTCTCTCACCTGACTCTCTGTCCCCTCTGCTCTCTCACCTGACTCTCTGTCCCCTCCGCTCTCTCACCTGACTCTCTGTCCCCTCTGCTCTCTCACCTGACTCTCTGTCCCCTCTGCTCTCTCACCTGACTCTCTGTCCCTCTGCTCTCTCACCTGACTCTCTGTCCCCTCCGCTCTCTCACCTGACTCTCTGTCCCCTCCTGACTCAGTCTTCCAGCTGATGGTGAAACTCAAGTCACACTGCATTATTTTTGCCTCATGTACCAATTCATGTTGTTACTCCTTTGACCAGAGAAAGTGAAATAACGATTTAAAAACAAGACACAAGCTACTAATAATAGCAACTAAAACGTATAAATACACTGTTACTGATAACAGCTGCAGTGCCGGTTGTAGCGTGAGTGGAAGTAGGGAGAACGAGCATTTTATGGTTTACAAAAGTGCAGTAGCAGTGTGTTGGTAAAATAATTGGGGAAGCAAAGCCAGGAAGAAACCAAACACAAACATATTACAAACAAAGTTCTCGATTGTGGCAGAATAAATTCAACCACACCTTTGTAGTTCTACCTTCAGGAATGCCTTAGAGATCAACCAGCTGTCGGTGACCTGCCGGTGACCCGGTGACCTGTCGGTGACCTATCGGTGACCTGCCGGTTGGTGACCCTCCGGTTGCACAGCGATGACTTAAGACTGTGACGTGAATTCCATGACAAGCCAACGTGGTACGACTTCAGTGAGGTGCTACCCATTGACAATAGCTGTGGTGAGTCCCCCCCCCCATCCCATCCAGTGTTACATAAATCACATCCCTTCTCATTCTTCTTACCTGTTTGTACTCAGAGTTACCCATCATGCTTTGCACCGTGTAGATGATGGGGTCTCCCTTCATGGGCAGCAGGGGCTCCCAGCTCACCTCACAGACTGAAGACATGTCCTCCACACGCTCTACTCTGGGAGCTACAGAGAGAGTACAACACGCTCAAAGATTAAGGCTGAAAGGTGAAGACAATGAGGCTGAAAGGTGAGGACAGTGAGGCTGAGGACAATGAGGCTGAAAGGTGAGGACAATGAGGCTGAAAGGTGAGGACAGTGAGGCTGAAAGGTGAGGACAGTGAGGCTGAAAGGTGAGGACAATGAGGCTGAAAGGTGAGGACAGTGAGGCTGAAAGGTGAGGACAGTGAGGCTGAAAGGTGAGGACAGTGAAGCTGAGGACAGTGAGGCTGAAAGGTGAGGACAGTGAAGCTGAGGACAGTGAGGCTGAAAGGTGAGGACAGTGAAGCTGAGGACAGTGAGGCTGAAAGGTGAGGACAGTGAAGCTGAGGACAGTGAGGCTGAAAGGTGAGGACAGTGAGACTGAAAGGTGAGGACAGTGAGGCTGAAAGGTGAGGACAGTGAGGCTGAAAGGTGAGGACAATGAGGCAGAAAGGTGAGGACAGTGAGGCTGAAAGGTGAGGACAGTGAGGCTGAAAGGTGAGGACAGTGAGGCTGAAAGGTGAGGACAGTGAGGCTGAAAGGTGAGGACAGTGAAGCTAAGGACAGTGAAGCTAAGGATAGTGAGGCTGAAAGGTGAGGACAATGAGGCTGAAAGCTGAGGACAATGAGGCTGAAAAGTGAGGACAATGAAGCTGAAAGGTGAGGACAATGAAGCTGAAAGGTGAGGACAATGAGGCTGAGGACAGTAAGGCTGAAAGGTGAGGACAGTGAAGCTGAGGACAGTGAGGCTGAAAGGTGAGGACAGTGAGGCTGAAAGCTGAGGACAGTGAGGCTGAAAGCTGACAGTGAGGCTGAAAGGTGAGGACAATGAGGCTGAAAGGTGAGGACAATGAGGCTGAAAGGTGAGGACAATGAGGCTGAAAGGTGAGGACAATAAGGCTGAAAGGTGAGGACAATGAAGCTGAAAAGTGAGGACAATAGAGCTGAAAGGTGAGGACAATGAGGCTGAAAGGTGAGAACAGTGAGGCTGAGGCCAATGAGGCTGAGGACAATGACGCTGAAAGGTGAGGACAGTGAGGCTGAAAGGTGAGAACAGTGAGGCTGAGGACAATGAGGCTGAGAGGTGAGGACAATGAGGCTGAAAGGTGAGGACATTGAGGCTGAAAGGTGAGGACAATGAGGCTGAAAGGTGAGGACAATGAGGCTGAAAGGTGAGGACAATGAGGCTGAAAGGTGAGGACAATGAGGCTGAAAAGTGAGGACAATGAGGCTGAAAGGTGAGGACAATGAGGCTGAAAAGTGAGGACAATGAAGCTGAAAAGTGAGGACAATTAAGCTGAAAGGTGAGTCAGGAGAAAGGTGAGGACAATGAGGCTGAAAGGTGTGGACAGTGAGGCTGAAAGGTGAGGACAGTGAGGCTGAGGACAGTGAGGCTGAAAGGTGAGGACAGTGAGGCTGAAAGGTGAGGACAGTGAGGCTGAAAGGTGAGGACAGTGATGCTGAGGATAGTGAGGCTGAAAGGTGAGGACAGTGAGGCTGAAAGGTGAGGACAGTGATGCTGAGGACAGTGAGGCTGAGGACAGTGAGGCTGAAAGGTGAGGACAGTGATGCTGAGGACAGTGAGGCTGAAAGGTAAGGACAGTGATGCTGAGGACAGTGAGGCTGAGGACAGTGAGGCTGAAAGGTGAGGACAGTGATGCTGAGGACAATGAGGCTGAAAGGTGAGGACAGTGATGCTGAAAGGTGAGGACAATGAGGCTGAAAGCTGAGGACAGTGAGGCTGAAAGCTGACAGTGAGGCTGAAAGGTGAGGACAGTGAGGCTGAAAGGTGAAGACAGTGAGGCTGAAAGGTGAGGACAGTGAGGCTGAAAGGTGAGGACAGTGAGGCTGAAAGGTGAGGACAGTGAGGCTGAAAGGTGAGGACAATGAGGCTGAAAGGTGAGTCAGGAGAAAGGTGAGGACAGTGAGGCTGAAAGGTGAGGACAGTGAGGCTGAAAGGTGAGGACAGTGAGGCTGAGGACAATGAGGCTGAAAGGTGAGGACAGTGAGGCTGAGGACAATGAGGCTGAAAGGTGAGGACAGTGAGGCTGAAAGGTGAGGACAATGAGGCTGAAAGGTGAGGACAATGAGGCTGAAAGGTGAGGACAATGAGGCTGAAGTGAGGCTGAAAGGTGAGGACAATGAGGCTGAAAGGTGAGGACAATGAGGACTGAAAAGCGAGGACAATGACAATGAGGCTGAAAAGTGAGGACAATGAAGCTGAGGCTGAAAGTGAGGACAATGAGGCTGAAAGGTGAGTCAGGAGAAAGGTGAGGACAATGAGGCTGAAAGGTGAGGATAGTGAGGCTGAGGACAGTGAGGCTGAGGACAGTGAGGCTGAAAGGTGAGGACAGTGAGGCTGAAAGGTGAGGACAGTGAGGCTGAAAGGTGAGGACAATGAGGCTGAAAGGTGAGGACAATGAGGCTGAAAGGTGAGGACAGTGAGGCTGAAAGGTGAGGACAGTGAGGCTGAAAGGTGAGGACAGTGAGGCTGAGGACAACGAGGCTGAAAGGTGAGAACAGTGAGGCTGAGGACAATGAGACTGAAAGGTGAGGACAATGAGGCTGAAAGGTGAGGACAATGAGGCTGAAAGGTGAGGACAGTGAGGCTGAAAGGTGAGGACAGTGAGGCTGAAAGGTGAGGACAGTGAGGCTGAAAGGTGAGGACAGTGAGGCTGAAAGGTGAGGACAGTGAGGCTGAAAGGTGAGGACAATGAGGCTGAAAGGTGAGGACAATGAGGCTGAAAAGTGAGGACAATGAGGCTGAAAGGTGAGGACAAAGAAGCTGAAAGGTGAGGACAATGAGGCTGAAAGTTGAGTCAGGAGAAAGGTGAGGACAGTGAGGCTGAGGACAATGAGGCTGAAAGGTGAGAACAGTGAGGCTGAGGACAATGAGACTGAGGACAATGAGATTGAGGACAATGAGGCTGAAAGGTGAGGACAATGAGGCTGAAAGGTGAGGACAATGAGGCTGAAGTGAGGCTGAAAGGTGAGGACAATGAGGCTGAAAGGTGAGGACAATGAGGCTGAAAAGCGAGGACAATGACGCTGAAAAGTGAGGACAATGAAGCTGAAAAGTGAGGATAGTGAGGCTGAAAGGTGAGTCAGGAGAAAGGTGAGGACAATGAGGCTGAAAGGTGAGGATAGTGAGGCTGAGGACAGTGAGGCTGAGGACAGTGAGGCTGAAAGGTGAGGACAGTGAGGCTGAGGACAGTGAGGCTGAGGACAGTGAGGCTGAAAGGTGAGGACAGTGATGCTGAGGACAGTGATGCTGAGGACAGTGAGACTGAAAGGTGAGGACAGTGATGCTGAGGACAGTGATGCTGAGGACAGTGAGGCTGAAAGGTGAGGACAGTGAGGCTGAAAGGTGAGGACAGTGATGCTGAGGACAGTGAGGCTGAGGACAATGAGGCTGAAAGGTGAGTCAGGAAAAATGTGAGAGGATGGGAGAGAACGGGACAGGAAGTGAGAGGACGTGTGGAGGATAGAGGGGCTGAAAAGAGAGATGTACCTTTAATAGGTGCGGGGGGCGAGCGGGGGGGTGGTGAAGGTGTAAACCGCGGAGAAGGGACCTTGGCCCGCCTCGTTGAAGGCCTGGATGCGGAACATGTACGAGGTACACTCATTGAGCCGCTGGACTTTGTGAGTGTGGCAGGGCCCTCTGTACAAGGAGACAAACCTGCAGAGGAGAGAGGGGATGACAGGGGAGAGAGGGGACGGCAGGGGAGAGAGGGGACGGCAGGGGAGAGAGGGGACGGCAGGGGAGAGAGGGGACGGCAGGGAGAGAGGGGACGGCAGGGGAGAGAGGGGACGGCAGGGGAGAGAGGTATGAAACAGGTCGACACCTGTCTGCACCATATCAACACCATATCAACACCTGTCTGCACCATATCAACACCTGTCTGCACCATATCACCACCTGTCTGCACCATATCAACACCTGTCTGCACCATATCAACACCTGTCTGCACCATATCAACACCTGTCTGCACCATATCAACACCTGTCTGCACCATATCAACACCATATCACCACCTGTCTGCACCATATCAACATATATCAACACCTGTCTGCACCATATCAACACCATATCTACACCTGTCTGCACCATATCAACACCATATCGACACCTGTCTGCACCATATCAACACCATATCTACACCTGTCTACACCATATCGACACCTGTCTGCACCATATCTACACCATATCAACACCTGTCTGCACCATATCGACACCTGTCTGCACCATATCTACACCATATCAACACCTGTCTGCACCATATCTACACCATATCAACACCTGTCTGCACCATATCGACACCTGTCTGCACCATATCGACACCTGTCTGCACCATATCGACACCTGTCTGCACCATATCGACACCTGTCTGCACCATATCGACACCTGTCTGCACCATATCGACACCTGTCTGCACCATATCAACACCATATCGACACCTGTCTGCACCATATCGACACCTGTCTGCACCATATCGACACCTGTCTGCACCATATCAACACCTGTCTGCACCATATCAACACCATATCGACACCTGTCTGCACCATATCTACACCTGTCTGCACCATATCTACACCTGTCTGCACCATATCTACACCTGTCTGCACCATATCTACACCTGTCTGCACCATATCGACACCTGTCTGCACCATATCAACACCTGTCTGCACCATATCAACACCTGTCTGCACCATATCAACACCTGTCTGCACCATATCAACACCATATCAACACCTGTCTGCACCATATCTACACCTGTCTGCACCATATCGACACCTGTCTGCACCATATCAACACCATATCGACACCTGTCTGCACCATATCAACACCATATCAACACCATATCAACACCTGTCTGCACCATATCTACACCTGTCTGCACCATATCGACACCTGTCTGCACCATATCAACACCATATCGACACCTGTCTGCACCATATCAACACCATATCAACACCATATCAACACCATATCAACACCTGTCTGCACCATATCAACACCTGTCTGCACCATATCACCACCTGTCTGCACCATATCAACACCTGTCTGCACCATATCAACACCTGTCTGCACCATATCAACACCTGTCTGCACCATATCAACACCATATCAACACCTGTCTGCACCATATCAACACCTGTCTGCACCATATCAACACCTGTCTGCACCATATCAACACCATATCACCACCTGTCTGCACCATATCAACATATATCAACACCATATCAACACCTGTCTGCACCATATCAACACCTGTCTGCACCATATCACCACCTGTCTGCACCATATCAACACCTGTCTGCACCATATCAACACCTGTCTGCACCATATCAACACCTGTCTGCACCATATCAACACCATATCTACACCTGTCTGCACCATATCGACACCTGTCTGCACCATATCGACACCTGTCTGCACCATATCGACACCTGTCTGCACCATATCTACACCATATCAACACCTGTCTGCACCATATCGACACCTGTCTGCACCATATCAACACCTGTCTGCACCATATCTACACCATATCGACACCTGTCTGCACCATATCGACACCTGTCTGCACCATATCGACACCTGTCTGCACCATATCGACACCTGTCTGCACCATATCGACACCTGTCTGCACCATATCGACACCTGTCTGCACCATATCGACACCTGTCTGCACCATATCAACACCATATCGACACCTGTCTGCACCATATCAACACCTGTCTGCACCATATCGACACCTGTCTGCACCATATCGACACCTGTCTGCACCATATCGACACCTGTCTGCACCATATCGACACCTGTCTGCACCATATCGACACCTGTCTGCACCATATCGACACCTGTCTGCACCATATCGACACCTGTCTGCACCATATCGACACCTGTCTGCACCATATCGACACCTGTCTGCACCATATCGACACCTGTCTGCACCATATCAACACCTGTCTGCACCATATCAACACCTGTCTGCACCATATCGACACCTGTCTGCACCATATCGACACCTGTCTGCACCATATCGACACCTGTCTGCACCATATCAACACCATATCAACACCATATCAACACCTGTCTGCACCATATCAACACCTGTCTGCACCATATCAACACCATATCTACACCTGTCTGCACCATATATACACCATATCAACACCTGTCTGCACCATATCAACACCATATCTACACCTGTCTGCACCATATCAACACCTGTCTGCACCATATCTACACCTGTCTGCACCATATCGACACCTGTCTGCACCATATCAACACCATATCGACACCATATCAACACCTGTCTGCACCATATCAACACCTGTCTGCACCATATCGACACCATATCAACACCTGTCTGCACCATATCAACACCTGTCTGCACCATATCGACACCTGTCTGCACCATATCGACACCATATCAACACCTGTCTGCACCATATCACCACCTGTCTGCACCATATCAACACCTGTCTGCACCATATCTACACCTGTCTGCACCATATCGACACCTGTCTGCACCATATCAACACCATATCAACACCTGTCTGCACCATATCACCACCTGTCTGCACCATATCAACACCTGTCTGCACCATATCAACACCTGTCTGCACCATATCAACACCTGTCTGCACCATATCGACACCATATCACCACCTGTCTGCACCATATCAACACCTGTCTGCACCATATCGACACCATATCAACACCTGTCTGCACCATATCAACACCTGTCTGCACCATATCTACAGCTGTCTGCACCATATCAACACCTGTCTGCACCATATTGACACCTGTCTGCACCATATCAACACCATATCAACACCTGTCTGCACCATATCGACACCATATCAACACCTGTCTGCACCATATCAACACCTGTCTGCACCATATCGACACCTGTCTGCACCATATCGACACCATATCAACACCTGTCTGCACCATATCACCACCTGTCTGCACCATATCAACACCTGTCTGCACCATATCTACACCTGTCTGCACCATATCGACACCTGTCTGCACCATATCAACACCATATCAACACCTGTCTGCACCATATCACCACCTGTCTGCACCATATCAACACCTGTCTGCACCATATCAACACCTGTCTGCACCATATCGACACCATATCACCACCTGTCTGCACCATATCAACACCTGTCTGCACCATATCGACACCATATCAACACCTGTCTGCATCATATTAACACCTGTCTGCACCATATCAACACCTGTCTGCACCATATCTACAGCTGTCTGCACCATATCAACACCTGTCTGCACCATATCGACACCTGTCTGCACCATATCGACACCTGTCTGCACCATATCGACACCTGTCTGCACCATATCGACACCTGTCTGCACCATATCGACACCTGTCTGCACCATATCTACACCTGTCTGCACCATATCGACACCTGTCTGCACCATATCGACACCTGTCTCACCATATCGACACCTGTCTGCACCATATCGACACCTGTCTGCACCATATCGACACCTGTCTGCACCATATCGACACCTGTCTGCACCATATCGACACCTGTCTGCACCATATCGACACCTGTCTGCACCATATCGACACCTGTCTGCACCATATTAACACCATATCAACACCATATCAACACCTGTCTGCACCATATCAACACCATATCAACACCTGTCTGCACCATATCTACACCTGTCTGCACCATATCTACACCTGTCTGCACCATATCTACACCTGTCTGCACCATATCTACACCTGTCTGCACCATATCTACACCTGTCTGCACCATATCTTCACCTGTCTGCACCATATCTACACCTGTCTGCACCATATCTACACCTGTCTGCACCATATCGACACCTGTCTGCACCATATCGACACCTGTCTGCACCATATCGACACCTGTCTGCACCATATCGACACCTGTCTGCACCATATCGACACCTGTCTGCACCATATCGACACCTGTCTGCACCATATCGACACCTGTCTGCACCATATCGACACCTGTCTGCACCATATCGACACCTGTCTGCACCATATCTACACATGTCTGCACCATATCTACACCTGTCTGCACCATATCAACACCATATCACCACCTGTCTGCACCATATCAACACCTGTCTGCACCATATCGACACCATATCACCACCTGTCTGCACCATATCAACACCATATCTACACCTGTCTGCACCATATCTACACCTGTCTGCACCATATCTACACCTGTCTGCACCATATCTACACCTGTCTGCACCATATTGACACCTGTCTGCACCATATCGACACCTGTCTGCACCATATCACCACCTGTCTGCACCATATCACCACCTGTCTGCACCATATCTACACCTGTCTGCACCATATCTACACCTGTCTGCGCCATATCAACACCATATCAACACCTGTCTGCACCATATCACCACCTGTCTGCACCATATCTACACCTGTCTGCACCATATCTACACCTGTCATGCACCATATCTACACCTGTCTGCACCATATCTACACCTGTCTGCACCATATCTACACCTGTCTGCACCATATCGACACCATATCACCACCTGTCTGCACCATATCAACACCATATCGACACCTGTCTGCACCATATCGACACCTGTCTGCACCATATCGACACCTGTCTGCACCATATCGACACCTGTCTGCACCATATCGACACCTGTCTGCACCATATCGACACCTGTCTGCACCATATCGACACCTGTCTGCACCATGTCTGCACCATATCTACACCTGTCTGCACCATATCTACACCTGTCTGCACCATATCTACACCTGTCTGCACCATATCGACACCTGTCTGCACCATATCGACACCTGTCTGCACCATATCGACACCTGTCTGCACCATATCTACACCTGTCTGCACCATATCTACACCTGTCTGCACCATATCTACACCTGTCTGCACCATATCTACACCTGTCTGCACCATATCTATACCTGTCTGCACCATATCTACACCTGTCTGCACCATATCTACACCTGTCTGCACCATATCTACACCTGTCTGCACCATATCTACACCTGTCTGCACCATATCTACACCTGTCTGCACCATATCTACACCTGTCTGCACCATATCTACACCTGTCTGCACCATATCTACACCTGTCTGCACCATATCGACACCTGTCTGCACCATATCGACACCTGTCTGCACCATATCGACACCTGTCTGCACCATATCGACACCTGTCTGCACCATATCGACACCATATCATCACCTGTCTGCACCATATCACCACCTGTCTGCACCATATCAACACCATATCTACACCTGTCTGCACCATATCTACACCTGTCTGCACCATATTGACACCTGTCTGCACCATATCACCACCTGTCTGCACCATATCACCACCTGTCTGCACCATATCTACACCTGTCTGCACCATATCTATACCTGTCTGCACCATATCTACACCTGTCTGCACCATATCTACACCTGTCTGCACCATATCTACACCTGTCTGCACCATATCTACACCTGTCTGCACCATATCGACACCATATCACCACCTGTCTGCACCATATCTACACCTGTCTGCACCATATCTACACCTGTCTGCACCATATTAACACCTGTCTGCACCATATCGACACCTGTCTGCAGCATATTAACACCATATCAACACCATATCAACACCTGTCTGCACCATATCAACACCATATCAACACCTGTCTGCACCATATCTACACCTGTCTGCACCATATTAACACCTGTCTGCACCATATCAACACCATATCGACACCTGTCTGCACCATATCGACACCTGTCTGCACCATATCTACACCTGTCTGCACCATATCGACACCATATCTACACCTGTCTGCACCATATCTACACCTGTCTGCACCATATCTACACCTGTCTGCACCATATCTACACCTGTCTGCACCATATCTACACCTGTCTGCACCATATCTACACCTGTCTGCACCATATCTACACCTGTCTGCACCATATCTACACCTGTCTGCACCATATCGACACCTGTCTGCACCATATCGACACCTGTCTGCACCATATCGACACCTGTCTGCACCATATCGACACCTGTCTGCACCATATCGACACCTGTCTGCACCATATCGACACCTGTCTGCACCATATCTACACCTGTCTGCACCATATCTACACCTGTCTGCACCATATCGACACCTGTCTGCACCATATCGACACCATATCAACACCTGTCTGCACCATATCACCACCTGTCTGCACCATATCAACACCATATCTACACCTGTCTGCACCATATCTACACCTGTCTGCACCATATTAACACCTGTCTGCACCATATCGACACCTGTCTGCACCATATCACCACCTGTCTGCACCATATCTACACCTGTCTGCACCATATCTACACCTGTCTGCACCATATCTACACCTGTCTGCACCATATCTACACCTGTCTGCACCATATCGACACCTGTCTGCACCATATCGACACCTGTCTGCACCATATCGACACCTGTCTGCACCATATCGACACCTGTCTGCACCATATCTACACCTGTCTGCACCATATCTACACCTGTCTGCGCCATATCAACACCATATCAACACCTGTCTGCACCATATCACCACCTGTCTGCACCATATCTACACCTGTCTGCACCATATCTACACCTGTCTGCACCATATCTACACCTGTCTGCACCATATCTACACCTGTCTGCACCATATCTACACCTGTCTGCACCATATCGACACCATATCACCACCTGTCTGCACCATATCAACACCATATCGCACCATATCTAAAACCAGTCTGCACCATATCGACACCTGTCTGCACCATATCGACACCTGTCTGCACCATATCGACACCTGTCTGCACCATATCGACACCTGTCTGCACCATATCTACACCTGTCTGCACCATATCGACACCTGTCTGCACCATATCGACACCTGTCTGCACCATATCGACACCTGTCTGCACCATATCGACACCTGTCTGCACCATATCGACACCTGTCTGCACCATATCGACACCTGTCTGCACCATATCGACACCTGTCTGCACCATATCGACACCTGTCTGCACCATATCGACACCTGTCTGCACCATATCAACACCTGTCTGCACCATATCAACACCATATCTACACCTGTCTGCACCATATCTACACCTGTCTGCACCATATTGACACCTGTCTGCACCATATCTACACCTGTCTGCACCATATCGACACCTGTCTGCACCATATCTACACCTGTCTGCACCATATCTACACCTGTCTGCACCATATCTACACCTGTCTGCACCATATCTACACCTGTCTGCACCATATCTACACCTGTCTGCACCATATCTACACCTGTCTGCACCATATCTACACCTGTCTGCACCATATCGACACCTGTCTGCACCATATCTACACCTGTCTGCACCATATCTACACCTGTCTGCACCATATCGACACCTGTCTGCACCATATCGACACCATATCAACACCTGTCTGCACCATATCACCACCTGTCTGCACCATATCAACACCATATCTACACCTGTCTGCACCATATCTACACCTGTCTGCACCATATTAACACCTGTCTGCACCATATCGACACCTGTCTGCACCATATCACCACCTGTCTGCACCATATCACCACCTGTCTGCACCATATCTACACCTGTCTGCACCATATCTACACCTGTCTGCACCATATCTACACCTGTCTGCACCATATCTACACCTGTCTGCACCATATCTACACCTGTCTGCACCATATCTACACCTGTCTGCACCATATCTACACCTGTCTGCACCATATCTACACCATATCTACACCTGTCTGCACCATATCTACACCTGTCTGCACCATATCTACACCTGTCTGCACCATATCGACACCTGTCTGCACCATATCGACACCTGTCTGCACCATATCGACACCTGTCTGCACCATATCTACACCTGTCTGCACCATATCTACACCTGTCTGCACCATATCGACACCTGTCTGCACCATATCGACACCTGTCTGCACCATATCGACACCATATCAACACCTGTCTGCACCATATAACCACCTGTCTGCACCATATCAACACCTGTCTGCACCATATCTACACCTGTCTGCACCATATTAACACCTGTCTGCACCATATCGACACCTGTCTGCACCATATCACCACCTGTCTGCACCATATCTACACCTGTCTGCACCATATCTACACCTGTCTGCACCATATCTACACCTGTCTGCACCATATCACCACCTGTCTGCACCATATCTACACCTGTCTGCACCATATCGACACCATATCACCACCTGTCTGCACCATATCGACACCATATCACCACCTGTCTGCACCATATCTACACCTGTCTGCACCATATCTACACCTGTCTGCACCATATTAACACCTGTCTGCACCATATCGACACCTGTCTGCACCATATTAACACCTGTCTGCACCATATTAACACCTGTCTGCACCATATCACCACCTGTCTGCACCATATCTACACCTGTCTGCACCATATCTACACCTGTCTGCACCATATCTACACCTGTCTGCACCATATTAACACCTGTCTGCACCATATCGACACCTGTCTGCACCATATTAACACCTGTCTGCACCATATCACCACCTGTCTGCACCATATCTACACCTGTCTGCACCATATCTACACCTGTCTGCACCATATCTACACCTGTCTGCACCATATCAACATATATTTCCATCCAGAGATTCCATCTACAGCTGGTACTAATGATACTGTAGGGTTTTACCAGGCTACCAACCTGCCTCTCTTGTCCTCCGTCTACAGCTGGTACTAATGATACTGTAGGGTTTTACCAGGCTACCAACCTGCCTCTCTTGTCCTCCAGCTACAGCTGGTACTAATGATACTGTAGGGTTTTACCAGGCTACCAACCTGCCTCTCTTGTCCTCCGTCTACAGCTGGTACTAATGATACTGTAGGGTTTTACCAGGCTACCAACCTGCCTCTCTTGTCCTCCGTCTACAGCTGGTACTAATGATACTGTAGGGTTTTACCAGGCTACCAACCTGCCTCTCTTGTCCTCCGTCTGCAGCTGGTACTGGAGGGCGTCTGAGGGCGTGGCCTTGGCCGGTCCGTCACCCCACTTCAGCCTGAGGGTCTGGTGGCTGAACGCAGTACACTCTAGCCGGGGGGGCTGGGGAGGGAGAGGTTTGGTCTTCAACTTAAAGGTGTGGCTAAAGGGACCTGATCCTAGGTTATTCAGAGCCTGGATACGAATCCTACAGAGAGAGGAGAGGAAGAAAGACAAATGTAGGGAGGAGAGCCAGAGAGATGGTTTAGAGGTGTGTATGAGGCAGAGTGTCTCTGTACCTGGTGTAGTGTGTGTGTGTGTGTGTGTGGTGGTGTGATGTGTGTGTGTGGTGGTGTGTGTGTGTGTGTGTATGTGTGTGTGTGTGTGTACCTGGTGTAGTGTGTGTGTGTGTGAGGTGTGTGTGTACCTTGTGTAGTGTGTGTGTACCTGTTGTAGTGTGTGTGTGTGTGTGTGTGTGTGTACACCTGGTGTAGTGTGTGTGTAGTGTGTACCTGTAGCTGGTGTAGTGTGTGTGTGTGTACCTGTGTGTACACCTGGTGTAGTGTGTGTGTGTGTGTACCTGTGTGTACACCTGGTGTAGTGTGTGTGTGTGTGTGTGTGTGTACCTGTAGCTGGTGTCCGGTTGCAGATGCTGAATGATATACTTGGTGACTGGTCCGACAGAGATGGACTGTCTCTCTCCCAGGTCTATGAGGTAGGAGGAGATCTCAGCCCCGTGGTCGCAGGGCGGCTCCCAACCAACAGCTACAATAATAACAACAATTACAATATTATATATATATATATATATGCTTCTCAATCCCATTTCAATTCAATTAACTGTTTCCCAGTTACTTTGGGAACGTCTGCAACAACACCTCTCGACACAGATAAATGTTTTCTTAAACCCTTATTTAACCAGCTAAACTGACTGAGAAACACATTCTCATTTATAGCAACGACCTGGGGAATAGTTACAGGGGAGAGGAATGAACCAATCGGATGCTGGGGATGATTAGGTGACCGTGATGGTATGAGGGACAGCTTGGGAATTTAGTCAGGACACCAGGGTTAACACCCCTCCTCTTACGATAAGGGCCATGGGATATTTAGTGACCAGACACACAGGGCAATGTCCCCAATCACTGCCCTGGGGCATTGGGATATAAATATATAGTGCCAGTCAAACGTTTGGACACACCTACTCATTCAATGGTTGTTCTTTATTTTTACTATTTTCTACATTGTAGAATAATAGTGAAGACATCACAACTATGAAATAACACATACAGTGGGGCAAAAAAAGTATTTAGTCAGCCACCAATTGTGCAAGTTCTCCCACTTAAAAAGATGAGAGATGCCTGTAATTTTCATCATAGGTTCACTTCAACTATGACAGACAAAATGGGAAGAAAAAAATCCAGAAAATCACATTGTAGGATTTTTAATGAATTTATTTGCAAATTATGGTGGAAAATAAGTATTGACTGACCTTCACGTCTTAAAGTAATGATGGAATGTCATTTCTCTTTGGTTATTTGAGCTTCTTGCCATAATATGGACTTTTTTACCAATTATCTTCTGTATACCACCCCTACCTTGTCACAACACAACTAAATTCCACAAAGGAACTTTTAACAAAGGCACACCTGTTCATTGAAATGCATTCCAGGTGCTCTACCTCATGAAGCTGGTTGAGAGAATGCAAAGCTGTCATTAAGGCAAAGGGTGGCTACTTTGAAGAATCTCAAATATAAAATATATGTTGATTTGTTTAACACTTTTTTTTTAGTTACTACATGACTCCATATGTGTTATTTCATAGTGTTGATGTCTTCACTATTATTCTACAATGTAGAAAATAACAAAAATAAAGAGAAAACCCTTGAATGAGTAGGTGTCCAAACTTTTGACTGGTTCTGTATATATATATTTTTAAATGGCCCCAATGAGGCTTTACAACATTTAACAAGACAAACAAAACAATTACAAACCAAACTGACCTAGACAAGTGGAGGGGGAGTAGAGAGGAGGCGTGGGGGGTCCATCTTCCTCCTCCTCTTCCTCCTGGTCTGTGGAGGTGTGGTATCCCCGTAGCTCCGCCTCTTTGAGGGCATGGACGCTGCTGACGGCCGCAGGTACAGAAGGAGGAGTTTGACAGAGGACAGCCTCACTGAACAGACCTACACCAGCCACGTTCACAGCCTGGAGATGAGAGAGATGATTTGTTACAGAAGAAACACAGGCTCTTAATGGAGTCTGTCTTCAGAATGTGACAACTAGGATTATGTTTTCACAGGACACTGTCAGTTTCCTACTTTTCCCTGGATTTGGGTTGATGTAATCGGAAGATACTAGCTACATTATATATATATACAAAAAGTATGTGGACACCCCTTCAAATGAGTGGATTCGAGCCATTTCAGCCACACCCGTTGCTGACAGGTGTATAAACTCGAGTACACCGCCATGCAATCTCCATAGACAAACATTGGCTGTAGAATGGCCCTTACTGAAGAGCTCAGTGACTTTCAACGTGGCACCGTCACACCTTTCCTACGAGTCACATGTCTGCCCTGCTAGAGCTGCCCCGGTTAACTGTAAGTGCTGTTATTGTGAAGTGGAAATATCTCGGAGCAACAATGGCTCAGCCGCAAAGTGGTAGGCCACACAAGCTCAGAACGAAAAAACAGAAGTTTGTTAAAAATCCTCTGTCCTCGGTTGCAACACTCCCTACCAAGTTCCAAACTGCCTCTGGAAGCAACATCAGCACAGTAACTGTTCGTCGGGAGCTTCATGAAATGGGTTTCCGTGGCCGAGCAGCAGCACACAAGCCTAAGATCCCCATGCCCAATGCCAAGCGTCGACTGGAGTGGTGTAAAGCTCAGCGCCATTGGACTCTGGAGCAGTGGAAACGCGTTGTTTGGAGTGATGAATCACCCTTCACCATCTGGCAGTCCGACGGAAGAATCTGGCTTTGGCGGATGCCAGGAGAACACTATTTGCCCCAATGCATAGGGCCAACTGTAAAGTTTGGTGGAGGAGGAATAATAGTGTGGGGCTGTTTTTCATGGTTCGGGTTAGGCTCCTTAGATCCAGTGAAGGGAAATCTTAACGCTACAGCCTACAATGACATTCTAGACGATTCTGTGCTTCCAACATTGTGGCAACAGTCTGGGGATGAACCTTTCCTGTTTTCAGCATGAAAATGCCCCTCCGTGCACAAAGCGAGGCCCATACAGAAATGGTTTGTCAAGATCGGTGTTTGAAGAACCATACTAGCCTGCACAGAGTCCTGACCTCAACCCCATCGAACACCTTTGGGATGAATTGGAACACCGACTTGCGAGCCAGGCCTAATCACCCCCAACATCAGTGTTCCCAACCTCACTAATGCTCTTGTGGCTGAATGGAAGCAAGTCCCTACAGCAATGTTCCAACATCTAGTGGAAAGCCTTCCCAGAAGAGTGGAGGCTGTTATAGCAGCAAAGGGGGGGGGGGGGGGGTACCAACTCTATATTAATGACCATGATTTTGTAATGAGATGTGTGACCAGCAGGTGTCAACATAGCTTTGGCCACATAGTGTATCTGTGCCTTGGGTGTTGTCTATCCTTAGCAGCTAGGGAACCAAATGTATAGTTGTAATGACCACTTCTGACCACTAGGTGGTAGTGAGTGTACACCATTCTCCAGCTCTGCCTCCTCCAACTACACACTGTGTGGTGCCTCACATTCTCTGTAGATCAGGGGTCCCCAATCACATTTAGCAAAAGGAACTATTTTTTCTTGAGAGGAAGGCCGGGGGCCTGAACATGGTCATAAATAATTTGGAAAATGCAAATTGACCGCAACAATCCCAAACAGATATAGTATTTGAGAAAAACAAAATCATTTCCAACCTTGATTAAAATTGGGATAAGATTACAAATCTCTATTTGTGCGTCGGAACCGATTTCCTAAAATAAAACCACTGAGCTCATTTCCTGGTGATTTTATGTCCAAAAATACAGTGCTTTAATAAAATATTCACACTCCTTAACTGATTCCACCTTCGTTGTGTTACCGCCTGAATATAAAATGAATTAAATCGAGGTGAACAACAACCAATTTGAGAGAGTTTGTATAATTTTATAAAGAAAAATGGGCAAATATTTTACAATCCAGGTGTGGAAAGCTCTTAGAGACTTACCCAGAAAGACTCACAGCTGTAATCACTGCCAATGATGATTCTAACATGTATTGACTCAGGGGTGTGAATACTTATCTAATCAAGATAAGTAACACTTTAAAATAAAATAATAATATTTTTTTACATTTAAAACAGACTGTTTAAAACACGGCCTGTAAATGGAGGCAGAATGAAGTCTGAATCCTGTGAGGGTGGAAGACAGTCAACTAACAGACCTTTTTGGGGAATGCTTGACGTGTTAGCTGGTTAGAAGACAGTCAACTGACAGAGATATCTTTAATACAACACCAGATTACCCTGGTGTAGAGGAGATATCTTTAATACAACACACCAGATTACCCTGGTGTAGAGGAGATATCTTTAATACAACACCAGATTACCCTGGTGTAGAGGAGATATCTTTAATACAACACCAGATTACCCTGGTGTAGAGGAGATATCTTTAATACAACACACCAGATTACCCTGGTGTAGAGGAGATATCTTTAATACAACACCAGATTACCCTGGTGTAGAGGAGATATCTTTAATACAACACACCAGATTACCCTGGTGTAGAGGAGATATCTTTAATACAACACCAGATTACCCTGGTGTAGAGGAGATATCTTTAATACAACACACCAGATTACCCTGGTGTAGAGGAGATATCTTTAATACAACACCAGATTACCCTGGTGTAGAGGAGATATCTTTAATACAACACCAGATTACCCTGGTGTAGAGGAGATATCTTTAATACAACACCAGATTACCCTGGTGTAGAGGAGATATCTTTAATACAACACCAGATTACCCTGGTGTAGAGGAGATATCTTTAATACAACACCAGATTACCCTGGTGTAGAGGAGATATCTTTAATACAACACCAGATTACCCTGGTGTAGAGGAGATATCTTTAATACAACACCAGATTAACTCCTCTCTGCACACTCCTCTCTGCACACTCCTCTCTGCACACTACTCTCCGCACACTACTCTCCGCACACTACTCATTGAGAAAGCCACTAAGTTTGTTTCATTGCTCCTGTAGGTAGCGTTGAGTAGCGCTAGTCAGCTGGACCTGGGACGAAATCTCCCCTATATTTAGTTCTATAGCTTGTTCTGTAGCTTGTTCTATAGCTTATTCTGTAGCTTGTTCTATAGCTTGTTCTATAGCTTGTTCTGTAGCTTGTTCTGTAGCTTGTTCTGTAGCTTGTTCTGTAGCTTGTTCCGTAGCTTGTTCCGTAGCTTGTTCCGTAGCTTGTTCCGTAGCTTGTTCCGTAGCTTGTTTTGTAGCTTGTTTTATAGCTTGTTCTATAGCTTGTTCTATAGCTTGTTCTATAGCTTGTTTTATAGCTTGTTTTATAGCTTGTTCTGTAGCTTGTTCTGTAGCTTGTTCTGTAGCTTGTTCTGTAGCTTGTTCTATAGCTTGTTCTATAGCTTGTTCTATAGCTTGTTTTATAGCTTGTTCTATAGCTTGTTCTCCAGCTTGTTCTATAGCTTGTTTTATAGCCTGTTCTATAGCTTGTTCTATAGCTTGTTCTGTAGCTTGTTCTATAGCTTGTTCTATAGCTTGTTTTATAGCCTGTTCTATAGCTTGTTAGTTAACCAACGTGTTTTCAGCACTTTAATTTCCCTGACTGATCAAAACTCATTTTCACATGGCTCTCTCTCTCTCTCCCTCCCTCCCTCTCTCTCCCTCTCTCTGTCGTCTCTCCTCTCTCTCTCTCTCTCTCCTCTCTCTCTCTCTGTCGTCTCTCCTCTCTCTCTCTCTCTGTCTCTCTCTCTCTCTCTCCTCTCTGTCGTCTCTCTCTCTCCTCTCTGTCGTCTCTCTCTCTCCTCTCTGTCGTCTCTCTCTCTCTCCTCTCTGTCGTCTCTCTCTCTCTCTCTCTGTCGTCTCTCTCTCTCTCTCTCTCCTCTCTGTCGTCTCTCTCTCTCTCCTCTCTGTCGTCTCTCTCTCTCTCCTCTCTGTCGTCTCTCTCTCTCTCCTCTCTGTCGTCTCTCTCTCTCCTCTCTGTCGTCTCTCTCTCTCCTCTCTGTCGTCTCTCTCTCTCCTCTCTGTCGTCTCTCTCTCTCCTCTCTGTCGTCTCTCTCTCTCCTCTCTGTCGTCTCTCTCTCTCCTCTCTGTCGTCTCTCTCTCTCCTCTCTGTCGTCTCTCTCTCTCCTCTCTGTCGCTCTCTCTCTCTCCTCTCTGTCGTCTCTCTCTCTCTCCTCTCTGTCGTCTCTCTCTCTCCTCTCTGTCTCTCTCTCTCTCTCTCTCTCTCTCTCTCTCTCCTCTCTCTCTCTCTCTCTCTCTCCTCTCTGTCTCTCTCTCTCTCTCTCTCTCTCCTCTCTGTCGTCTCTCTCTCTCCTCTCTCTCTCTCTCTCTCTCTCTCTCTCTCTCTCTCTCTCTCTCTCCTCTCTCTCTCTCCTCTCTCTCTCTCCTCTCTCTCTCTCCTCTCTCTCTCTCCTCTCTCTCTCTCTCTCTCTCCTCTCTCTCTCTCCTCTCTGTCGTCTCTCTCTCTCTCCTCTCTGTCGTCTCTCTCTCTCTCCTCTCTGTCGTCTCTCTCTCTCTCCTCTCTGTCGTCTCTCTCTCTCTCCTCTCTGTCGTCTCTCTCTCTCTCCTCTCTGTCGTCTCTCTCTCTCTCCTCTCTGTCGTCTCTCTCTCTCTCCTCTCTGTCGTCTCTCTCTCTCTCCTCTCTGTCGTCTCTCTCTCTCTCTCCTCTCTGTCGTCTCTCTCTCTCTCCTCTCTGTCGTCTCTCTCTCTCTCCTCTCTGTCGTCTCTCTCTCTCTCCTCTCTGTCGTCTCTCTCTCTCCTCTCTGTCGTCTCTCTCTCTCTCCTCTCTGTCGTCTCTCTCTCTCTCCTCTCTGTCGTCTCTCTCTCTCTCCTCTCTGTCGTCTCTCTCTCTCTCTCTCTCTCTGTCGTCTCTCTCTCTCTCCTCTCTGTCGTCTCTCTCTCTCCTCTCTGTCGTCTCTCTCTCTCTCCTCTCTGTGTCTCTCTCTCTCCTCTCTGTCGTCTCTCTGTCGTCTCTCTCTCTCCTCTCTGTCGTCTCTCTCTCTCCTCTCTGTCGTCTCTCTCTCCTCTGTCGTCTCTCTCTCTCCTCTCTGTCGTCTCTCTCTCTCCTCTCTGTCGTCTCTCTCTCTCCTCTCTGTCGTCTCTCTCTCTCTCTCTCTGTCGTCTCTCTCTCTCTCTCTGTCTCTCTCTCTCTCTCTGTCTGTCGTCTCTCTCTCTCTCTCTCTCTCTCTCTCTGTCGTCTCTCCCTCTCTCTCTCTCTCTGTCGTCTCTCCCTCTCTCTCTGTCGTCTCTCCGCAGCAGAAATATGGTCAGCAATATGCTTGAAACATAGAATCGCGAGTTATCACATACATATCGTATCGGCATCTCAGTATCAAAATAATATAGTTTTGTGCGGTCAGCACTACTTGTGACAGGGAGATCGTACCGCGTAACCTTTCTGCCGTCTGGACTCACCTGTAGATAGAAAGGAGTACGTTATAGTAACCGAAAGCTGGACTCACCTGGACCCGGCAGAAGTAGTTGGTGGCGGGCAGCAGTCCCTTGACCTCGTGGGCGAGGCTGGCACCGCTGGCACCGCTGAAACACACCTGCATGGTGCCCTCCGCTGCCCCCCACTCCACACGGTACTCTGAGACGACCCCCCCGTTACACGCTGGAGCCTGGGGAGGGGAGAAAACAGAGGAGCAGGTGGTGAGACTGTTAAACACGATGGGATCCATTGATTGGTTGGTTCAACACGGACAAAACGTCCAATTTTGATTTAACAGGATGACTTCATGTTATAGAACAGAAGTCCCAGGTGTTGTGTGCCTACCTCCCAGCTGACCACAGCCACAGTAGGAGACTTGCAGGTGATGTGAGGGGCCTTACAGGGCTCTGGAGCCCCGGGGCCCATGGTCACCTCACAATGCTCTGACAAGGGTCCGTACTGAGACACACACAACCAAAATACACACACTCATTAGACGGGGACAGTCAAACACACTTTCTTTAGTGACACAACTTACAGGAACTGAGGAAATATGGAGGAGAGATTCAGAAAAAGACTAAATTCACCTTTTTTTTTGTTCACTCTTGAAACGTATTTAATCAAACCTACACACTGACCAAGACTATCGTGTGTCATTGAATGAACCAACAGAGTTGAGTTCAGTTTTCCCAGCATGCAAGGGGTAAAACAAGTCGTCGTCTCACCCCAGCCTTGTTGGCGGCCCGAAGGCGGAAGCTGTACGTCCGTCCCGGCAGCAGACTACCCACGGTGCAGTCGACCTCCGAACCTTGGTACACCTCCCTGACCTCCTCTTGACCTGTTGACCCCTGAGGACCAGCGCCACACACCTCCACACTATAGACCGACACCGGGCTGCCGCCGCCCACACACGGCGGTCCTGGGAGAGACACACGTATACCAATTCGTTTATTTCATTTTCCACATTCCAGATTATGCTAATTTACGACGATACATTAAATAGCAGCACATATAATTACAATGATCAACAACAAAATTAGCGTTGGCCAGGCAACAGACAGCTTGACAACCGACAGCTTGGCAACAGACAGCTTGACAACCGACAGCTTGACAACCGACAGCTTGACAACCGACAGCTTGACAACAGACAGCTTGACAACAGACAGCTTGACAACAGACAGCTTGACAACAGACAGCTTGACAACAGACAGCTTGACAACAGACAGCTTGACAACAGACAGCTTGACAACAGACAGCTTGACAACAGACAGCTTGACAACCGACAGCTTGACAACAGACAGCTTGACAACAGACAGCTTGACAACAGACAGCTTGACAACAGACAGCTTGACAACAGACAGCTTGACAACAGACAGCTTGACAACCGACAGCTTGACAACAGACAGCTTGGCAACAGACAGCTTGACAACAGACAGCTTGACAACAGACAGCTTGACAACAGACAGCTTGACAACAGACAGCTTGACAACAGACAGCTTGACAACAGACAGCTTGACAACACTCTGTCTTCAGGTAACAGACAGCCTGACAACAGACAGCTTGACAACAGACAGCTTGACAACAGACAGCTTGACAACAGACAGCTTGACAACAGACAGCTTGACAACCGACAGCTTGACAACAGACAGCTTGACAACCGACAGCTTGACAACAGACAGCTTGACAACAGACAGCTTGACAACAGACAGCTTGACAACAGACAGCTTGACAACCGACAGCTTGACAACAGACAGCTTGGCAACAGACAGCTTGACAACAGACAGCTTGACAACAGACAGCTTGACAACCGACAGCTTGACAACAGACAGCTTGGCAACAGACAGCTTGACAACAGACAGCTTGACAACAGACAGCTTGACAACAGACAGCTTGACAACACTCTGTCTTCAGGTAACAGACAGCCTGACAACAGACAGCTTGACAACAGACAGCTTGACAACACTCTGGCTTCAGGTAACAGACAGCCTGACAACAGACAGCTTGACAACAAACTCCCCCAACACAATGTGTCTGCTAAAATAGCATATATAATATTAAAGCCAGTTATTCCTTGGCACGAAAAGAGAATAAAATATGCCCACATAAACACATAGTGGTTGTAGTGCAGGTTGGCATGGTGACAGAGGGGTGGTAGTGTAGGACAGAGGGGTGGTAGTGTAGGTTGGCATGGTGACAGAGGGGTGGGAGTGTAGGTTGGCATGGTGACAGAGGGGTGGTAGTGTAGGTTGGCATGGTGACAGAGGGGTGGTAGTGTAGGTCGGCATGGTGACAGAGGGGTGGTAGTGTAGGTCGGCAGGGGGGATGGCAGAGCTACTCACCCCAACGTAGCTGCACCTCTCTGGCCTTGGGCTTGCCCACCACGCGGGGCGGCTGGCACTGCCCCGGGGGCACCGCGGGAGTCTGGATCTGCAGAGTCTCTGACAGCTGGAACATAACAACATGTTGATGAGAAAACACCACCACAATTAGAAGACAACATTCCATCTGTATATACAGTTAGGACAGCCTTTCTCTCTGCCTTACAAACTCTATTTTAAATTATACAACTGATGAAAAACAATACGTGAAAACAGTATCCATTGACAATGTAAAACTACACTGCACTGATCTGCTGTGTTAGTAACAGTTAAATCTCCATTTCTGTGACAGCCACCCAACATGTGAATGTTCTGTCACGTTATTCTGCAACCCCTACAAAAGCTTGGCATCGTGAGTCATGTTTCTCGGAGTCTCTCTAAGCCGTCATGAATATGAGCCATTAAAGCGAGATCATCATATAACAGCTGATCTGGCTAATTAACAATTAGCACAGGTTCCTAGGCCATGCGACCAGGGCTAACTGATTACAGCGCGCTGTCTGGTACGTACAGATGATATGCCAAATGGCACCCTATTCCCTATGTAGTGCGCTACTTTAGGACCAGGGCAGGCACCCTATTCCATATATAGTGCACTACTTTAGGACCAGGGCTGGCACCCTATTCCATATATAGTGCACTACTTTAGGACCAGGGCTGGCACCCTATTCCCTATATAGTGCACTACTTTAGGACCAGGACTGGCACCCTATTCCATATATAGTGCACTACTTTAGGACCAGGGCAGGCACCCTATTCCATATATAGTGCACTACTTTAGACCAGGGCTGGCACCCTATTCCATATATAGTGCACTACTTTAGGACCAGGGCAGGCACCCTATTCCATATATAGTGCACTACATTAGGACCAGGGTTGGCACCCTATTCCATATATAGTGCACTACTTTAGGACCAGGGCTGGCACCCTATTCCATATATAGTGCACTACTTTAGACCAGGGCTGGCACCCTATTCCATATATAGTGCACTACTTTAGGACCAGGGCTGGCACCCTATTCCCTATATAGTGCACTACTTTAGGACCAGGGCAGGCACCCTATTCCATATATAGTGCACTACTTTAGACCAGGGCTGGCACCCTATTCCATATATAGTGCACTACTTTAGGACCAGGGCAGGCACCCTATTCCATATATAGTGCACTACATTAGGACCAGGGTTGGCACCCTATTCCATATATAGTGCACTACTTTAGGACCAGGGCTGGCACCCTATTCCATATATAGTGCACTACTTTAGACCAGGGCTGGCACCCTATTCCATATATAGTGCACTACTTTAGGACCAGGGCTGGCACCCTATTCCCTATATAGTGCACTACTTTAGGACCAGGGCTGGCACCCTATTCCATATATAGTGCACTACTTTAGGACCAGGGCTGGCACCTTATTCCATATATAGTGCACTACTTTAGGACCAGGGCATGCACCCTATTCCATATATAGTGCACTACTTTAGGACCAGGGTTGGCACCCTATTCCATATATAGTGCACTACTTTAGGACCAGGGCTGGCACCCTATTCCATATATAGTGCACTACTTTAGGACAAGGGCTGGCACCCTATTCCCTATATAGTGCACTACTTTAGGACCAGGGCTGGCACCCTATTCCATATATAGTGCACTACTTTAGGACCAGGGCTGGCACCCTATTCCCTATATAGTGCACTACTTTAGGACCAGGGCTGCCACCTTATTCCATATATAGTGCACTACTTTAGGACCAGGGCTGGCACCCTATTCCATATATAGTGCACTACTTTAGGACCAGGACTGGCACCCAATTCCATATATAGTGCACTACTTTAGGACCAGGGCAGGCACCCTATTCCATATATAGTGCACTACTTTAGACCAGGGCTGGCACCCTATTCCATATATAGTGCACTACTTTAGGACCAGGGCAGGCACCCTATTCCATATATAGTGCACTACATTAGGACCAGGGTTGGCACCCTATTCCATATATAGTGCACTACGTTAGGACCAGGGCTGGCACCCTATTCCATATATAGTGCACTACTTTAGGACCAGGGCTGGCACCCTATTCCATATATAGTGCACTACTTTAGGACCAGGACTGGCACCCAATTCCATATATAGTGCACTACTTTAGGACCAGGGCAGGCACCCTATTCCATATATAGTGCACTACTTTAGACCAGGGCTGGCACCCTATTCCATATATAGTGCACTACTTTAGGACCAGGGCTGGCACCCTATTCCATATATAGTGCACTACTTTAGGACCAGGGCTGGCACCCTATTCCATATATAGTGCACTACTTTAGGACAAGGGCTGGCACCCTATTCCCTATATAGTGCACTACTTTAGGACCAGGGCTGGCACCCTATTCCATATATAGTGCACTACTTTAGGACCAGGGCTGGCACCCTATTCCCTATATAGTGCACTACTTTAGGACCAGGGCTGGCACCCTATTCCATATATAGTGCACTACTTTAGGACAAGGGCTGGCACCCTATTCCCTATATAGTGCACTACTTTAGGACCAGGGCTGGCACCCTATTCCATATATAGTGCACTACTTTAGGACCAGGGCTGGCACCCTATTCCCTATATAGTGCACTACTTTAGGACCAGGGCTGGCACCCTATTCCATATATAGTGCACTACTTTTTAACCAGAGCAATAGGGGCTAAAATAGAGTCCTAAGTAGTGCACTAAATAGGGAACGGAGTCGTGAAGAAGTAGAAGGCTAGAGAGAGAGAGACGTGGAAATAGAAGGCTAGAGAGAGAGAGACGTGGAAATAGAAGGCTAGAGAGAGAGAGAGACGTGGAAATAGAAGGCTAGAGAGAGAGAGAGACGTGGAAATAGAAGGCTAGAGAGAGAGAGACGTGGAAATAGAAGGCTAGAGAGAGAGAGACATGGAAATAGAAGGCTAGAGAGAGACATGGAAACAGAAGGCTAGAGAGAGAGAGACGTGGAAATAGAAGGCTAGAGAGAGAGAGACGTGGAAATAGAATGCTAGAGAGAGAGAGACATGGAAATAAAAGGCTAGAGAGAGACGTGGAAATAGAATGCTAGAGAGAGAGAGACGTGGAAATAGAAGGCTAGAGAGAGAGAGACATGGAAATAGAACGCTAGAGAGAGAGAGACATGGAAATAGAACGCTAGAGAGAGAGAGACATGGAAATAGAACGCTAGAGAGAGAGAGACATGGAAATAGAATGCTAGCGAGAGAGAGAGACATGGAAATAGAACGCTAGAGAGAGAGAGAGACATGGAAATAGAACGCTAGAGAGAGAGAGACACATGGAAATAGAATGCTAGAGAGAGAGAGAGACATGGAAATAGAACGCTAGAGAGAGAGAGAGACATGGAAATAGAACGCTAGAGAGAGAGAGACATGGAAATAGAACGCTAGAGAGAGAGAGTCATGGAAATAGAAGGCTAGAGAGAGAGAGTCATGGAAATAGAAGGCTAGAGAGAGAGAGACATGGAAACAGAAGGCTAGAGAGAGAGAGACATGGAAATAGAATGCTAGAGAGAGAGAGACATGGAAATAGAATGCTAGAGAGAGAGAGACATGGAAATAGAAGGCTAGAGAGAGACATGGAAATAGAAGGCTAGAGAGAGAGACATGGAAATAAAAGGCTAGAGAGAGACATGGAAATAGAACGCTAGAGAGAGAGAGACATGGAAATAGAACGCTAGAGAGAGAGAGACATGGAAATAGAACGCTAGAGAGAGAGACATGGAAATAGAAGGCTAGAGAGAGAGAGACATGGAAATAGAAGGCTAGAGAGAGAGAGACATGGAAATAGAAGGCTAGAGAGAGAGAGAGAGAGACATGGAAATAGAAGGCTAGAGAGAGAGAGAGAGAGACATGGAAATAGAAGGAGAGAGAGAGAGAGAGAGAGAGAGAGAGAGAGAGAGAGAGAGAGACATGGAAATAGAAGGCTAGAGAGAGAGACATGGAAATAGAAGGCTAGAGAGAGACATGGAAATAGAAGGCTAGAGAGAGACATGGAAATAGAATGCTAGAGAGAGAGAGACATGGAAATAGAATGCTAGAGAGAGAGAGAGACATGGAAATAGAAGGCTAGAGAGAGAGACATGGAAATAGAACGCTAGAGAGAGAGAGTCATGGAAATAGAAGGCTAGAGAGAGAGAGTCATGGAAATAGAAGGCTAGAGAGAGAGAGACATGGAAACAGAAGGCTAGAGAGAGAGAGACATGGAAATAGAATGCTAGAGAGAGAGAGACATGGAAATAGAAGGCTAGAGAGAGAGACATGGAAATAGAAGGCTAGAGAGAGAGAGACATGGAAATAGAACGCTAGAGAGAGAGAGACATGGAAATAGAATGCTAGAGAGAGAGAGACATGGAAATAGAAGGCTAGAGAGAGAGAGAGAGACATGGAAATAGAAGGCTAGAGAGAGAGAGAGAGAGAGAGAGAGAGAGAGACATGGAAATAGAAGGCTAGAGAGAGACATGGAAATAGAAGGCTAGAGAGAGAGAGAGAGAGAGAGAGACATGGAAATAGAAGGCTAGAGAGAGACATGGAAATAGAAGGCTAGAGAGAGAGAGACATGGAAATAGAAGGCTAGAGAGAGAGACATGGAAATAGAAGGCTAGAGAGAGAGAGAGAGACATGGAAATAGAAAGTTCTAGAAATTGAGCTATTTTGTTGTTAGTTATATCATGAGTGACAGAGATATAACGGTGAGAAACGTCACAGACAGGAAGAAAGACAAGGCTGGTCTAAAGCTCTCGTGGCTGCGCGGACTGTGTGTATCGTTCACTCCAGTACATGCAGAGGTGTGTGTGTGTGGTGCAGTAAGGCTGACTCACTGGGCTTTGCCCCCCCTCACTCATGCAGTAAACTCTGGTCTGGTAGGAGTGGCCTGGATTCAGGCCCTCACACACATGTTCCATGGCTGGACCACTGTACGCCAGCTCCCACGACACACCTAGAGGGACACACACACACACACACACGGACAGACAGACACGAGGACAGACAGACACGCGGACAGACAGACACGCGGACAGACAGACACGCGGACAGACAGACACGTGGACAGACAGACAGGCGGACAGACAGAGACACGCAGACAGACGGACAGAGGCGGACAGACAGGCGGACAGACAGGCGGACAGACAGGCGGACAGACAGGCGGACAGACAGGCGGACAGACAGACACACACGGACAGACAGACAGACAGACAGACACGCGGACAGACAGACACGCGGACAGACAGACACGCGGACAGACAGACACGCGGACAGACAGACACGCGGACAGACAGACACGCGGACAGACAGACACGCGGACAGACAGACACGCGGACAGACAGACACGCGGACAGACAGACACTCGGACAGACAGACAGACACGCGGACAGACAGACACGCGGACAGACAGACACGCGGACAGACAGACACGCGGACAGACAGACACGCGGACAGACAGACAGACACATGGACAGACAGACAGAGACACATGGACGGACAGACAGAGACACACGGACAGACAGAGACACACGGACAGACAGAGACACACGGACAGACAGACAGAGACACACGGACAGACAGACAGAGACACACGGACAGACAGACACACAGACAGACAGACACACGGACAGACAGACACACGGACAGACAGACACACGGACAGACAGACACACGGACAGACAGACACACGGACAGAGACACACGGACAGAGACACACGGACAGAGACACACGGACAGACAGACAGAGACACACGGACAGACAGACAGAGACACATGGACAGACAGACAGAGACACACGGACAGACAGACAGAGACACACGGACAGACAGACACACGGACAGACACACAGAGAGAGACATGAACACACACTACTAAGCCATCTTGTTCTTGGCTATGTTACATACAAAGCCTTCAGGAAGTAGTCATGCAGTAGCTGTTGACTTATTCAGCGTTTTATTGTGTTACAGCCTGAATTCAAAATGGATTAAATATGTTTATTTTCATCTAGACACCGCATCAGGACAAAGTGAAAATATGGTTTTAGAAATGTTTGTAAAAATGTGTTGGAAATTAAATCCAGAAATATCTCATTTACATAAGTACTCAAACCCCTCAGTCAATACATGTTAGAATCATCATTGGCAGTGATTCCAGCTGTGAGTCTTTCTGGGTAAATCTCTAAGAGCTTTGGACACCTGGATTGGACAATATTTGCCCATTCATCTTTTCTAAATTATTCAAGATCTGTCAAATTGGTTGTTGATCATTGATAGGCAGCCATTTTGAAGGCTGGCCGTAGATTTTCAGGTAGATTTAAGTCAAAACTAACTCGGCCACTCAGGAACATTCAGTGTTGTCTTGGTAAACAACTCCAGTGTATATTTGGCCTTGTGTTTTAGGTTATTGTCCTGCTGAAAGGTGAATTCATCTCCCAGTGTCTGGTGGGAAGCAGACTGAACCAGGTTTTCCTCTCTGATTTTGCCTGCTGAAAGCTTAGCTCCATTCCATTTATTTTGTATCCTGAAAAACTCCACAGTCCTTAACGACTACAAGCATACCTCATAACACGATGCAGCTACCATCCTGCTTGAAAATATGAAGAGTAGTACACTGTGTTTTGTTGGATTTGTCAACTTGTCAGCTCGGGGATTCGATCTTGCAACCTTTCGGTTACTAGTCCAACGCTCTAACCACTAGACTACCCTGCCTCCTCTACGCTCTAACCACTAGGCTACCCTGCCACCTCTACACTCTAACCACTAGGTTACCCTGCCACCTCTACACTCTAACCACTAGGTTACCCTGCCACCTCTACACTCTAACCACTAGGCTACCCTGCCACCTCTACACTCTAACCACTAGGTTACCCTGCCACCTCTACACTCTAACCACTACTCTACCCTGCCACCTCTACACTCTAACCACTAGGCTACCCTGCCACCTCTACACTCTAACCACTAGGTTACCCTGCCACCTCTACACTCTAACCACTAGGTTACCCTGCCACCTCTACACTCTAACCACTAGGTTACCCTGCCACCTCTACACTCTAACCACTAGGCTACCCTGCCACCTCTACACTCTAACCACTAGGTTACCCTGCCACCTCTACACTCTAACCACTAGGTTACCCTGCCACCTCTACACTCTAACCACTACTCTACCCTGCCACCTCTACACTCTAACCACTAGGCTACCCTGCCGCATCTACACTCTAACCACTAGGTTACCCTGCCACCTCTACACTCTAACCACTAGGCTACCCTGCCACCTCTACACTCTAACCACTAGGCTACCCTGCCACCTCTACACTCTAACCACTAGGTTACCCTGCCACCTCTACACTCTAACCACTAGGTTACCCTGCCACCTCTACACTCTAACCACTACTCTACCCTGCCACCTCTACACTCTAACCACTAGGCTACCCTGCCGCCTCTACACTCTAACCACTAGGTTACCCTGCCACCTCTACACTCTAACCACTAGGCTACCCTGCCACCTCTACACTCTAACCACTAGGCTACCCTGCCACCTCTACACTCTAACCACTAGGTTACCCTGCCACCTCTACACTCTAACCACTAGGTTACCAGCCGCCTGTTATATATATGTAAACATTCATATACATAGTTCATATATTATACAGCGCCAAGCCAAACCGCCTGACACAAGTCATCTTACGTACGTACCCCTGCTAAAACAGGAACTAGCTCACACAGCCAGCAATAAAACTACCCCCCCTAACACTATCTCCTCAGCTTTGTTGTCTCCCGACCCCAGGAAACAAAGACATTCCATCGCATGAACACATACACCCAGCCATAGTACCTCACGAACCCCTGACACAAACATCTCCTAGTATAAACACATTTTCCCCTTGCTACTGGTCGGGTGCCCAGAACAGAAGACTGCTGTACACCAATGGGGGCTCCTGCTCTGGCTAGAGCGGGTCCGCCTCCAACCCTACGGGACCATTCAGAAGACGTCACGACAAGGCTCTACCTACTTTATTCTATGTATAAAAATGAATGTAACCTTTGTATAAGTTCTCTTTTTCACCTGACTCCTTATCGGGTTATATGAATTAGATCCGTGCACGTAAAACTGCAGGACAAGATATCCTTTAACTCATTAAAACTGCCTTTTGTTACAACTGAAATCCACTCTGTCCAGCGCCCGTGATTTGGTCTCGACTCTTCAGTATTTAAACACTAACACGCCCCAATGTAAAAAGGTATTTATAATAAATGTGATTGATTTGCAGTTGAAACTTACCGCTTAGTCCCTCAGATATCTCCACCACGTATTTGGTCACTTCCGCCCCTCCATTATCTTTAGGAGGTTCTAGAGAGAGAATACAACTATTACTTCCTGTTATGGATCAATAGCTCTGTTAAAGAGTCATGAGCCAGCTGGCAATATTTATAGACAATAGATCCATCCCAAATGGCACCACCCTATTCCCTATATAATACACTACCTCTGACCAGGCCAGCACTCGATCACACCAAGGGTGGTCAGTAGTCTTGATCCCGCCAAGGGTGGCCAGTACTCTTGATCACACCAAGGGTGGTCAGTACTCTTGATCCCACCAAGGGTGGTCAGTACTCTTGATCCCACCAAGGGTGGTCAGTACTCTTGATCACACCAAGGGTGGTCAGTACTCTTGATCACACCAAGGGTGGTCAGTACTCTTGATCCCACCAAGGGTGGCCAGTACTCTTGATCACACCAAGGGTGGTCAGTACTCTTGATCCCACCAAGGGTGGTCAGTACTCTTGATCCCACCAAGGGTGGTCAGTACTCTTGATCCCACCAAGGGTGGTCAGTACTCTTGATCCCACCAAGGGTGGTCAGTAGTCTTGATCCCACCAAGGGTGGTCAGTAGTCTTGATCCCACCAAGGGTGGTCAGTACTCTTGATCCCACCAAGGGTGGTCAGTACTCTTGATCCCACCAAGGGTGGTCAGTACTCTTGATCCCACCAAGGGTGGTCAGTACTCTTGATCCCACCAAGGGTGGTCAGTACTCTTGATCCCACCAAGGGTGGTCAGTACTCTTGATCACACCAAGGGTGGTCAGTAGTCTTGATCACACCAAGGGTGGTCAGTACTCTTGATCACACCAAGGGTGGTCAGTACTCTTGATCACACCAAAGGTGGTCAGTACTCTTGATCACACCAAGGGTGGTCAGTACTCTTGATCACACCAAGGGTGGTCAGTACTCTTGATCACACCAAAAGCGGCCAGTAGTCTTAATCCCACCAAGGGTGGCCAGTAGTCTTGATCACACCAAGGGTGGTCAGTAGTCTTGATCACACCAAGGGTGGCCAGTACTCTTGATCACACCAAGGGTGGTCAGAACTCTTGATCCCACCAAGGGTGGCCAGTAGTCTTGATCACACCAAGGGTGGCCAGTGTTATCCACAGACATAAAAACAAACAAAGCTCTGGTAGCACAGATGTATCGGTGAGAGGGATTTTGATCTGTATCACCGTTGCGAGCAGACATTTCTTTGTGTGTTTGAGATGATGATGATTGTGTATGTGTCTCTCTACTCACCCCATGCCAGTCTGAAGGAATTGGGCAGTACCCTGCCTCTGATGACAGGTCTACATGGTCCTCCTGGTCTGTCTGGACAGGTAGTGAACTCTGCCACCTGACTGGGGTTACTCTTCCCCTCAGTGTTGTAGGCTGCCACCTGCATGACGGGAGGAGATACTGCAACATTCAGAAAACACAATCATAGAAAAGGAAAAACAATATATAAAAAAAACTATATGTATACAATGGGGCAAAAAAAGTATTTAGTCAGCCACCAATTGTGCAAGTTCTCCCACTTAAAAAGATGAGAGGCCTGTAATTTTCATCATAGTTAGACTTCAACTATGACAGACAAAATGAGAACAAAAATCCAGAAAATCACATTGTAGGATTTTTAATGAATTTATTTGCAAATTATGGTGGAAAATAAGTATTGTCAATAACAAAAGTTTATCTCAATACTTTGTTATATACCCTTTGTTGGCAATGACAGAGGTCAAATGTCTTCACAAGGTTTTCACACACTTTGCTGGTATTTTGGCCCATTCCTCCATGCAGATCTCCTCTAGAGCAGTGATGTTTTGGGGCTGTTGCTGGACAACACGGACTTTCAACTCCCTCCAAAGATTTTCTATGGGGTTGAGATCTGGAGACTGGCTAGGCCACTCCAGGACCTTGAAATGCTTCTCACGAAGCCACTCCTTCATTGCCCGGGCGGTGTGTTTGGGATCATTGTCATGCTGAAAGACCCAGCCACGTTTCATCTTCAATGCCCTTGCTGATGGAAGGAGGTTTTCACTCAATCTCACGATACATGGCCCCATTCATTCTTTCCTTTACACGGATCAGTCGTCCTGGTCCCTTTGCAGAAAAACAGCCCCAAAGCAAGATGTTTCCACCCCCATGCTTCACAGTAGGTATGGTGTTCTTTGGATGCAACTCAGCATTCTTTGTCCTCCAAACACGACGAGTTGAGTTTTTACCAAAAAGTTCTATTTTGGTTTCATCTGACATTCTCCCAATCTTCTTCTGGATCATCCAAATGCTCTCTAGCAAACTTCAGACGGGCCTGGACATGTACTGGCTTAAGCAGGGGAACAAGTCTGGCACTGCAGGATTTGAGTCCCTGGCGGCGTAGTGTGTTACTGATGGTAGGCTTTGTTACTTTGGTCCCAGCTCTCTGCGGGTCATTCAATGTTTTGACCCCTAGTTGCACCACACTTTCCCAAACCATCTTGCTGCTCAATGTGTAAATGTTCAAATCAAACCAAATCAAATACAACCAACCGTGAAATGCTTACTTATAAGCACTTAACCATAACAGAAAATATTTACTAAACAAACTAAAGTATAAAAAATGTAACATACAGGGACTATGGTGGTCTGCTTGAAACATGTAAGTAATACAGACTTGGTCAGGGAGATGTTGAAAATGTAAATTAAGACATTTGCCAGTTGGTCCGTGTATGCTCTGAGTACAGGTCCTGGTAATCCGTCTGGCGTCCCTGCGGCCTGGTGAATGTTGACCTGTTTAAAGGTATTCCTTACATTGGCTACGCAGAGCGTGGTCACACAGTCATCCGGAACAGCTGGTGCTCTGATGCATGCTTCAGTGTTGCTTTCCTCGAAGTGAGCACAAAAGGCATTTAACCCGTCTAGTAGGCTCGTGTCACTAGGCAGCTCGCGGCTGGGTTATTGACAGCACCAGCTGTTATTGACAAACAGACACACACCACCACCACTAGTCTTCCCAGAGGTAGTTGTTCTGTCGATGCACGGAAAACCAAACCAACTGTATATTATTCATGTCGACGTTCAGCCACGACTCAGTGAAAAATAAGATATTGCTGTATTTAATGTCCCGTTGATAGGGTAGTCTCGAACGGAGCTCGTTCAGTTTATTATCCAGTGATTGCACAATGGCCAATAGGATGGATGGTAGAGGCGGGTTACCCACAAGCCGATGAATTCTCACAAGGCACCCGTATCTGCAGCCCCTGTATCTTCGTCTCCTCTTCACGCGAATGATGGGGATTTGGGCCTGGTGCGGGAACAACAGTATAAACTGTACTGGGTTTTACGTTGTAAATGTGTCTGCAACTTTGTGTACTGCTATTTTGGCCAGGTCTCTCTTGAAAAATAGATTTTTCCTTTCAATGTGACTAACCTAGTAAAATATAAATATATCTCTGTCACAATACTATCATCTGTTTGCATAGATACTGACTTAAGTCAGTCGCAATGCCAAACACGCCCATTGCCAAAGATAATGTCAGTGGTCTTTCTGAATTAAAGGGTAGGTAGCATAAACATAACCACATGTGACCTATAGATTTGCATTAGTATATGCGTCATGTCCCAATGCAAAGTTAAAACTCACTTTTTATATTTTTTTATTACATAAAACCCGATCAGCATTCCGTAGTCATGTCGGAAAATGTTTTCCAGGGTGATAATATGGAGAACAAGGCAAGCCAGCCTTGTATGTAAACCCCAACAGAAATAACTTCAACTGTTTCAAGGCAAGCCAGCCTTGTATGTAAACCCCAACAGAAATAACTTCAACAGTTTCAAGGCAAGCCAGCCTTGTATGTAAACCCCAACAGAAATAACTTCAACAGTTTCAAGGCAAGCCAGCCTTGTATGTAAACCCCAACAGAAATAACTTCAACAGTTTCAAGGCAAGCCAGCCTTGTATGTAAACCCCAACAGAAATAACTTCAACTGTTTCAAGGCAAGCCAGCCTTGTATGTAAACCCCAACAGAAATAACTTCAACAGTTTCAAGGCAAGCCAGCCTTGTATGTAAACCCCAACAGAAATAACTTCAACAGTTTCAAGGCAAGCCAGCCTTGTATGTAAACCCCAACAGAAATAACTTCAACTGTTTCAAGTCAAGCCAAATTGTTTGCACTCATGACTACTGGCTTCAACTTAATTTTCAGACAACTTTAAGAGCATATACTTTCTAAATCAACTTTAAAAAGGTTGCTAGCCAACTAAGCATGCTAACTTTAAATTAGCACTGCATGAGTCAGCTAGTTGCTATCAACAGCTACATTAAAGTAAAACACAGTTTTGGAAACGCATAATGCCATCTAACCAGTTATCAAAGAATGTTAGCTACACTGAACAAATATAAATGTAACAACTTTAAAGATTTTACTGAGTTATAGCTCATATAAGGAAATCAGTCAATTGAAATACATTCATTAAGCCCTAATCTATAGATTTCACATGACTGGGAATACAGATGCATCTGTTGGTCACAAAAAAAAACAAAAAAAAACAGGTAGGGGCGGGGGATCAGGAAACCAGTCAATATCTGGTGATACCACCTTTTGCCTCGTGAAGTGTGACATTTCCACCGCATAGATTTGATCAGGCTGTTGATTGTGGGCTGTGGAATGTTGTCCCGCTGCTCTTCAATGGCTGTGCTAAGTTGCTGGATATTGGCGGGAACTGGAACAGGCTGTCGTCTACACCAATCCAGAGCATCCCAAACATGCTCAATGGGTGACATGTCTGGTGAGTATGGAGGAACTGGAACAGGCTGTCGTCTACACCAATCCAGAGCATCCCAAACATGCTCAATGGGTGACATGTCTGGTGAGTATGGAGGAACTGGAACAGGCTGTCGTCTACACCAATCCAGAGCATCCCAAACATGCTCAATGGGTGACATGTCTGGTGAGTATGGAGGAACTGGAACAGGCTGTCGTCTACACCAATCCAGAGCATCCCAAACATGCTCAATGGGTGACATATGTCTGGTGAGGATGCAGGCCATGGGAAGAACTGGGACATTTTCAGCATACAGGAATTGTGTCCAGATCCTTACGACATGGGGCTGTGCAGTATCATGCTGAAACATGAGGTGATGGAGGCGGACAAATGGCACGCCAATGGGCCTCAGGATCTTGTCAAGGTATCTCTGTGCATTCAGATTGCCACCAATAAATACAATTGTGTCTGTTGTCCGTAGCTTATGCCAGCCCATACCATAACCCCACCGCCAGCCACCATGGGGCACTCTGTTCACAATGCTTAAGTCGGTTACGACGCCAAACCGCAGTCAGGTCAAGACCCTGGTGAGAACGACGAGCATGCAGGTGAGCTTCCCTGAGACAGTTTCTGCAGAAACCTACAGTTTCATCAGCTGTCCAGGTGGCTGGTCTCAAAAGTGCTGGTTACATGTGATTTTCGGTTGTGAGACCAGCTGGACGTAGTGCGTACATCACCGGGGCCAAGCTTCCTGCCATCCAGGACCTATATACTAGGCGGTGTCAGAGGAAGGCCCTAAAAATACCAGAGCGCCAAGTCTAGGTCCAAGAGGCTTCTAAACAGCTACTAACCCCAAGCAATAAGACTCCAAAACAGCCAATAAATGGCTGCCCAGACTATTTGCATTACCCCCCCCCCCCACACCTTTCTATGCTGCTGCTACTCTCTGTTATTATCTATGCATAGTCACAATAATAACTCTACCCATGTGTACATATTACCCCGACACAGGTGCCCCCGCACATTGACTCTATAACGGTACCCCCTGTATATAGCCTCCACATTGACTCTGTACCGGTACCCCCTGTATATAGCCTCCACATTGACTCTGTACCGTAATACCCTGTATATAGCCTCCACATTGACTCTGTACTGGTACCCCCTGTATATAGCCTCCACATTCACTCTGTACCGGTGCCCCCTGTATATAGCCTCCACATTGACTCTGTACCGGTACCCCCTGTATATAGTCTCCACATTGACTCTGTACCGGTACCCCCCTGTATATAGCCTCCACATTGACTCTGTACCGTAATACCCTGTATATAGCCTCCACATTGACTCTGTACTGGTACCCCCTGTATATAGCCTCCACATTCACTCTGTACCGGTGCCCCCTGTATATAGCCTCCACATTGACTCTGTACCGGTACCCCCTGTATATAGCCTCCACATTGACTCTGTACCGGTACCCCCTGTATATAGCCTCCACATTGACTCTGTACCGTAATACCCTGTATATAGCCTCCACATTGACTCTGTACTGGTACCCCCTGTATATAGCCTCCACATTCACTCTGTACCGTAATACCCTGTATATAGCCTCCACATTGACTCTGTACTGGTACCCCCTGTATATAGCCTCCACATTCACTCTGTACCGGTGCCCCCTGTATATAGCCTCCACATTGACTCTGTACCGGTACCCCCTGTATATAGTCTCCACATTGACTCTGTACCGGTACCCCCTGTATATAGCCTCCACATTGACTCTGTACCGTAATACCCTGTATATAGCCTCCACATTGACTCTGTACTGGTACCCCCTGTATATAGCCTCCACATTCACTCTGTACCGGTGCCCCCTGTATATAGCCTCCACATTGACTCTGTACCGGTACCCCCTGTATATAGCCTCCACATTGACTCTGTACCGGTACCCCCTGTATATAGCCTCCACATTGACTCTGTACCGTAATACCCTGTATATAGCCTCCACATTGACTCTGTACTGGTACCCCCTGTATATAGCCTCCACATTCACTCTGTACCGGTGCCCCCTGTATATAGCCTCCACATTCACTCTGTACCGGTACCCCTGTATATAGCCTCCACATTGACTCTGTACCGTAATACCCTGTATATAGCCTCCACATTGACTCTGTACTGGTACCCCCTGTATATAGCCTCCACATTCACTCTGTACCGGTGCCCCCTGTATATAGCCTCCACATTGACTCTGTACCGGTACCCCCTGTATATAGCCTCCACATTGACTCTGTACCGTAATACCCTGTATATAGCCTCCACATTGACTCTGTACTGGTACCCCCTGTATATAGCCTCCACATTCACTCTGTACCGGTGCCCCCTGTATATAGCCTCCACATTGACTCTGTACCGGTACCCCCTGTATATAGCCTCCACATTGACTCTGTACCAGTACCCCCTGTATATAGCCTCCACATTGACTGTACTGGTACCCCCTGTATATAGCCTCCACATTGACTCTGTACCGTAATACCCTGTATATAGCCTCCACATTGACTCTGTACTGGTACCCCCTGTATATAGCCTCCACATTCACTCTATAACGGTACCCCCTGTATATAGCCTCCACATTGACTCCGTAATTTACTGTCAAATTCAAATCGGTTTTTGGTGATGTTTGTTTTGTGACTTCTCACTTTTGTTTATTTCAATTGAATTGGAAATTAAAACAAGTTTCCCATGCCAATGAAGCCCTTTGGACTGAATGGACAGAGAGAAAGAGAGACTGTCGGGGGCAGAGAGAGGGAGGGAAAGGTGTGCTGAAAAGTGATTCAATTCAGCCTGTATTTGACCATGATGATTTTAACTAGACTTACAACAACCCCCTTTGCGTCGTGAGAAAACATTTGCTCAGCTCCAAAATGGGCTGCTTGACCACTTCCAGTCAGAGTTCACAATAAAGGCCAGTTTACCATTTCCCACAATGCTTACCTAATTAGCCACTGATTGGCCTACCGGTGTGTGGGATTGTGGACAGCTCCTGTTACCCTGAGAGTCAGCATCTGTCCCAAATGGAACCATTTCCCTTAAATAGTGCACTACTTTAGACCAAGACCCATAGGGCTCTGACCAATAGTAGTGCACTATATAGGCAATAGGGTGCCATTTGGGTAACGTGGGAGGGGAGACTAATACCATTAGATCCCTGCAGTCATATGAGTCATAGACCGCTGTGTGCCAATCGGCCTCCTCTCCTCGTCATAACCACTTCCCCTCCTCCTCCCCGAGACAGGAAGACATTGATCCGGAGTCTAATTAACCCTGAAGATCAAACAGCAGTGATCAGACACACCACGTGGGCTCTTACTTCTCTCCCCCTCTCTTTGGTTCCTCTGTCTCGGCGTCTTCACCTCTGTCTCTCTCCTTTTACCCTCACTCACTTCTGTCTTTCTATCTCGCTCTCAGTATGGCGCCATAGACTGTACCAGTTGTATGACTCTATAGACTGTACCAGTTGTATGACTCCATAGACTGTACCAGTTGAATGACTCCATAGACTGTACTAGTTGAATGACTCCATAGACTGTACCAGTTGTATGACTCCATAGACTGTACCAGTTGTATGACTCCATAGACTGTACTAGTTGTAGGACTCTATAGACTGTACCAGTTGTATGACTCTATAGACTGTACCAGTTGTATGACTCTATAGACTGTACCAGTTGTATGACTCCATAGACTGTACTAGTTGAATGACTCCATAGACTGTACCAGTTGTATGACTCTAGACTGTACCAGTTGTATGACTCCATAGACTGTACTAGTTGAATGACTCTATAGACTGTACCAGTTGTATGACTCAATAGCCTGTACCAGTTGTATGACTCCATAGACTGTACTAGTTGAATGACTCTATAGACTGTACCAGTTGTATGACTCAATAGCCTGTACCAGTTGTATGACTCCATAGACTGTACTAGTTGAATGACTCTATAGACTGTACCAGTTGTATGACTCAATAGCCTGTACCAGTTGTATGACTCAATAGCCTGTACCAGTTGTATGACTCCATAGCCTGTACCAGTTGTATGACTCCATAGCCTGTACCAGTTGTATGACTCCATAGACTGTACTAGTTGAATGACTCCATAGACTGTACTAGTTGAATGACTCCATAGACTGTACTAGTTGTATGACTCTATAGACTGTACTAGTTGTATGGCTCTATAGACTGTACTAGTTGTATGACTCTATAGACTGTACTAGTTGTATGACTATATAGACTGTACTAGTTGAATGACTATATAGACTGTACCAGTTGTATGACTCTATAGACTGTACTAGTTGTATGACTCTATATACTGACTCTATAGACTGTACTAGTTGAATGACTATAGACTGCATCAGTTGTATACTCTATAGACTGCATCAGACTGTACTATTTGAATGACTCTATAGACTGTACCAGTTGTATGACTCTATAGACTGTACTAGTTGAATGACTCTATAGACTGTACTAGTTGTATGACTATAGACTGTACCAGTTGTATGACTCTATAGACTGTACCAGTTGTATGACTCTATAGACTGTACTAGTTGAATGACTATAGACTGCATCAGTTGTATACTCTATAGACTGCATCAGACTGTACTAGTTGTATAACTCTATAGACTGTACCAGTTGTATGACTCCATAGACTGTACCAGTTGTATGACTCTATAGACTGTACTAGTTGTATGACTATAGACTGTACCAGTTGTATGACTCTATAGACTGTACCAGTTGTATGGCTCTATAGACTGTACTAGTTGTATGGCTCTATAGACTGTACTAGTTGTATGACTCTATAGACTGTACTAGTTGTATGACTCTATAGACTGTACTAGTTGTATGACTCTATAGACTGTACTAGTTGTATGACTCTATAGACTGTACTAGTTGTATGACTCTATAGACTGTACTAGTTGTATGACTATAGACTGTGCTAGTTGCATGACTCTATAGACTGACTCTATAGACTGTACTAGTTGAATGACTATAGACTGCATCAGGTGTATACTCTATAGACTGCATCAGACTGTACTAGTTGTATGACTCTATAGACTGTACTAGTTGAATGACTATATAGACTGTACCAGTTGTATGACTCTATAGACTGTACTAGTTGTATGACTCTATATACTGACTCTATAGACTGTACTAGTTGAATGACTCTATAGACTGTACTAGTTGTATGACTATAGACTGTACTAGTTGTATGACTATAGACTGTACTAGTTGTATGACTCTATAGACTGTACGAGTTGTATGACTCTATAGACTGTATGAGTTGTATGACTCTATAGACTGTACTAGTTGAATGACTCCATAGGCTGTACCAGTTGTATGACTCTATAGACTGTACCAGTTGTATGACTCTATAGACTGTACTAGTTGTATAACTCTATAGACTGTACTAGTTGAATGACTATAGACTGCATCAGTTGTATACTCTATAGACTGCATCAGACTGTACTAGTTGTATAACTCTATAGACTGTACCAGTTGTATGACTCCATAGACTGTACCAGTTGTATGACTCTATAGACTGTACTAGTTGAATGACTATAGACTGCATCAGTTGTATACTCTATAGACTGCATCAGACTGTACTAGTTGTATAACTCTATAGACTGTACCAGTTGTATGACTCCATAGACTGTACCAGTTGTATGACTCTATAGACTGTACTAGTTGTATGACTATAGACTGTACCAGTTGTATGACTCTATAGACTGTACCAGTTGTATGGCTCTATAGACTGTACTAGTTGTATGGCTCTATAGACTGTACTAGTTGTATGACTCTATAGACTGTACTAGTTGTATGACTCTATAGACTGTACTAGTTGTATGACTCTATAGACTGTACTAGTTGTATGACTCTATAGACTGTACTAGTTGTATGACTCTATAGACTGTACTAGTTGTATGACTATAGACTGTGCTAGTTGCATGACTCTATAGACTGACTCTATAGACTGTACTAGTTGAATGACTATAGACTGCATCAGGTGTATACTCTATAGACTGCATCAGACTGTACTAGTTGTATGACTCTATAGACTGTACTAGTTGAATGACTATATAGACTGTACCAGTTGTATGACTCTATAGACTGTACTAGTTGTATGACTCTATATACTGACTCTATAGACTGTACTAGTTGAATGACTCTATAGACTGTACTAGTTGTATGACTATAGACTGTACTAGTTGTATGACTATAGACTGTACTAGTTGTATGACTCTATAGACTGTACGAGTTGTATGACTCTATAGACTGTATGAGTTGTATGACTCTATAGACTGTACTAGTTGAATGACTCCATAGGCTGTACCAGTTGTATGACTCTATAGACTGTACCAGTTGTATGACTCTATAGACTGTACTAGTTGTATAACTCTATAGACTGTACTAGTTGAATGACTATAGACTGCATCAGTTGTATACTCTATAGACTGCATCAGACTGTACTAGTTGTATAACTCTATAGACTGTACCAGTTGTATGACTCCATAGACTGTACCAGTTGTATGACTCTATAGACTGTACTAGTTGTATGACTATAGACTGTACCAGTTGTATGACTCTATAGACTGTACCAGTTGTATGGCTCTATAGACTGTACCAGTTGTATGGCTCTATAGACTGTACTAGTTGTATGGCTCTATAGACTCTACTAGTTGTATGACTCTATAGACTGTACTAGTTGTATGACTATATAGACTGTACTAGTTGAATGACTATATAGACTGTACCAGTTGTATGACTCTATAGACTGTACTAGTTGAATGACTCTATAGACTGTACTAGTTGTATGACTATAGACTGTACCAGTTGTATGACTATAGACTGTACCAGTTGTATGACTCTATAGACTGTACTAGTTGTATGACTCTATATACTGACTCTATAGACTGTACTAGTTGAATGACTATAGACTGTACCAGTTGTATGACTCTATAGACTGTACTAGTTGTATGGCTCTATAGACTGTACTAGTTGTATGGCTCTATAGACTGTACTAGTTGTATGACTCTATAGACTGTACTAGTTGTATGACTATATAGACTGTACTAGTTGAATGACTCTATAGACTGTACTAGTTGTATGACTATAGACTGTACCAGTTGTATGACTATAGACTGTACCAGTTGTATGACTCTATAGACTGTACCAGTTGTATGACTCTATAGACTGTACCAGTTGTATGACTCTATAGACTGTACTAGTTGTATGACTCTATAGACTGTACTAGTTGTATGACTATATAGACTGTACTAGTTGAATGACTATATAGACTGTACCAGTTGTATGACTCTATAGACTGTACTAGTTGTATGACTCTATAGACTGTACTAGTTGAATGAGTATAGACTGCATCAGTTGTATACTCTATAGACTGCATCAGTCTGTACTAGTTGTATGACTCTATAGACTGTACTAGTTGTATAACTCTATAGACTGTACTAGTTGAATGACTCTATAGACTGTACCAGTTGTATGACTCTATAGACTGTACTAGTTGTATGACTATAGACTGTACCAGTTTTATGACTCTATAGACTGTACCAGTTGTATGACTCTATAGACTGTACTAGTTGAATGACTATAGACTGCATCAGTTGTATACTCTATAGACTGCATCAGACTGTACTAGTTGTATGACTCAATAGCCTGTACTAGTTGAATGACTCCATAGACTGTACTAGTTGAATGACTCCATAGACTGTACTAGTTGTATGACTCTATAGACTGTACTAGTTGCATGGCTCTATAGACTGTACTAGTTGTATGACTCTATAGACTGTACTAGTTGTATGACTATATAGACTGTACTAGTTGAATGACTATATAGACTGTACCAGTTGTATGACTCTATAGACTGTACTAGTTGAATGACTCTATAGACTGTACCAGTTGTATGACTCTATAGACTGTACTAGTTGAATGATTCTATAGACTGCATCAGTTGTATACTCTATAGACTGCATCAGACTGTACTATTTGAATGACTCTATAGACTGTACCAGTTGTATGACTCTATAGACTGTACTAGTTGAATGACTCTATAGACTGTACCAGTTGTATGACTCTATAGACTGTACTAGTTGAATGATTCTATAGACTGTACTAGTTGTATGACTATAGACTGTACCAGTTGTATGACTCTATAGACTGTACCAGTTGTATGACTCTATAGACTGTACTAGTTGAATGACTATAGACTGCATCAGTTGTATACTCTATAGACTGCATCAGACTGTACTAGTTGTATGACTCTATAGACTGTACTAGTTGTATGACTCTATAGACTGTGCTAGTTGCATGACTCTATAGACTGACTCTATAGACTGTACTAGTTGAATGACTATAGACTGCATCAGGTGTATACTCTATAGACTGCATCAGACTGTACTAGTTGAATGACTATATAGACTGTACCAGTTGTATGACTCTATATACTGACTCTATAGACTGTACTAGTTGTATGACTATAGAGTGTACTAGTTGTATGACTATAGACTGTACCAGTTGTATGACTCTATAGACTGTACCAGTTGTATGGCTCTATAGACTGTACTAGTTGTATGGCTCTATAGACTCTACTAGTTGTATGACTCTATAGACTCTACTAGTTGTATGACTATATAGACTGTACTAGTTGAATGACTCTATAGACTGTACCAGTTGTATGACTCTATAGACTGTACTAGTCGAATGACTCTATAGACTGTACTAGTTGTATGACTATAGACTGTACCAGTTGTATGACTCTATAGACTGTACTAGTTGTATGACTCTATATACTGACTCTATAGACTGTACTAGTTGAATGACTATAGACTGCATCAGTTGTATACTCTATAGACTGCATCAGACTGTACTAGTTGTATGACTCTATACACTGTACTAGTTGTATAACTCTATAGACTGTACTAGTTGAATGACTCTATAGACTGTACCAGTTGTATGACTCTATAGACTGTACTAGTTGTATGGCTCTATAGACTGTACTAGTTGTATGACTCTATAGACTGTACTAGTTGTATGACTATATAGACTGTACTAGTTGAATGACTCTATAGACTGTACTAGTTGTATGACTATAGACTACCAGTTGTATGACTATAGACTGTACCAGTTGTATGACTCTATAGACTGTACCAGTTGTATGACTCTATAGACTGTACTAGTTGTATGACTCTATAGACTGTACTAGATGTATGACTATATAGACTGTACTAGTTGAATGACTATATAGACTGTACCAGTTGTATGACTCTATAGACTGTACTAGTTGTATGACTCTATATACTGACTCTATAGACTGTACTAGTTGAATGAGTATAGACTGCATCAGTTGTATACTCTATAGACTGCATCAGACTGTACTAGTTGTATAACTCTATAGACTGTACCAGTTGTATGACTCCATAGACTGTACCAGTTGTATGACTCCATAGACTGTACCAGTTGTATGACTCTATAGACTGTACTAGTTGAATGACTCTATAGACTGTACTAGTTGTATAAATCTATACTGTACTAGTTGAATGACTATAGACTGCATCAGTTGTATACTCTATAGACTGCATCAGACTGTACTAGTTGTATAACTCTATAGACTGTACCAGTTGTATGACTCCATAGACTGTACCAGTTGTATGACTCTATAGACTGTACTAGTTGTATGACTCTATAGACTGTACTAGTTGTATGACTATATAGACTGTACCAGTTGTATGACTATAGACTGTACCAGTTGTATGACTCTATAGACTGTACTAGTTGTATGACTCTATATACTGACTCTATAGACTGTACTAGTTGAATGACTATAGACTGCATCAGTTGTATACTCTATAGACTGCATCAGACTGTACTAGTTGTATGACTCTATACACTGTACTAGTTGTATAACTCTATAGACTGTACTAGTTGAATGACTCTATAGACTGTACCAGTTGTATGACTCTATAGACTGTACTAGTTGTATGGCTCTATAGACTGTACTAGTTGTATGACTCTATAGACTGTACTAGTTGTATGACTATATAGACTGTACTAGTTGAATGACTCTATAGACTGTACTAGTTGTATGACTATAGACTGTACCAGTTGTATGACTATAGACTGTACCAGTTGTATGACTCTATAGACTGTACCAGTTGTATGACTCTATAGACTGTACCAGTTGTATGACTCTATAGAGTGTACTAGTTGTATGACTCTATAGACTGTACTAGTTGTATGACTATATAGACTGTACTAGTTGAATGACTATATAGACTGTACCAGTTGTATGACTCTATAGACTGTACTAGTTGTATGACTCTATATACTGACTCTATAGACTGTACTAGTTGAATGAGTATAGACTGCATCAGTTGTATACTCTATAGACTGCATCAGTCTGTACTAGTTGTATGACTCTATAGACTGTACTAGTTGTATAACTCTATAGACTGTACTAGTTGAATGACTCTATAGACTGTACCAGTTGTATGACTCTATAGACTGTACTAGTTGTATGACTATAGACTGTACCAGTTTTATGACTCTATAGACTGTACCAGTTGTATGACTCTATAGACTGTACTAGTTGAATGACTATAGACTGCATCAGTTGTATACTCTATAGACTGCATCAGACTGTACTAGTTGTATGACTCTATAGACTGTACTAGTTGTATGACTCTATAGACTGTACTAGTTGTATGACTCTATAGACTGTACTAGTTGTATGACTATAGACTGTACTAGTTGTATGACTCTATAGACTGTGCTAGTTGTATGACTCTATAGACTGTGCTAGTTGCATGACTCTATAGACTGACTCTATAGACTGTACTAGTTGAATGACTATAGACTGCATCAGTTGTATACTCTATAAACTGCATCAGACTGTACTAGTTGTATAACTCTATAGACTGTACTAGTTGTATAACTCTATAGACTTTACCAGTTGAATGACTATAGACTGCATCAGTTGTATAATCTATAGACTGCATCAGACTGTACTAGTTGTATGACTCTATAGACTGTACCAGTTGTATGACTCTATAGACTGTACTAGTTGTATGACTCTATAGACTGTACTAGTTGTATGACTATAGACTGTACCAGTTGTATGACTATAGACTATACCAGTTGTATGACTCTATAGACTGTACCAGTTGTATGACTCTATAGACTGTACTAGTTGTATGACTCTATAGACTGTACTAGTTGTATGACTATAGACTGTACCAGTTGTATGACTCTATAGACTGTACCAGTTGTACGACTCTATAGACTGTACCAGTTGTACGTCTATAGACTGTACCAGTTGTATGACTCTATAGACTGTACAAGTTGTATGACTCTATAGACTGTACAAGTTGTATGACTCTATAGACTGTACTAGTTGTATGACTCTATAGACTGTACTAGTTGTATGACTCTATAGACTGTACTAGTTGTATGACTCTATAGACTGTACTAGTTGTATGACTATATAGACTGTACCAGTTGTATGACTCTATAGACTGTACTAGTTGTATGACTCTATATACTGACTCTAGACTGTACTAGTTGAATGACTATAGACTGCATCAGTTGTATACTCTATAGACTGCATCAGACTGTACTAGTTGTATGACTCTATAGACTGTACTAGTTGAATGACTCTATAGACTGTACCAGTTGTATGACTATAGACTGTACCAGTTGAATGACTCTATAGACTGTACTAGTTGAATGACTCTATAGACTGTACTAGCTGTATGACTATAGACTGTACCAGTTGTATGACTATAGACTGTACCAGTTGTATGACTCTATAGACTGTACTAGTTGTATGACTCTATATACTGACTCTATAGACTGTACTAGTTGAATGACTATAGACTGCATCAGTTGTATACTCTATAGACTGCATCAGACTGTACTAGTTGTATGACTCTATAGACTGTACTAGTTGTATAACTCTATAGACTGTACTAGTTGTATAACTCTATAGACTGTACTAGTTGAATGACTCTATAGACTGTACCAGTTGTATGACTCTATAGACTGTACTAGTTGTATGACTATAGACTGTACCAGTTGTATGACTATAGACTGTACCAGTTGTATGACTCTATAGACTGTACCAGTTGTATGACTCTATAGACTGTACCAGTTGTATGACTATAGACTGCATCAGTTGTATACTCTATAGACTGCATCAGACTGTACTAGTTGTATGACTCTATAGACTGTACTAGTTGTATGACTCTATAGACTGTGCTAGTTGCATGACTCTATATACTGACTCTATAGACTGTACTAGTTGAATGACTATAGACTGCATCAGTTGTATACTCTATAGACTGCATCAGTTGTATACTCTATAGACTGCATCAGACTGTACTAGTTGTATGACTCTATAGACTGTACTAGTTGTATAACTCTATAGACTGTACTAGTTGTATAACTATATAGACTGTACTAGTTGAATGACTCTATAGACTGTACCAGTTGTATGACTCTATAGACTGTACTAGTTGAATGACTCTATAGACTGTACTAGTTGTATGACTATAGACTGTACCAGTTGTATGACTATAGACTGTACCAGTTGTATGACTATAGACTGTACCAGTTGTATGACTCTATAGACTGTACTAGTTGTATGACTCTATATACTGACTCTATAGACTGTACTAGTTGAATGACTATAGACTGCATCAGTTGTATACTCTATAGACTGCATCAGACTGTACTAGTTGTATAACTCTATAGACTTTACCAGTTGAATGACTATAGACTGCATCAGTTGTATAATCTATAGACTGCATCAGACTGTACTAGTTGTATGACTATAGACTGTACCAGTTGTATGACTATAGACTGTACTAGTTGTATGACTATAGACTGTACCAGTTGTATGACTCTATAGACTGTACTAGTTGTATGACTCTATAGACTGTACTAGTTGTATGACTATAGACTGTACCAGTTGTATGACTATAGACTGTACCAGTTGTATGACTCTATAGACTGTACCAGTTGTATGACTCCATAGACTGTACCAGTTGTATGACTCCATAGACTGTACCAGTTGTATGACTCCATAGACTGTACCAGTTGTATGACTCCATAGACTGTACCAGTTGTATGACTCCATAGACTGTACCAGTTGTATGACTCCATAGACTGTACCAGTTGTATGACTCCATAGACTGTACCAGTTGTATGACTCCATAGACTGTACCAGTTGTATGACTCCATAGACTGTACCAGTTGTATGACTCCATAGACTGTACCAGTTGTATGACTCCATAGACTGTACCAGTTGTACTAGTTGTACGTCTATAGAATGTACCAGTTGTATGACTCTATAGACTGTACTAGTTGTATGACTATAGACTGTACTAGTTGTATGACTATAGACTGTACTAGTTGTATGACTATAGACTGTACCAGTTGTACGACTATAGACTGTACCAGTTGTACGACTCTATAGACTGTACCAGTTGTACGACTCTATAGACTGTACCAGTTGTACGACTCTATAGACTGTGCTAGTTGCATGACTCTATAGACTGACTCTATAGACTGTACTAGTTGAATGACTATAGACTGCATCAGTTGTATAATCTATAGACTGCATCAGACTGTACTAGTTGTATAACTCTATAGACTGTACCAGTTGTATGACTCCATAGACTGTACCAGTTGTATGACTCCATAGACTGTACCAGTTGTATGACTCCATAGACTGTACCAGTTGTATGACTCCATAGACTGTACCAGTTGTATGACTCCATAGACTGTACCAGTTGTATGACTCCATAGACTGTACCAGTTGTACTAGTTGTACGTCTATAGAATGTACCAGTTGTATGACTCTATAGACTGTACTAGTTGTATGACTATAGACTGTACTAGTTGTATGACTATAGACTGTACTAGTTGTATGACTATAGACTGTACCAGTTGTACGACTATAGACTGTACCAGTTGTACGACTCTATAGACTGTACCAGTTGTACGACTCTATAGACTGTACCAGTTGTACGACTCTATAGACTGTGCTAGTTGCATGACTCTATAGACTGACTCTATAGACTGTACTAGTTGAATGACTATAGACTGCATCAGTTGTATAATCTATAGACTGCATCAGACTGTACTAGTTGTATGACTATAGACTGTACCAGTTGTATGACTATAGACTGTACTAGTTGTATGACTATAGACTGTACCAGTTGTATGACTCTATAGACTGTACTAGTTGTATGACTCTATAGACTGTACTAGTTGTATGACTCTATAGACTGTACTAGTTGTATGACTATAGACTGTACCAGTTGTATGACTATAGACTGTACCAGTTGTATGACTCTATAGACTGTACCAGTTGTATGACTCCATAGACTGTACCAGTTGTATGACTCCATAGACTGTACCAGTTGTATGACTCCATAGACTGTACCAGTTGTATGACTCCATAGACTGTACCAGTTGTATGACTCCATAGACTGTACCAGTTGTATGACTCCATAGACTGTACCAGTTGTATGACTCCATAGACTGTACCAGTTGTATGACTCCATAGACTGTACCAGTTGTATGACTCCATAGACTGTACCAGTTGTATGACTCCATAGACTGTACCAGTTGTATGACTCCATAGACTGTACCAGTTGTACTAGTTGTACGTCTATAGAATGTACCAGTTGTATGACTCTATAGACTGTACTAGTTGTATGACTATAGACTGTACTAGTTGTATGACTATAGACTGTACTAGTTGTATGACTATAGACTGTACCAGTTGTACGACTATAGACTGTACCAGTTGTACGACTCTATAGACTGTACCAGTTGTACGACTCTATAGACTGTACCAGTTGTACGACTCTATAGACTGTGCTAGTTGCATGACTCTATAGACTGACTCTATAGACTGTACTAGTTGAATGACTATAGACTGCATCAGTTGTATAATCTATAGACTGCATCAGACTGTACTAGTTGTATAACTCTATAGACTGTACTAGTTGTATAACTCTATAGACTTTACCAGTTGAATGACTATAGACTGCATCAGTTGTATAATCTATAGACTGCATCAGACTGTACCAGTTGTATGACTATAGACTGTACCAGTTGTATGACTCTATAGACTGTACCAGTTGTATGACTCTATAGACTGTACCAGTTGTATGACTCTATAGACTGTACCAGTTGTATGACTCTATAGACTGTACCAGTTGTATGACTCTATAGACTGTACCAGTTGTATGACTCTATAGACTGTACCAGTTGTACGACTCTATAGACTGTACCAGTTGTACGACTCTATAGACTGTACCAGTTGTACGACTCTATAGACTGTACCAGTTGTACGACTCTATAGACTGTACTAGTTGTACGACTCTATAGACTGTACCAGTTGTATGACTATATAGACTGTACCAGTTGTATGACTCTATAGACTGTACTAGTTGTATGACACTATAGACTGTACTAGTTGTATGACACTATAGACTGTACTAGTTGTATGACTATAGACTGTACTAGTTGTATGACTATAGACTGTACTAGTTGTATGACTATAGACTGTACTAGTTGTATGACTATAGACTGTACTAGTTGTATGACTATAGACTGTACCAGTTGTACGACTATAGACTGTACCAGTTGTATAATCTATAGACTGCATCAGACTGTACCAGTTGTATGACTCTATAGACTGTACCAGTTGTATGACTCTATAGACTGTACTAGTTGTATGACTCTATAGACTGTACCAGTTGTATGACTCTATAGACTGTACCAGTTGTATGACTCTATAGACTGTACCAGTTGTATGACTCTATAGACTGTACCAGTTGTATGACTCTATAGACTGTACCAGTTGTATGACTCTATAGACTGTACTAGTTGTATGACTCTATAGACTGTACCAGTTGTATGACTCTATAGACTGTACCAGTTGTACGACTCTATAGACTGTACCAGTTGTATGACTCTATAGACTGTACCAGTTGTATGACTCTATAGACTGTACCAGTTGTATGACTCTATAGACTGTACCAGTTGTATGACTCTATAGACTGTACTAGTTGTACGACTCTATAGACTGTACCAGTTGTACGACTCTATAGACTGTACCAGTTGTACGACTCTATAGACTGTACCAGTTGTACGACTCTATAGACTGTACCAGTTGTACGACTCTATAGACTGTACCAGTTGTACGACTCTATAGAATGTACCAGTTGTACGACTCTATAGACTGTACCAGTTGTACGACTCTATAGACTGTACCAGTTGTACGTCTATAGACTGTACCAGTTGTATGACTCTATAGACTGTACAAGTTGTATGACTCTATAGACTGTACTAGTTGTATGACTCTATAGACTGTACTAGTTGTATGACTCTATAGACTGTACTAGTTGTATGACTCTATAGACTGTACTAGTTGTATGACTATAGACTGTACTAGTTGTATGACTATAGACTGTACTAGTTGTATGACTATAGACTGTACTAGTTGTACGACTATAGACTGTACTAGTTGAATGACTCCATAGGCTGTACCAGTTGTATGACTCCATAGACTGTACCAGTTGTATGACTCTATAGACTGTACTAGTTGAATGACTATAGACTGCATCAGTTGTATACTCTATAGACTACATCAGACTGTACCAGTTGTATGACTCCATAGACTGTACCAGTTGTATGACTCCATAGACTGTACCAGTTGTATGACTCCATAGACTGTACCAGTTGTATGACTCCATAGACTGTACCAGTTGTATGACTCCATAGACTGTACCAGTTGTATGACTCCATAGACTGTACCAGTTGTATGACTCTATAGACTGTACCAGTTGTATGACTATAGACTGTACCAGTTGTACGACTCTATAGACTGTACCAGTTGTACGACTATATAGACTGTACCAGTTGTACGACTCTATAGACTGTACCAGTTGTACTAGTTGTACGTCTATAGACTGTACCAGTTGTATGACTCTATAGACTGTACAAGTTGTATGACTATAGACTGTACAAGTTGTATGACTCTATAGACTGTACAAGTAGGCAACAACATCTCCTCCCCGCTGATCTTCAACACGGGGGCCCCACAAGGGTGCGTTCTGAGCCCTCTCCTGTACTCCCTGTTCACCCACGACTGCGTGGCCACGCACGCCTCCAACTCAATCATCAAGTTTGCGGACGACACAACAGTGGTAGGCTTGATTACCAACAACGACGAGACGGCCTACAGGGAGGAGGTGAGGGCCCTCGGAGTGTGGTGTCAGGAAAATAACCTCACACTCAACGTCAACAAAACTAAGGAGATGATTGTGGACTTCAGGAAACAGCAGAGGGAACACCCCCCTATCCACATCGATGGAACAGTAGTGGAGAGGGTAGCAAGTTTTAAGTTCCTCGGCATACACATCACAGACAAACTGAATTGGTCCACTCACACTGACAGCGTCGTGAAGAAGGCGCAGCAGCGCCTCTTCAACCTCAGGGGGCTGAAGAAATTCGGCTTGTCACCAAAAGCACTCACAAACTTCTACAGATGCACAATCGAGAGCATCCTGGCGGGCTGTATCACCGCCTGGTACGGCAACTGCTCCGCCCTCAACCGTAAGGCTCTCCAGAGGGTAGTGAGGTCTGCACACCCACCCAATGTTACAGGAAGGCCATAAAGATCATCAAGGACATCAACCACCCGAGCCACTGCCTGTTCACCCCGCTATCATCCAGAAGGCGAGGTCAGTACAGGTGCATCAAAGCTGGGACTGAGAGACTGAAAAACAGCTTCTATCTCAAGGCCATCAAACTGTTAAACAGCCACCACAACTGTACCAGTTGTACGACTCTATAGACTGTACCAGTTGTACGACTCTATAGACTGTACCAGTTGTATGACTCTATAGACTGTACTAGTTGTATAACTCTATAGACTGACTCTATAGACTGTACTAGTTGAATGACTATAGACTGTACTAGTTGAATGACTCCATAGGCTGTACCAGTTGTATGACTCTATAGACTGTACCAGTTGTATGACTCTATAGACTGTACTAGTTGTATGACTCTATAGACTGTACTAGTTGTATGACTCTATAGACTGTACCAGTTGTATGACTCTATAGACTGTACCAGTTGTATGACTCTATAGACTGTACCAGTTGTATGACTCTATAGACTGTACCAGTTGTATGACTCTATAGACTGTACCAGTTGTATGACTCTATAGACTGTACTAGTTGTATGACTCTATAGACTGTACCAGTTGTATGACTATAGACTGTACCAGTTGTATGACTCTATAGACTGTACCAGTTGTATGACTCTATAGACTGTACCAGTTGTATGACTCCATAGACTGTACCAGTTGTATGACTCCATAGACTGTACCAGTTGTATGACTCCAGTCACTGTACCAGTTGTATGACTCCATAGACTGTACCAGTTGTATGACTCCATAGACTGTACCAGTTGTATGACTCCATAAACTGTACCAGTTGTATGACTCCATAGACTGTACCAGTTGTATGACTCCATAGACTGTACCAGTTGTATGACTCTATAGACTGTACCAGTTGTATGACTCTATAGACTGTACCAGTTGTACGACTCTATAGACTGTACTAGTTGTATGACTCTATATACTGACTCTATAGACTGTACTAGTTGAATGACTATAGACTGCATCAGTTGTATACTCTATATAGACTGCAGACTGTACTAGTTGTATGACTCTATAGACTGTACTAGTTGTATAACTCTATAGACTGTACTAGTTGAATGACTATAGAGTGCATCAGTTGTATACTCTATATAGACTGCATCAGACTGTACTAGTTGTATGACTCTATAGACTGTACTAGTTGTATGACTCTATAGACTGTACGAGTTGTATAACTCTATAGACTGTACTCGTTGTATAACTCTATAGGCTGTACCAGTTGTATGACTCCATAGGCTGTACCAGTTGTACGACTCTATAGACTGTACCAGTTGTTCGACTCTATAGACTGTACCAGTTGTACGACTCTATAGACTGTACCAGTTGTACGACTCTATAGACTGTACCAGTTGTACGACTCTATAGACTGTACCAGTTGTACGACTCTATAGACTGTACCAGTTGTACGACTCTATAGACTGTACCAGTTGTACGTCTAGAATGTACCAGTTGTATGACTCTATAGACTGTACAAGTTGTATGACTCTATAGACTGTACAAGTTGTATGACTCTATAGACTGTACAAGTTGTATGACTCTATAGACTGTACAAGTTGTATGACTCTATAGACTGTACTAGTTGTATGACTCTATAGACTGTACTAGTTGTATGACTCTATAGACTGTACTAGTTGTATGACTATATAGACTGTAATAGTTGTATGACTATATAGACTGTACCAGTTGTATGACTATAGACTGTACTAGTTGTATGACTCTATATACTGACTCTATAGACTGTACTATTTGAATGACTATAGACTGCATCAGTTGTATACTCTATAGACTGCATCAGACTGTACTAGTTGTATGACTCTATAGACTGTACTAGTTGTATAACTCTATAGACTGTACTAGTTGAATGACTCTATAGACTGTACCAGTTGTATGACTCTATAGACTGTACTAGTTGTATGACTATAGACTGTACCAGTTGTATGACTATAGACTGTACCAGTTGTATGACTCTATAGACTGTACCAGTTGTATGACTCTATAGACTGTACTAGTTGTATGACTCTATAGACTGTACTAGTTGTATAACTCTATAGACTGACTCTATAGACTGTACTAGTTGAATGACTATAGACTGCATCAGTTGTATACTCTATAGACTGCATCAGACTGTACTAGTTGTATGACTCTATAGACTGTACCAGTTGTATGACTAGACTGTACCAGTTGTACGACTCTATAGACTGTACCAGTTGTACGACTCTATAGACTGTACCAGTTGTTCGACTCTATAGACTGTACCAGTTGTACGACTCTATAGACTGTACCAGTTGTTCGACTCTATAGACTGTACCAGTTGTACGACTCTATAGACTGTACCAGTTGTACGACTCTATAGACTGTACCAGTTGTACGACTCTATAGACTGTACCAGTTGTACGTCTAGAATGTACCAGTTGTATGACTCTATAGACTGTACAAGTTGTATGACTCTATAGACTGTACAAGTTGTATGACTCTATAGACTGTACAAGTTGTATGACTCTATAGACTGTACAAGTTGTATGACTCTATAGACTGTACAAGTTGTATGACTCTATAGACTGTACTAGTTGTATGACTCTATAGACTGTAATAGTTGTATGACTATATAGACTGTACCAGTTGTATGACTATATAGACTGTACCAGTTGTATGACTCTATAGACTGTACTAGTTGTATGACTCTATAGACTGTACTATTTGAATGACTATAGACTGCATCAGTTGTATACTCTATAGACTGCATCAGACTGTACTAGTTGTATGACTCTATAGACTGTACTAGTTGTATAACTCTATAGACTGTACTAGTTGAATGACTCTATAGACTGTACCAGTTGTATGACTCTATAGACTGTACTAGTTGTATGACTATAGACTGTACCAGTTGTATGACTATAGACTGTACCAGTTGTATGACTCTATAGACTGTACCAGTTGTATGACTCTATAGACTGTACTAGTTGTATGACTCTATAGACTGTACTAGTTGTATAACTCTATAGACTGACTCTATAGACTGTACTAGTTGAATGACTATAGACTGCATCAGTTGTATACTCTATAGACTGCATCAGACTGTACTAGTTGTATGACTCTATAGACTGCACTAGTTGTATGACTATAGACTGTACTAGTTGTATGACTCTATAGACTGACTCTATAGACTTTACCAGTTGAAAGACTATAGACTGCATCAGTTGTATACTCTATAGACTGCATCAGACTGTACTAGTTGTATGACTCTATAGACTGTACTAGTTGTATGACTCTATAGACTGTACCAGTTGTATGACTCTATAGACTGTACTAGTTGTATGACTCTATAGACTGTACCAGTTGTATGACTCTATAGACTGTACTAGTTGTATAACTCTATAGACTGTACTAGTTGTATAACTCTATAGACTGACTCTATAGACTGTACCAGTTGTATGACTCCATAGACTGTACTAGTTGAATGACTCTAGACTGTACTAGTTGTATGACTCTATAGACTGTACTAGTTGAACGACTCTATAGACTGTACTAGTTGTACGACTATATAGACTGTACCAGTTGTATGACTCTATAGACTGTACTAGTTGAATGACTCTATAGACTGTACTAGTTGAATGACTATAGACTGTACTAGTTGAATGACTCTATAGACTGTACTAGTTGAATGACTCTATAGACTGTACTAGTTGAATGACTCTATAGACTGTACTAGTTGTATGACTCTATAGACTGTACTAGTTGTATGACTCTATAGACTGTACTAGTTGAACGACTCTATAGACTGTACTAGTTGAATGACTCTATAGACTGTACTAGTTGAATGACTCTAGACTGTACTAGTTGTATGACTCTATAGACTGTACTAGTTGAACGACTCTATAGACTGTACTAGTTGTACGACTATATAGACTGTACCAGTTGTATGACTCTATAGACTGTACTAGTTGAATGACTATAGACTGTACTAGTTGAATGACTCTATAGACTGTACTAGTTGAATGACTCTATAGACTGTACTAGTTGAATGACTCTATAGACTGTACTAGTTGAATGACTCTATAGACTGTACTAGTTGAATGACTCTATAGACTGTACTAGTTGTATGACTCTATAGACTGTACTAGTTGTATGACTCTATAGACTGTACTAGTTGAACGACTCTATAGACTGTACTAGTTGTATGACTCTATAGACTGTACTAGTTGTATGACTCTATAGACTGTACCAGTTGTACGTCTATAGACTGTACGAGTTGTATGACTCTATAGACTGTACCAGTTGTACTAGTTGTACGTCTATAGACTGTACGAGTTGTATGACTCTATAGACTGTACTAGTTGTATGACTCTATAGACTGTACTAGTTGTATGACTCTATAGACTGTACTAGTTGTATAACTCTATAGAGTGACTCTATAGACTGTACTAGTTGAATGACTATAGACTGCATCAGTTGTATACTCTATATAGACTGCATCAGACTGTACTAGTTGTATGACTCTATAGGCTGTACCAGTTGTATAACTCTATAGACTGTACCAGTTGTATAACTCTATAGACTGTACTAGTTGAATGACTCTATAGACTGTACTAGTTGAATGACTCTATAGACTGTACTAGTTGAATGACTCTATAGACTGTACTAGTTGTATGACTCTATAGACTGTACTAGTTGAATGACTATAGACTGCAGACTGTACTAGTTGTATGACTATAGAGTGCATCAGTTGTATACTCTAAAGACTGCATCAGACTGTAATAGTTGTATGACTCTATAGACTGTACTAGTTGTATGACTCTATAGACTGTACTAGTTGTATGACTCTATAGACTGTACTAGTTGTATGACTCTATAGACTGTACTAGTTGAATGACTATCGACTGTACTAGTTGAATGACTCTATAGACTGTACTAGTTGAATGACTCTATAGACTGTACTAGTTGAATGACTCTATAGACTGTACTAGTTGAATGACTCTAGACTGTACTAGTTGAATGACTCTATAGACTGTACTAGTTGAATGACTCTATAGACTGTACTAGTTGAATGACTCTATAGACTGTACTAGTTGAATGACTCTATAGACTGTACTAGTTGAATGACTCTATAGACTGTACTAGTTGAATGACTCTATAGACTGTACTAGTTGAATGACTCTATAGACTGTACTAGTTGAATGACTCTATAGACTGTACTAGTTGAATGACTATAGACTGTACTAGTTGTATGACTCTATAGTCCGGCTGGCCCCAGAGTGACTTACCCTGAACTTGTACTTGGTGCTCCTGTGCAGGTTCTTGACAGTGCAGGATAGCTCATCACCATCATAGCTGGGTTGGAAGCCATAACCCTGGGGAGAATGAGGGGAGGGGGGGCAAAGACCAGTTGAGCACAAAGCAAGTCCATCTTAAAATACCAACACTGTCTGATACACGCAGACCATTTGAGAGGAGAGAAACGTACAGCTTCAAGGTTTAGAGTAATGTCATATGACTGACCCGTACCCCGTCCTCATCAGTATGTCATGACTGACTGACCCATACCTCGTCCTCATCAGTATGTCATGACTGACTAACCCGTACCTCGTCCTCATCGGTATGTAATGTCATGACTGACTGACCCGTACCCCGTCCTCATCAATATGTAATGTCATGACTGACTGACCCGTACCTCGTCCTCATCAGTATGTAATGTCATGACTGACTGACCCGTACCTCGTCCTCATCCGTATGTAATGTCATGACTGACCCGTACCCCGTCCTCATCAGTATGTAATGTCATGACTGACTGACCCGTACCTCGTCCTCATCAGTATGTAATGTCATGACTGATCCGTACCCCGTCCTCATCAGTATGTAATGTCATGACTGACTGACCCGTACCTCGTCCTCATCAGTATGTAATGTCATGACTGATCCGTACCCAGTCCTCATCAGTATGTAATGTCATGACTGACTGACCCGTACCTCGTCCTCATCAGTATGTGATGTCATGACTGACTGACCCGTACCTCGTCCTCATCAGTATGTAATGTCATGACTGACTAACCCGTACCTCGTCCTCATCGGTATGTAATGTCATGACTGACTGACCCGTACCCCGTCCTCATCAATATGTAATGTCATGACTGACTGACCCGTACCTCGTCCTCATCAGTATGTAATGTCATGACTGACTGACCCGTACCTCGTCCTCATCCGTATGTAATGTCATGACTGACCCGTACCCCGTCCTCATCAGTATGTAATGTCATGACTGACTGACCCGTACCTCGTCCTCATCAGTATGTAATGTCATGACTGATCCGTACCCCGTCCTCATCAGTATGTAATGTCATGACTGACTGACCCGCACTGGCCGTCCTCATCAGTATGTAATGTCATGACTGATCCGTACCCAGTCCTCATCAGTATGTAATGTCATGACTGACTGACCCGTACCTCGTCCTCATCAGTATGTGATGTCATGACTGACTGACCCGTACCTCGTCCTCATCAGTATGTAATGTCATGACTGACTGACCCGTACCCCGTCCTCATCAGTATGTAATGTCATGACTGACCCGTACCTCGTCCTCATCAGTATGTAATGTCATGACTGACTCGTACCTCGTCCTCATCAGAATGTAATGTCATGACTGACTGACCCGTACCTCGTCCTCATCAGTATGTAATGTCATGACTGACTGACCCGTACCTCGTCCTCATCAGTATGTAATGTCATGACTGACTGACCCGTACCTCGTCCTCATCCATCTCCAGGCTGTAGAAGATATCGTCCTCCTTGGGGGAAGTGGAGGGTCTCTGCCAGGTCAGACACAACCAGGTCACCCCTGCCTTCACCAGCTCTGGAGGGAGGGGCGGGGAGGGTACGCTGCACGAGGTATACAGGTCCACTGTCTCAGAGAACTCACTAACAGAGAGGAAGGAAAACCCAAAAGACAAAAGAGGGAGATGAGTCGTTTGGAGAGAGGAGAGAAGGTAGCCGAGGAGAGAGGGTGGAGGAGAGAGGACAGGAAGGAGGAGACAGTACGTGGCCCGTAGAGACAGTACGCGGCCCGAGGAGACAGTACGTGGCCCGTAGAGACAGTACGCGGCCCGTAGAGACAGTACGCAGCCTGTCATCACTGTGTCCAGGAGAAAATATCGTTGAGTTAACCACGTACCTTGTACCCATGTCGTTTTTGGCTGCGAGGCGGAAGGAGTATCTTGAAGCTGGAGAGAGCTTGGTGACCCGATACTGTTTCTGAGGTCCATAGTAACACTGCTCATAACCCCCGGTGCCCTTCCCCTCGTCCCACTGGAGCGTGTAGTTCTGGATTTTGGAGCCGTTGTCACACGGGGCCTGTGGAAGCACGACATCTTGATTACTCTCAATTAACATCCCATTCATTCCAGGCCCAGTGGTACACAGACACACACACACACAGGCCAAACTAACAGGAACCTGACATAGTACAGCATCCACTGTGCTGTTGAACCCCACACACACACAGGCCAAACTAACAGGAACCTGACATAGTACAGCATCCACTGTGCTGTTGAACCCCACACACACACACACACACAGGCCAAACTAACAGGAACCTGACATAGTACAGCATCCACTGTGCTGTTGAACCCCACACACACACACACACACACACAGGCCAAACTAACAGGAACCTGACATAGTACAGCATCCACTGTGCTGTTGAACCCCACACACACACACAGGCCAAACTAACAGGAACCTGACATAGTACAGCATCCACTGTGCTGTTGAACCCCACACACACACACAGCATATAGTTTTTTCAATGGGCTGCGAAGTACAAAAGCATGAATAGGCTCTACAAAAAAGGTACAGTACCTTCCACTGGAGGACGAGGGTGCTGCTCTTGGAGCCACTGGCCTTTCTGGGGGGGCTGGGGGGGTCTGGTTCGCAGCTCCGAGTGGTGAAGGCTACTGCCTCCGACGGACTGCCGCGTAAACACTGCCCTGAACACACGACCCTGGAGAGAGAGACAGAGTGCACGACTTTTGACAAGAGACATTTTGGACAGACAGCCGTATGACTGATTAGAGCACACAGACAGACAGCCGTATGACTGATTAGAGCACACAGACAGACAGCCGTATGACTGATTAGAGCACACAGACAGACAGCCGTACGACTGATTAGAGCACACAGACAGACAGCCGTATGACTGATTAGAGCACACAGACAGACAGCTGTATGGTTGATTAGAGCACACAGACAGACAGCTGTATGACTGATTAGAGCACAGACAGACAGACAGCTGTACGACTGATTAGAGCACACAGACAGACAGCTGTATGACTGATTAGAGCACAGACAGACAGACAGCTGTACGACTGATTAGAGCACACAGACAGACAGCTGTACGGTTGATTAGAGCACACAGACAGCCAGCTGTACGACTGATTAGAGCACACAGACAGACAGCTGTATGACTGATTAGAGCACACAGACAGACAGCTGTACGACTGATTAGAGCACACAGACAGACAGCTGTATGACTGATTAGAGCACAAACAGACATACAGCTGTATGGCTGATTAGAGCACACAGACAGACAGCTGTATGACTGATTAGAGCACACAGACAGACAGCTGTACGACTGATTAGAGCACACAGACAGACAGCTGTATGACTGATTAGAGCACAAACAGACAGACAGCTGTATGGTTGATTAGAGCACACAGACAGACAGCTGTACGACTGATTAGAGCACACAGACAGACAGCTGTATGACTGATTAGAGCACACAGACAGACAGCTGTATGACTGATTAGAGAGACAGACAGCCGTATGACTGATTAGAGCACACAGACAGACAGCGGTATGACTGATTAGAGCACACAGACAGACAGCTGTACGACTGATTAGAGCACACAGACAGACAGCTGTATGACTGATTAGAGCACACAGACAGACAGCTGTATGGTTGATTAGAGCACACAGACAGACAGCTGTACGACTGATTAGAGCACACAGACAGACCGCTGTATGGTTGATTAGAGCACACAGAGGGGCCCTGAACAGTAGTTGTACCAACCTGACGTGGTAGTCTGTTGCTGGCCTCAGGTCTTCTAAAGTTACACTTAGTTGTTCACCACTGGAACAGGAGAGGAGAGAGAAACCCCCCCATCAGAGGAAACAGGGGAGACATTTAGTACCACATCATTTCAGTAGGGAACGCCAGTCCATTGCAGGAGAGCCAAACCAGCACACAAACGGCATCCCTACCTGTACATGCTGGTGTACTTCCCGTCCTTGCCGCTGTAGGAGATGGACACGTCGTAACTGAGAGGCTCCGGGGAGGGGCTGACCCCCTCTCCCTCTGCCCTGCTGGGGGCCACCCAGCTCAACGCTGCCCCTTTGGCCTGGATGTCTGTCACCTGGAGGGTGACACAAGACGGAATCAGTCGAGGTTCAGGATTAGAGAAATATGGATATATGGAAATATGGAATTAGTGTCCTTTAGAAGAAAAATGACCGGATTCTCAGCAAACTGACTATAAACGAAAGGAAAGGGTGAAAGTATAATGCATTAAACTCCTTTACAGAGCAAATCCACAGCAGCAACCAACAGCAACACAGAGAGAACCAAGGAACTCTTCATATACTTCAAAACCCTTTACTGTCAGGACATCTTCAATATGTTCTGCATAGCCTTCGTCAGGGAGTACAAAGTAGAGATAGTAGGGCTAGTAGAGATAGTAGGGCTAGTAGAGATAGATAGATAGTAGGGCTAGTAGAGATAGTAGGGCTAGTAGAGATAGATAGATAGTAGGGATAGTAGAGATAGTAGGGCTAGTAGAGATAGTAGGGCTAGTAGAGATAGATAGATAGTAGAGCTAGTAGAGATAGTAGGGCTAGTAGAGATAGATAGATAGTAGGGCTAGTAGAGATAGTAGGGCTAGTAGAGATAGATAGATAGTAAGGCTAGTAGAGCTAGTAGAGATAGTAGGGCTAGTAGAGATAGATAGATAGTAAGGCTAGTAGAGCTAGTAGAGATAGTAGGGCTAGTAGAGATAGATAGATAGTAGGGCTAGTAGAGCTAGTAGGGCTAGTAGAGCTAGTAGAGATAGTAGGGCTAGTAGAGATAGATAGATAGTAGGGCTAGTAGAGATAGATAGATAGTATGGCTAGTAGAGATAGTAGGGCTAGTAGAGATAGTAGGGCTAGTAGAGATAGTAGGGCTAGTAGAGATAGTAGGGCTAGTGGAGATAGTAGGGCTAGTAGAGATAGTAGGGCTATTAGAGATAGATAGATAGTAGGGCTATTAGAGATAGTAGGGCTAGTAGAGATAGTAGGGCTAGTAGAGATAGATAGATAGTAGGGCTAGTAGAGATAGTAGGGCTAGTAGATAGATATATAGTAGGGCTAGTAGAGATAGTAGGGCTAGTAGAGATAGATAGATAGTAGGGCTAGTAGAGATAGTAGGGCTAGTAGAGATAGATAGATAGTAGGGCTAGTAGAGACAGTAGGGCTAGTAGAGCTAGTAGAGATAGTAGGGCTAGTAGAGATAGATAGATAGTAGGGCTAGTAGAGATAGATAGATAGTAGGGCTAGTAGAGATAGATAGATAGTAGGGCTAGTAGAGATAGATAGATAGTAGAGATAGATAGATAGTAGGGCTAGTAGAGATAGTAGGGCTAGTAGAGATAGATAGATAGTAGGGCTAGTAGAGACAGTAGGGCTAGTAGAGCTAGTAGAGATAGTAGGGCTAGTAGAGATAGATAGATAGTAGGGCTAGTAGAGACAGTAGGGCTAGTAGAGCTAGTAGAGATAGTAGGGCTAGTAGAGATAGATAGATAGTAGGACTAGTAGAGATAGATAGATAGTAGGGCTAGTAGAGATAGATAGATAGTAGGGCTAGTAGAGATAGATAGATAGTAGGGCTAGTAGAGATAGATAAATAGTAGGGCTAGTAGAGATAGTAGGGCTAGTAGGGCTAGTAGAGATAGTAGGGCTAGTAGAGATAGTAGGGCTAGTAGAGATAGTAGGGCTAGTAGAGATAGATAGATAGTAGGGCTAGTAGAGATAGATAGATAGTAGGGCAAGTAGAGATAGTAGGGCTAGTAGAGATAGATAGATAGTAGAGATAGTAGAGATAGATAGATAGATAGTAGGGCTAGTAGAGATAGTAGGGCTAGTAGAGATAGATAGATAGTAGGGCTAGTAGAGATAGTAGGGCTAGTAGAGATAGTAGGGCTAGTAGAGATAGTAGGGCTAGTAGAGATAGTAGGGCTATTAGAGATAGATAGATAGTAGGGCTATTAGAGATAGTAGGGCTAGTAGAGATAGTAGGGCTAGTAGAGATAGATAGATAGTAGGGCTAGTAGAGATAGTAGGGCTAGTAGATAGATATATAGTAGGGCTAGTAGAGATAGTAGGGCTAGTAGAGATAGTAGGGCTAGTAGAGATAGATAGATAGTAGGGCTAGTAGAGATAGATAGATAGTAGGGCTAGTAGAGATAGATATATAGTAGGGCTAGTAGAGATAGATAGATAGTAGGGCTAGTAGAGATAGATAGATAGTAGGGCTAGTAGAGATAGATAGATAGTAGGGCTAGTAGAGATAGTAGGGCTAGTAGATAGATAGATAGTAGGGCTAGTAGAGATAGATAGATAATAGGGCTAGTAGAGATAGATAGATAGTAGGGCTAGTAGATAGATAGATAGTAGGGCAAGTAGAGATAGTAGGGCTTGTAGAGATATATAGATAGTAGGGCTAGTAGAGATAGTAGGGCTAGTAGAGATAGATATATAGTAGGGCTAGTAGAGATAGTAGGGCTAGTAGAGATAGATAGATAGTAGGGCTAGTAGAGATAGATAGATAGTAGGGCTAGTAGAGATAGTAGGGCTAGTAGAGATAGATAGATAGTAGGGCTAGTAGAGATAGTAGGGCTAGTAGAGATAGATAGATAGATAGTAGGGCTAGTAGAGATAGATAGATAGTAGGGCTAGTAGAGATAGATAGATAGTAGGGCAAGTAGAGATAGTAGGGCAAGTAGAGATAGTAGGGCTAGTAGAGATAGTAGGGTTAGTAGAGATAGATAGATAGTAGGGCTAGTAGAGATAGTAGGGCTAGTAGAGATAGATATATAGTAGGGCTAGTAGAGATAGTAGGGCTAGTAGGGCTAGTAGAGATAGTAGGGCTAGTAGGGCTAGTATAGATAGTAGAGATAGTAGGGCTAGTATAGATAGTAGGGCTAGTAGAGATAGATAGATAGTAGGGCTAGTAGAGATAGTAGGGCTAGTAGAGATAGATATATAGTAGTGCTAGTAGAGATAGTAGGGCTAGTAGAGATAGTAGGGCTAGTGGAGATAGTAGGGCTATTAGAGATAGATAGATAGTAGGGCCTGTAGAGATAGTAGGGCTAGTAGAGATAGTAGGGCTAGTAGAGATAGATAGATAGTAGGGCTAGTAGAGATAGTAGGGCTAGTAGAGATAGATAGATAGTAGGGCTAGTAGAGATAGATAGATAGTAGGGCAAGTAGAGATAGTAGGGCTAGTAGAGATAGATAGATAGTAGGGCTAGTAGAGATAGTAGGGCTAGTAGAGATAGTTAGATAGTAGGGCTAGTAGGGCTAGTAGAGATAGAGAGATAGTAGGGCTAGTAGAGATAGTAGGGCAAGTAGAGATAGTAGGGCTAGTAGAGATAGATAGATAGTAGGGCTAGTAGAGATAGTAGGGCTAGTAGATAGCTAGATAGTAGGGCTAGTAGAGATAGATAGATAATAGGGCTAGTAGAGATAGATAGATAGTAGGGCTAGTAGAGATAGATAGATAGTAGGGCAAGTAGAGATAGTAGGGCTAGTAGAGATAGATAGATAGTAGGGCTAGTAGAGATAGTAGGGCTAGTAGAGATAGATATATAGTAGGGCTAGTAGAGATAGTAGGGCTAGTAGAGATAGATAGATAGTAGGGCTAGTAGAGATAGATAGATAGTAGGGCTAGTAGAGATAGATAGATAGTAGGGCTAGTAGAGATAGTGGGGCTAGTAGAGATAGTAGGGCTAGTAGAGATAGATAGATAGTAGGGCTAGTAGAGATAGTAGGGCTAGTAGATAGCTAGATAGTAGGGCTAGTAGAGATAGATAGATAATAGGGCTAGTAGAGATAGATAGATAGTAGGGCTAGTAGAGATAGATAGATAGTAGGGCAAGTAGAGATAGTAGGGCTAGTAGAGATAGATAGATAGTAGGGCTAGTAGAGATAGTAGGGCTAGTAGAGATAGATATATAGTAGGGCTAGTAGAGATAGTAGGGCTAGTAGAGATAGATAGATAGTAGGGCTAGTAGAGATAGATAGATAGTAGGGCTAGTAGAGATAGATAGATAGTAGGGCTAGTAGAGATAGTGGGGCTAGTAGAGATAGTAGGGCTAGTAGAGATAGATAGATAGTAGGGCTAGTAGAGACAGTAGGGCTAGTAGAGATAGATAGATAGTAGGGCTAGTAGAGATAGATAGATAGTAGGGCTAGTAGAGATAGATAGATAGTAGAGATAGATAGATAGTAGAGATAGATAGATAGTAGGGCTAGTAGAGACAGTAGGGCTAGTAGAGATAGTAGGGCTAGTAGAGATAGATAGATAGTAGGGCTAGTAGAGATAGATAGATAGTAGGGCTAGTAGAGATAGATAGATAGTAGGGCTAGTAGAGATAGATAGATAGTAGAGATAGATAGATAGTAGGGCTAGTAGAGATAGTAGGGCTAGTAGAGATAGATAGATAGTAGGGCTAGTAGAGACAGTAGGGCTAGTAGAGATAGTAGGGCTAGTAGAGATAGTAGGGCTAGTAGAGATAGTAGGGCAGGTAGAGATAGATAGAGAAAGACAGTAGGAATAGTAGAGACAGTGGAGATAGTGTACTCCTGTAGGGAGGGCAACGTTAACCTTCAGCTGTTTGCCTGACTAGGCATCTCTTGGGGATATATTCTCTGTTTTGTGAGGTAAAGAAATTACACGGACCAACTGACAGGAAGTCAGGAACAGTTCACTACATGGAAGAACGCAATCAACCCCTGTCTGTCTGTCCTCCTCCTCACCTCTGTCTGTGTAGTGTCTACCCACTGAGCTGGGGGCCAGTATGTCTCAGGAGGAGAATACTACCCCGCTTCATCCTCTCTCTCCATCTACAAACCTCCCCATCTCTCTCTCGCTCTCCAAACCTCCCCCATCTCGCTCTCCAAACCTCCCCCATCTCGCTCTCCATCTCCAAACAGCCCCCATCTCTAAACCTCCCCCATCTCTCAAACTCCAAACCTCCCCATCTCTCTCAAACTCCAAACCTCCCCATCTCTCTCAAACTCCAAACCTCCCCATCTCTCTCAAACTCCAAACCTCCCCATCTCTCAAACTCCAAACCTCCCCCATCTCTCTCAAACTCCAAACCTCCCCCATCTCTCTCAAACTCCAAACCTCCCCCATCTCTCTCAAACTCCAAACCTCCCCATCTCTCAAACTCCAAACCTCCCCCTCTCGCTCTCCAAACCTCCCCCATCTCTCTCTCCAAACCTCCCCATCTCTCAAACTCCAAACCTCCCCCATCTCTCTCTCCAAACCTCCCCCATCTCTCAAACTCCAAACCTCCCCCATCTCTCAAACTCCAAACCTCCCCATCTCTCTCAAACTCCAAACCTCCCCCATCTCTCTCAAACTCCAAACCTCCCCATCTCTCTCAAACTCCAAACCTCCCCCTCTCTCAAACTCCAAACCTCCCCCTCGCTCTCCAAACCTCCCCATCTCGCTCTCCAAACCTCCCCCATCTCGCTCTCCAAACCTCCCCCATCTCTCTCCAAACCTCCCCATCTCTCTCTCCAAACCTCCCCCATCTCTCTCTCCATCTCCAAACCTCCCTCATCTCTCTCCATCTCCAAACCTCCCCATCTCCAAACCTCCAAATCTCCAAACCTCCCCATCTCTCTCCATCTCCAAACCTCCCCATATCTCTCCATCTCCAAACCTCCCCCATCTCCAAACCTCCCCCATCTCTCTCCATCTCCAAACCTCCCCATCTCTCTCCATCTCCAAACCTCCCCATCTCTCTCCATCTCCAAACCTCCCCATCTCTCTCCATCTCCAAACCTCCCCATCTTCAAACCTCCCCATCTCTCTCCATCTCCAAACCTCCCCATCTCTCTCCATCTCCAAACCTCCCCCATCTCTCTCTCCATCTCCAAACCTCCCCCATCTCTCTCTCTCTATCTCCAAACCTCCCCATCTCTCTCTCTATATCTCCAAACCTCCCCCTCTCTCTCTCTCTATCTCCAAACCTCCCCATCTCTCTCCATCTCCAAACCTCCCCATCTCTCTCCATCTCCAAACCTCCCCCATCTCTCTCCATCTCCAAACCTCCCCCCATCTCTCTCTCTCTCCATCTCCAAACCTCCCCATCTCTCTCCATCTCCAAACCTCCCCATCTCTCTCCATCTCCAAACCTCCCCATCTCTCTCCATCTCCAAACCTCCCCATCTCTCTCCATCTCCAAACCTCCCCATCTCTCTCCATCTCCAAACCTCCCCATCTCTCTCCATCTCCAAACCTCCCCATCTCTCTCCATCTCCAAACCTCCCCATCTCTCTCCATCTCCAAACCTCCCCCATCTCCAAACCTCCCCATCTCTCTCTCTCCATCTCCAAACCTCCCCATCTCTCTCCATCTCCAAACCTCCCCATCTCTCTCCATCTCCAAACCTCCCCCATCTCTCTCTCTCTCTCCATCTCCAAACCTCCCCATCTCTCTCCATCTCCAAACCTCCCCATCTCTCTCCATCTCCAAACCTCCCCCATCTCTCTCTCTCCATCTCCAAACCTCCCCCATCTCTCTCTCTCCATCTCCAAACCTCCCCATCTCTCCCCATCTCCAAACCTCCCCATCTCTCTCCATCTCCAAACCTCCCCCATCTCTCTCTCTCTCTCCATCTCCAAACCTCCCCATCTCTCTCCATCTCCAAACCTCCCCCATCTCTCTCCATCTCCAAACCTCCCCATCTCTCTCCATCTCCAAACCTCCCCATCTCTCTCCATCTCCAAACCTCTCCGTCTCTCTGTCAAATAGACTTGTTTTGGTACTTTACATGGGTCTGACATCAGACATTGATGAGAGAGACATGCATGATGACGAGAATCATCTCATATAAGGTTAAATACATTCTATTTCCAGTTCTCATCCAACAGCTGGAGCTTGCCGGGTTTTTAAACAAGGCTTGGGCCTGCGTCCCAAATGGCACCCTATCTGGTCAAAAGTAGTACCCTATATAGGGAATAGGGTGCCATTTGGGATGCAAGCCATTGACTGCACCAGCCTAATCCTGCATGGTACGAAGGAAGGAAAAGTGGTTCTTCATTAGAGCTTTGATCTACTCCAGCACCTTAAAATAAATCAGCTTCAGAACAGAAAGACATTAGGCCTACTCAATGACTCCAACATGATTAGGGTAAAAATCTCCACTCGTAATCCAACAAAAAGACCAGTTAATTCCTCATCAGATCAGACATCAATAGCATTACCTCCTCTGTCCTGTAGCTAACACCTCCTCTGTCCTGTAGCCAGCACCTCCTCTGTCCTGTAGCCAGCACCTCCTCCATACCTCCTCCGTCCTGTAGCTAATACCTCCTCCGTCCTGTAGCCAGCACCTCCTCCATACCTCCTCTGTCCTGTAGCTAATACCTCCTCCGTCCTGTAGCCAGCACCTCCTCCATACCTCCTCCGTCCTGTAGCTAATACCTCCTCCGTCCTGTAGCCAGCACCTCCTCTGTCCTGTAGCCAGCACCTCCTCCATACCTCCTCCGTCCTGTAGCTAATACCTCCTCCGTCCTGTAGCCAATACCTCCTCCGTCCTGTAGCCAATACCTCCTCTGTCCTGTAGCTAATACCTCCTCCGTCCTGTAGCTAATACCTCCTCCGTCCTGTAGCTAATACCTCCTCCATACCTCCTCTGTTCTGTAGCTAATATCTCCTCCGCCCTGTAGCTAATACCTCCTCCGTCCTGTAGCTAATACCTCCTCCGTCCTGTAGCTAATACCTCCTCCGTCCTGTAGCTAATACCTCCTCCGTCCTGTAGCTAATACCTCCTCCGTCCTGTAGCTAATACCTCCTCCGTCCTGTAGCTAATACCTCCTCCGTCCTGTAGCTAATACCTCCTCCTAATACCTCCTCCGTTCTGTAGCTAATACCTCCTCCATACCTCCTCCATCCTGTAGCTAATACCTCCTCCATACCTCCTCCATCCTGTAGCTAATACCTCCTCCGTTCTGTAGTTCTGTAGCAGTCAGTTACCCCTGCCCCCCTCCTGACCTACCACCGCCCAGACAAGTACCCCTGCCCCCCATGCAACCACCCCCATTCAGCTACCCCGGCCCCCATGCAACCACCCCCATTCAGCTACCCCGGCCCCCCCATCCTACCACCCCAGTCAGCAAACCCCCCATCCTACCAACCCCCATATCCTACCAACCCCCAGTCAGCTACCCCCATATCCTACCAACCCCCCAGTCAGCTACCCCCATATCCTACCAACCCCCCAGTCAGCTACCCCCATCCTACCACCCCCAGTCAGCCAACCCCATCCAACACCCCCAGTCAGCTACCCCCCATCCAATATCCCCAGTCAGCTACCCTCCCAGTCAGCTACCCCTCCTACCCCCAATCAGCTACCCCCATATCGTACCACCCCCAATCAGCTAACCCCCATCCAACATCCCCAATCAGCTAACCCCCAATCAGCTAACCCCCTGTCCTGCCACCCCCAATCAGCTAACCCCCTGTCCTGCCACCCCCAATCAGCTAACCCCAATCAGCTAACCCCCTGTCCTTCCACCCCCAATCAGCTAACCCCTGTCCTTCCACCCCCAATCAGCTAACCCCCTGTCCTTCCACCCCCAATCAGCTAACCCCCAATCAGCTAACCCCCTGTCCTGCCACCCCCAAATCAGCTAACCCCAATCAACTAACCCCTGTCCTGCCACCCCCAATCAGCTAACCCCCTGTCCTTCCACCCCCAGTCAGCTACCCCCTGTCCTTCCACCCCCAGTCAGCTAACCCCCTGTCCTTCCACCCCTGTCCTTCCACCCCCAGTCAGCTAACCCCCTGTCCTTCCACCCCCAGTCAGCTAACCCCTGTCCTTCCACCCCCAGTCAGCTACCCCCTGTCCTTCCACCCCCAATCAGCTACCCCCTGTCCTTCCACCCCCAATCAGCTAACCCCTGTCCTTCCACCCCCTGTCCTTCCACCCCCAGTCAGCTAACCCCTGTCCTTCCACCCCCAATCAGCTAACCCCTGTCCTTCCACCCCCCAATCAGCTAACCCCCTGTCCTTCCACCCCCAATCAGCTAACCCCCTGTCCTTCCACCCCCAATCAGCTAACCCCCTGTCCTTCCACCCCCAATCAGCTAACCCCTGTCCTTCCACCCCCAATCAGCTAACCCCTGTCCTTCCACCCCCAATCAGCTAACCCCCTGTCCTTCCACCCCCAATCAGCTAAACCCCCTGTCCTTCCACCCCCAATCAGCTAACCCCCTGTCCTTCCACCCCCAATCAGCTAACCCCCTGTCCTTCCACCCCCAATCAGCTACCCCCTGTCCTTCCACCCCCAGTCAGCTAACCCCCTGTCCTTCCACCCCCAGTCAGCTAACCCCTGTCCTTCCACCCCCAGTCAGCTAACCCCTGTCCTTCCACCCCCAATCAGCTACCCCCTGTCCTTCCACCCCCAATCAGCTACCCCCTGTCCTTCCACCCCCCAGTCAGCTAACCCCCTGTCCTTCCACCCCCAATCAGCTACCCCCTGTCCTTCCACCCCCCAGTCAGCTAACCCCCTGTCCTTCCACCCCCAATCAGCTAACCCCCTGTCCTTCCACCCCCAGTCAGCTAACCCCCTGTCCTTCCACCCCCAGTCAGCTAACCCCCAGTCCTTCCACCCCCAATCAGCTAACCCCCTGTCCTTCCACCCCCAGTCAGCTAACCCCCTGTCCTTCCACCCCCAGTCAGCTAACCCCCCTGTCCTTCCACCCCCAGTATTATATTATTTCACTTAGTATTATTACTATTATTGTAATATTGTTTCATTCACTTCTCTGTGACCTACATTGTTGGAGCTCCGGGCAGAAGAATTTCACCCTACCCTGCAATTACATCTGCGGCCCTTGTGCATGTCATAAACTCTTGATTTGAAATATTATGGTATGAAAAGTCCATGATATGAAAGACAAGACACAGAGAGAGACACACTCACCACTGGTTTACTGACAGTGTTCAACAGGGCCTGTAGGAGCTGAGCCTCTTTATCCATGTCTAGAAGGAGACACAGAAGAAATTACGAATTTTAAATTATGCAATTTATTACGCACAAAAAAAAAAAAAAAGATTCATCATACATATGTTAATCCCAGGGTAACAGGCAGGTCCATTCATGTACAGTCAAAAACTTTTCTCTGTCTCTGGAACCCTAACGGTGGGACCAGCTTCCCCCTTGATGCAAGGACAGCAGAGTCACTACCCACTAGCTCTGACTAAGATGATAACTTTGTTATTGAGGGGGAAAACATGTACTTCACTACGACTGTGATGTGGTCGTCTCACCTAGCCATCTTAAGATGAAAGCACTAAGTCACTCTGGATAAGAGAGTCTACTAAAATAATTAAAATGACACTAAGCTACAGGAGTGTTATGCGAGCACAGACTGGAATAGGTTCCGGCTTCAACAATAAGGTTCCGGCTTCAACAATAAGGTTCCGGGATTCTTCCGGTGGCATTGAGGAGTACACCACATCAGTCACTGGCTTCAACAATAAGATTCCGGCTTCAACAATAAGGTTCCGGCTTCAACAATAAGGTTCCGGGATTCTTCCGGTGGCATTGAGAAGTACACCACATCAGTCACTGGCTTCAACAATAAGGTTCCGGCTTCAACAATAAGGTTCCGGCTTCAACAATAAGGTTCCGGGATTCTTCCGGTGGCATTGAGAAGTACACCACATCAGTCACTGGCTTCAACAATAAGGTTCCGGCTTCAACAATAAGGTTCCGGCTTCAACAATAAGGTTCCAGCTTCAACAATAAGGTTCCGGCTTCAACAATAAGGTTCCGGGATTCTTCCGGTGGCATTGAGAAGTACACCACATCAGTCACTGGCTTCAACAATAAGTACGCCGACGATGTCGTCCCCACAGTGACCGTACGTACATACCCCAACCAGAAGCTATGGATTACAGGCAGCATCCGCACTGAGTTAAAAGGGTAGAGCTGCCACTCTCAAGGAGCAGGACTCTATCAAATCAAATTTATTTATATAGCCCTTCGTACATCAGCTGATATCTCAAAGTGCTGTACAGAAACCCAGCCTAAAACCCCAAACAGCAAGCAATGTAGGTGTAGAAGCACGGAAGCTAATCCGGAAGCTTGTAAGAAATCTCGCTTTGCCCTCCGACGAACCATCAAATGTGGTTCGTCGGAGGATGTGGCTTCAAACTTTTACAGACTACAAAGGGCAAGTAACACTGAAACATGCATGAGAGCATCAGCTGTTCCAGACGACTGAGTGATCACACTCTCCGTAGGCATTGTGAGTAAGACCTTTAAACAGGTCAACATTCTCAAGGCCGCAGGGCCAGACAGATTACCAGGACGTGTACTGCGAGCATGCGCTGACAAACTGGCAAGTGCCTTCACTGACATTTTCAACCTCTCCCTATCTGAGTCTGTAATACCAACATGTTTCAAGCAGACCACCATAGTCCCTTTGCCCAAGAACACTAAGGTAACCTGCCTAAATGACTACTGACCCGTAGCACTCACATCAGTAGCCATTAAGTGCTTTGAAAGGCTGGTCATGGCTCACATCAACACCATTATCCCAGAAACCCTAGACCCACTCTAATTTGCATACCACCCCAACAGATCCACAGATAATGCAATCTCTATGGCACTCAACAGTGCCCTTTCCAACCTGGACAAAAGGAACGCCTACAGCTGAAGTCGGAAGTTTACATACACCTTAGCCAAATACATTTAAACTCAGTTTTTCACAATTCCTGACATTTAATCAGAGTAAAAATGCCCTGTCTTAGCTCAGTTAGGATCACCACTTTATCTTTATGGTGTGAAATGTCAGAATAAATTATACAATTATTTATTTCAGCTTTTATTTCTTTCATCACATTCCCAGTGGGTCAGAAGTTTACATGCACTCAATTAGTATTTGGTAGCATTGCCTTTAAATTGTTTAACTTGGGTCAAACGTTTTGGGTAGCCTTCCAGAAGCTTCCCACAATAAGTTGGATGAATTTTGGCCAAATCCTCCTGACAGAGCTGATGTAACTTTTCTGTAGGAATAAGGTCAGGGCTTTGTGATGGCCACTCCAACACCTTGACATTGTTGACCTTAAGCCTTTTTGCCACAACTTTGGAAGTGTGCTTGAGGTCATTGTCCATTTGGAAGACCCATTTACGACCAAGCTTTAACTTCCTGACTGATGTCTTGAGATGTTGCTTCAATATATCCACATAATTTCCCCTCATGTTGCCATCTATTTTGTGAAGTGCACCAGTCCCTCCTGCAGAAAAGCACCCCACAACATGATGCTGCCACCCCCTGTGCTTCAAGGTTGGGATGGTGTTCTTCTTGCAAGCCTCCCCCTTTTTCCTCCAAACATAACGATGGTCATTATGGCCAAACAGTTCTATTTTTGTTTCATCAGACCAGAGGACATTTCTCCAAAAAGTATGATCTTTGTCCCCATGTGCAGTTGCAAACCTCTGGCTTTTTTATGGCGGTTTTGGAGCAGTGGCTTCTTCCTTGCTGAGTGGCCTTTCAGGTTATGTCGATATAGGACTCGTTTAACTGTGGATATAGATACTTTTTGTACCGGTTTCCTCCAGCATCTTCACAAGGTCCTTTGCTGTTGTTCTGGGATTGATTTGCCCCTTTCACACCAAAGTACGTTCATCTCTAGGAGACAGAACGTGTCTCCTTCCTGAGCGGTATGACGGCTGCGTGGTCCCATGGTGTTTATACTTGCGTACTATTGTTTGTACAGATTACCTTCAGGCGTTTCTGAGGTCTTGGCTGATTTCTTTTGATTTTCCCATGATGTCAAGCAAAGAGGCCCTGAGTTTGAAGGTAGGCCTTGAAATACATCCACAGGTACACCTCCAATTGATTCAAATTATGTCAATTAACCTATCAGAAGCATCTAAAGCCATGACATCATTTTGTGGAATTTAGCGAGCTGTTTTGAAGGCACCGTCAACTTAGTGTATGTAAACTTCTGACCCACTGGAATTGTGATACAGTGAATTATAAGTGAAATAATCTGCCCGTAGAAAATGGTTGGAAAAATGACTTGTGTCATGCACAAAGTAGATGTCCTAACCGACTTGCCAAAACTATAGTTTGTTAACAAGAAATGTGGTGTGGTTGAAATACTGGTTTTAATAGGGTAAAGCCTTGGGAGATCCCAACAGCTGAGTGTTGGTCATCTGGTTACTGGTGTTGGTCATCTGGTTACTGGTGTTGGTCATCTGGTTACTGGCGTTGGTCATCTGGTTACTGGCGTTGGTCATCTGGTTACTGGCGTTGGTCATCTGGTTACTGGCGTTGGTCACCTGGTTACTGGCGTTGGTCACCCGGTTACTGGTGTTGGTCACCCGGTTCCTGCGTTGGTCACCCGGTTACTGGCGTTGGTCACCCGGTTACTGGCGTTGGTCACCTGGTTACTGGCGTTGGTCACCTGGTTACTGGTGTTGGTCACCTGGTTACTGGTGTTGGTCACCTGGTTACTGGTGTTGGTCATCTGGTTACTGGTGTTGGTCACCTGGTTACTGGTGTTGGTCACCTGGTTACTGGTGTTGGTCATCTGGTTACTGGTGTTGGTCATCTGGTTACTGGTGTTGGTCATCTGGTTACTGGTGTTGGTCATCTGGTTAATGGTGTTGGTCATCTGGTTACTGGTGTTGGTCACCCGGTTACTGGCGTTGGTCACCTGGTTACTGGCGTTGGTCACCTGGTTACTGGTGTTGGTCACCTGGTTACTGGTGTTGGTCACCTGGTTACTGGTGTTGGTCACCTGGTTACTGGTGTTGGTCACCTGGTTACTGGTGTTGGTCACCTGGTTACTGGTGTTGGTCATCTGGTTAATGGTGTTGGTCATCTGGTTACTGGTGTTGGTGATCTGGTTACTGGTGTTGGTGATCTGGTTACTGGTAAGTCGCTCTGGATAAGAGCGTCTGCTAAATGACTTAAATGTAAATGTAAATGTGTTGGTCATCTGGTTACTGTTTTGGGTAAGTATGAGTCCTTCCACTACATTCTGATCGAAGACCATCAAAGGTAAGGGAATATTTATGTTGTAATTTTGTGTTTCTGTTGACTCCAACATAGCGGAGAAATATTGCTTATGTCTGAGCGCCGTCTCAGATTATTGAAAAAGGAACGATTTCTGTAACGTTAAAAATAAATGTGACACAGCGATTGCATTAAGAAGCAGTGTATCTTTCTAACTATATGTAGAACATGTATATTTAGTCAAAGGTTATGATGTGTATTGACGTTATCTGGCGTTATCTGGCGGAGTTATCGAAAATTCTCCGGACATTTTTGTAGCATTTTTTGAACATGGCCTCAATGTAAACGGAGATTTATGGATATAAATTGCATATTATTGAAAAAAACATAAATGTGTAACATGTCCTATTACTGTCATCTGATGATGTGTAACATGTCCTATTACTGTCATCTGATGATGTGTAACATGTCCTATTACTGTCATCTGATGATGTGTAACATGTCCTATTACTGTCATCTGATGATGTGTAACATGTCCTATTACTGTCATCTGATGATGTGTAACATGTCCTATTACTGTCATCTGATGATGTGTAACATGTCCTATTACTGTCATCTGATGATGTGTAACATGTCCTATTATTACTGTCATCTGATGATGTGTAACATGTCCTATTACTGTCATCTGATGATGTGTAACTGTCATCTGATGATGTCCTATTACTGTCATCTGATGATGTGTAACATGTCCTATTACTGTCATCTGATGATGTGTAACATGTCCTATTACTGTCATCTGATGATGTGTAACATGTCCTATTACTGTCATCTGATGTAACATGTCCTATTACTGTAACATGTCCTATTACTGTCATCTGTCATCCTATTACTGTCATCTGATGATGTAACATGTCCTATTACTGTCATCTGATGATGTGTAACATGTCCTATTACTGTCATCTGATGATGTGTAACATGTCCTATTACTGTCATCTGATGATGTAACATGTAACATGTCCTATTACTGTCATCTGATCTGATGTGTAACATGTCCTATTACTGTCATCTGATCTGATGATGTGTAACATGTCATCTGATGATATTACTGTCATCTGATGATGTGTAACATGTCCTATTACTGTCATCTGATGATGTGATAACATGTCCGATTACTGTCATCTGATGATGTGTAACATGTCCTATTACTGTCATCTGATGATGTGTAACATGTCCTATTACTGTCATCTGATGATGTGTAACATGTCCGATTACTGTCATCTGATGATGTGTAACATGTCCTATTACTGTCATCTGATGATGTGTAACATGTCCTATTACTGTCATCTGATGATGTGTAACATGTCCTATTACTGTCATCTGATGATGTGTAACATGTCCGATTACTGTCATCTGATGATGTGTAACATGTCCTATTACTGTCATCTGATGTGTAACATGTCCTATTACTGTCATCTGATGATGTGTAACATGTCCTATTACTGTCATCTGATGATGTGTAACATGTCCTATTACTGTCATCTGATGATGTGTAACATGTCCTATTACTGTCATCTGATGATGTGTAACATGTCCTATTACTGTCATCTGTGAATTATTGAATTATTTTTCTTTTAATCCTGCGTTTGTGATTGCATCTTTTATTCGACAAAATGGCTATATATTGGCTGTGTCTTTGGTGGTGGTTTGACATAAATATGTGCTATGTTTTCGCCGTAAAACATTTTAGAAATCTGACTCGCTGGGTAGATGAACAAGGTGTTTATCTTTTCATTTGAGCTATTGGACTTGTTAATGTGTGGAGGTTAAATATTTCTAAGAATATTTTTGCATTCTGTGCGCCACTTTTGAGTTGAGCGTGGGGGAGGGGGGTGCCCTAGGGGAACGTGGTAGCGTGAACAAGTTAAATAGCCACCCCTCGGGCCACTGGCCCTCCTTACCTCCAGGTTCTTTCTCCATCTGCTTGGCGGTGGTGCTGGTCTGTCCCTGTCCCAGTTCAGCCTCCAGCCCCTTCCCTCCTCCAACCACCCCATTGTAGATACTGTCCATGGAGGGGGGGCTGCTTCGACTCTTCTGTGGCGAGGGAGGGGGGCTGTCCTTCATCTGACCACCTCCTCCTCCTCTCTCTCCCCCTTGCCGCTCCTTGAGCTTCTTCTGCAGACGCTCGTAGGTCTTGCTGGCCCTTTCGTCGCGGTGGACAAACGGCGGCGGGCGTCCGTGTGGGGAATGAGAATCTGCCGAGACTTGGAGACCAGACACACAGAGACACTTAGACACGCAGAACAGGTATGTACAGACACTTCGACATGCAGAACAGGTATGTATAGAGACACTTAGACATGCAGAACAGGTGTGTACAGACACACACAGAGCCTTCAGACAGTATTCATACCCCTTGACTTATTCCACATTACAGGGTTACAGCCGGAATTTAAAATGGATTAAATTGAGATTTGTCTTGAGTCAATAAGTACACAAGCCCTTTTGTTATGTCAAGCCTAACTAAGTTGAGTAAAAAAATGTGCTTAACAAATCACATAATAAAGTGTATGCACTCTGTGTGCAATAATAATGCTTAATATGATTGTGTCATCTCTGTACCCCCACAGACAATTATCTGTCAGGTCCCTCATCTCTGTACCCCCACAGACAATTATCTGTCAGGTCCCTCATCTCTGTACCCCCACAGACAATTATCTGTCAGGTCCCTCATCTCTGTACCCCCACAGACAATTATCTGTCAGGTCCCTCATCTCTGTACCCCCCACAGACAATTATCTGTCAGGTCCCTCATCTCTGTACCCCCACAGACAATTATCTGTCAGGTCCCTCATCTCTGTACCCCCACAGACAATTATCTGTCAGGTCCCTCATCTCTGTACCCCCACAGACAATTATCTGTCAGGTCCCTCATCTCTGTACCCCCACAGACAATTATCTGTCAGGTCCCTCATCTCTGTACCCCCACAGACAATTATCTGTCAGGTCCCTCATCTCTGTACCCCCACAGACAATTATCTGTCAGGTCCCTCATCTCTGTACCCCCACAGACAATTATCTGTCAGGTCCCTCATCTCTGTACCCCCACAGACAATCCCTCATCTGTACCCCCCACAGACAATTATCTGTCCTCATCTCTGTACCCCCACAGACAATTATCTGTCAGGTCCCTCATCTCTGTACTCCCCCCCACAGACAATTATCTGTCAGGTCCCTCATCTCTGTACCCCCACAGACAATTATCTGTCAGGTCCCTCATCTCTGTAACCCCACAGACAATTATCTGTCAGGTCCCTCATCTCTGTACCCCCACAGACAATTATCTGTCAGGTCCCTCATCTCTGTACCCCCACAGACAATTATCTGTCAGGTCCCTCATCTCTGTACCCCCACAGACAATTATCTGTCAGGTCCCCCAGTCAAGCAGTGGATTTCAAACACATATTCAACCACAAAGACCAGGGAGGTTTTCCAATGACTCAAAGAAGAAGGGCACCTATTGGTAGATGGGTAAAAATAAAGCAGATATTGAATATCCCTTTGAACCCGGTGAAGTTATTAATTACACTTTGGATGGTGTATCAATACATCCAGTCACTACAAATATACAGGCATCCTAACTCAGTTGCCGGAGAGGAAGGAAACCGCTCAGGGATTTCACCATGAGGCCAATGGTGACTTTAAAACAGTTACAGAGTTTAATGGCTGTGAGAGGAGAAAGCTGAGGATGGATCAACAACATTGTAGTTACTCCACAACACTAACCTAAATGACAGAGTGAAAAGAAGGAAGCCTGAACAGAATACAAATATTCCACAACAAATACAAAGTGTGGTGTTTGGGGCAAATCCAATACAACACATTACTGAGAATAAGAATGTTGGAGGCCACTATGTTCTCAAACGGAACACGTTTGGAACCACCAAGTCTCCTCCTCTTCCTAGAGATGGCCGCCCGGCCAAACTGAGCAATCAGGGGAGAAGGGCCTTGGTCAGGGAGGTGACCAAGAACCCAATGGTCACTCTGACAGACCTCTAGTGTTTGTCTGTGGAGATGGGAGAACCTTCCAGAAGGACAATCATCTCTGCAGCACTACACCAATCAGGTCTTTATGGTAGAGTAACCAGACGGAAGCCACTTCTCAGTAAAAGGCACATATGACAGCCCGCTTGGAGTTTGCCAACAGGCACCTAAAGGACTAAACAAGATTCTCTGGTCTGATGAAACCAAGATTGAAGTCTTTGGCCTGAACGCCAAACGTCACGTCTGGAGGAAACCTGGCACCATCCCCAGGACAACGACCCAAAACACACAGCCAAGACAATGCAGGAGTGGCTTCGAGACAAGTCTCTGAATGTCCTTGATTGGCCCAACCAGAGCCCGGACTTGAACCCGATCGAACATCTCTGGAGAGACCTGAAAGTAGTTGTGCAGCAACGCTCCCCATCCAATCTGACAGAGCTTGAGAAGATCTGCAGAGAAGAACGGGAGAAACTCCCAAATACAGGTGTGTCAAGCTTGTTGCGTCATACCCAAGAAGACTTGAGGCTGTTATCGCTGCCAAAGGTTCTTCAACACTGAGTAAATAGTCTGAATATTAATGTAAATGTCACATTTCATATTTTATTTAGTAAATTTGCTAAAATGTCTATAAAACTGTTTTTGCCATTATGGGGTATTGTGTGTAGATTGATGAGGAAAAACAACAATTTAATCCAATTTAAAATAAGACTGTAAAGTAACAAAATGTGGGAAAAGTCAAGGGGTCTGAATACTTTCTGAATACTCTGTATGTAGTGTATGCTATGTAGTGTATACTATGTAGTGTATACAATGTAGTGTATACTATGTAGTGTATAGTGTATACTATGTAGTGTGTAATGTATACTATGTAGTGCATACTATGTAGTGTATAGTGTATACTATTTAGTGTGTAATGTATACTATGTAGTGCATACTATGTAGTGTATAGTGTATACTATTTAGTGTATTTAGTGTGTAGCGTATACAATGTAGTGTATACTATGTAGTGTATAGCGTATACAATGTAGTGTATACTATGTAGTGTGTAGCTTATACTATGTAGTGCATATCATATAGTGTATAGTATGTAGTGTATACTATGTAGTGTGTAATGTATACTATGTAGTGTATACTATGTAGTGTGTAATGTATACTATGTAGTGTATACTATGTAGTGTATACTATGTAGTGTATACTATGTAGTGTGTAATGTATACTATGTAGTGTATACTATGTAGTGTGTAATGTATACTATATAGTGTGTAATGTATACTATGTAGTGTATACTATGTAGTGTGTAATGTATACTATGTCGTGTATACTATGTAGTGTATACTATGTAGTGTATACTATGTAGTGTGTTGTGTATACTATGTAGTGTATACTATGTAGTGTGTAGCGCATACTATGTAGTGTATACTATGTAGTGTGTAGTGTATACTATATAGTGCATACTATGTAGTTTATAGTTTATACTATGTAGTGTATATTATGTGGTGTATACTATGTAGTGTGTAGTGTATACTATATAGTGCATACTATGTAGTTTATAGTTTATACTATGTAGTGTATATTATGTGGTGTATACTATGTAGTGTGTAGTGTATACTATATAGTGCATACTATGTAGTTTATAGTTTATACTATGTAGTGTATATTATGTGGTGTATACTATGTAGTGTGTAGTGTATACTATATAGTGCATACACTATGTAGTGTAGAGTATGTAGTGTATACTATGTGGTGTGTAGTGTATACTATGTAGTGCATACTATGTAGTGTATACTATGTAGTGTGTAATGTATACTATATAGTGCATACTATGTTGTTTATAGTTTATACTATGTAGTGTATACTATGTGGTGTGTAGTGTATACTATGTAGTGAATACTATGTAGTGTATACTATGTGGTGTGTAGTGTATACTATGTAGTGAATACTATGTAGTGTATATACTCACCCTGCTCTGAGTAAATGTGTGCCGGGTGGTACTGTGGTATATACTGGGAGCTCATGTCCCCCGCCATGCCTGTGTAGAGGTGGGGTGGGGGGGGCAACATGGCGGGGTGGGGGATGAAGGCGGGCAGGTGGGCGTGGGGTGGAGGAGGGGGGTGGTGCAGGGGGGAGTGGCCCCCAGGGTGGAACTCTGGCTGCTGAGGTAAGACCAGAACACGTCGTACTCCATTCTCCTCTATGATCTGATGGACGGAGAGAGAGAGAGAGAGCGAGAGAGCGAGGTAGGGAGAGAGCGAGAGAGAGAGCGAGAGAGAGAGAGTGAGGTAGGGAGAGAGCGAGAGAGAGAGCGAGGTAGGGCGAGAGCGAGGTAGGGAGAGAGCGAGGTAGGGAGAGAGCGAGGTAGGGAGAGAGCGAGGTAGGGAGAGAGCGAGGTAGGGGAGAGAGCGAGGTAGGGAGAGAGCGAGGTAGGGAGAGAGCGAGGTAGGGGGAGAGAGCGAGGTAGGGAGAGAGCGAGGTAGGGAGAGAGCGAGGTAGGGAGAGAGCGAGGTAGGGAGAGAGCGAGGTAGGGAGAGAGCGAGGTAGGGAGAGAGCGAGGTAGGGAGGAGAGAGCGAGGTAGGGGGAGAGAGCGAGGTAGGGAGAGAGCGAGGTAGGGGGAGAGAGCGAGGTAGGGAGAGAGCGAGGTAGGAGAGAGCGAGGTAGGGGAGAGCGAGGTAGGGGAGAGCGAGGTAGGGGGAGAGCGAGGTAGGGGGAGAGCGAGGTAGGGGGAGCGAGAGAGAGAGCGAGGTAGGGAGAGAGAGAGCGAGGTAGGGAGAGAGAAAGCGAGGTAGGGAGAGAGAGAGCGAGGTAGGGAGAGAGAGAGCGAGGTAGGGAGAGAGAGAGCGAGGTAGGGAGAGAGAGAGCGAGGTAGGGAGAGAGAGAGCGAGGTAGGGAGAGAGAGAGCGAGGTAGGGAGAGAGAGAGAGCGAGGTAGGGAGAGAGAGAGAGCGAGGTAGGGAGAGAGCGAGGTAGGGAGAGAGCGAGGTAGGGAGAGAGCGAGGTAGGGAGAGAGCGAGGTAGGGAGAGAGCGAGGTAGGGAGAGAGCGAGGTAGGGAGAGAGCGAGGTAGGGAGAGAGCGAGGTAGGGAGAGAGCGAGGTAGGGAGAGAGCGAGGTAGGGAGAGAGCGAGGTAGGGAGAGAGCGAGAGAGAGCGAGAGAGAGCGAGGTAGGGAGAGAGCGAGGTAGGGAGAGAGCGAGGTAGGGAGAGAGCGAGGTAGGGAGAGAGCGAGGTAGGTAGGGAGAGCGAGGTAGGGAGAGAGCGAGGTAGGTAGGGAGAGAGCGAGGTAGGTAGGGAGAGAGCGAGGTAGGTAGGGAGAGAGCGAGGTAGGTAGGGAGAGAGCGAGGTAGGTAGGGAGAGAGCGAGGTAGGTAGGGAGAGAGCGAGGTAGGTAGGGAGAGAGCGAGGTAGGTAGGAGAGAGCGAGGTAGTGAGAGAGCGAGAGGAGAGAAAGAGAGAGAACAATTATTATTGGATACTTCTGTATATGATCTGAGACAACAGGTTATTAGGGGTTACAAATGTTTGATTGTGTCTGAGGACGTAGAATGAGTCGGACATGAAATCAGGAGGCCAAAATCAGACTTATGAAAGGAGAACAGGTATGTATAAGCATCTACAGAGCCTTCAGTATTCATGCCTGCTGTCTGTATAAGCATCTACAAGCATCTACAGAGCCTTCAGTATTCATGCCTGCTGTCTGTATAAGCATCTACAAGCATCTACAGAGCCTTCAGTATTCATGCCTGCTGTATGTATAAGCATCTACAGAACCTTCAGAAAGTATTCGTGCCTTCTGTCTTATTCCACAGCTTGTTGTGTTACAGCCTGAATTCAAAACGGATTTTTTAAAAAAACATGTTTTCCTCACCCATCAGCACACAATAACCCATAATGACAGTGAAAACGTGTTTTTTTTTTTTTATTGTTTACTCTTGCAATGTCTTGAAAATGTAACACAGAAATCTCATTTACATAAGTAGTCATACACCTGGAGTCAATACATGTTAGAATCAACTTCGGCAGCGATTACAGCTGTGAGTCATTCTGGGTAAGTCTCTAAGAGTGATTACAGCTGTGAGTCTTTCTGGGTAAGTCTCTAAGAGTGATTACAGCTGTGAGTCTTTCTGGGTAAGTCTCTAAGAGTGATTGCAGCTGTGTGTCTTTCTGGGTAAGTCTCTAAGAGTGATTACAGCTGTGAGTCTTTCTGGGTAAGTCTCTAAGAGTGATTACAGCTGTGTCTTTCTGGGTAAGTCTCTAAGAGTGATTACAGCTGTGAGTATCTCTGGGTAAGTCTAAGAGTGATTACAGCTGTGTGTCTTTCTGGGTAAGTCTCTAAGAGTGATTACAGCTGTGTGTCTTTCTGGGTAAGTCTCTAAGAGTGATTACAGCTGTGTCTTTCTGGGTAAGTCTCTAAGAGTGATTACAGCTGTGTGTCTTTCTGGGTAAGTCTCTAAGAGTGATTCCAGCTGTGTGTCTTTCTGGGTAAGTCTCTAAGAGTGATTACAGCTGTGTCTTTCTGGGTAAGTCTCTAAGAGTGATTACAGCTGTGTCTTTCTGGGTAAGTCTCTAAGAGTGATTACAGCTGTGTCTTTCTGGGTAAGTCTCTAAGAGTGATTACAGCTGTGTGTCTTTCTGGGTAAGTCTCTAAGAGTGATTACAGCTGTGAGTCTTTCTGGGTAAGTCTCTAAGAGTGATTGCAGCTGTGTGTCTTTCTGGGTAAGTCTCTAAGAGTGATTACAGCTGTGAGTCTTTCTGGGTAAGTCTCTAAGAGTGATTACAGCTGTGAGTCTTTCTGGGTAAGTCTCTAAGAGTGATTACAGCTGTGTGTTGTCCTGCTGAAAGGTGAATTCATCTCCCAGTGTCTGGTGGAAAGCAGACTGAACCAGGTTATTGTCCTGCTGAAAGGTGACTTCATCTCCCAGTGTCTGGTGGAAAGCAGACTGAACCAGGTTATTGTCCTGCTGAAAGGTGAATTCATCTCCCAGTGTCTGGTGGAAAGCAGACTGAACCAGGTTATTGTCCTGCTGAAAGGTGAATTCATCTCCCAGTGTCTGGTGGAAAGCAGACTGAACCAGGTTATTGTCCTGCTGAAAGGTGAATTCATCTCCCAGTGTCTGGTGGAAAGCAGACTGAACCAGGTTATTGTCCTGCTGAAAGGTGACTTCATCTCCCAGTGTCTGGTGGGAAGCAGACTGAACCAGGTTATTGTCCTGCTGAAAGGTGAATTCATCTCCCAGTGTCTGGTGGGAAGCAGACTGAACCAGGTTATTGTCCTGCTGAAAGGTGAATTCATCTCCCAGTGTCTGGTGGAAAGCAGACTGAACCAGGTTATTGTCCTGCTGAAAGGTGAATTCATCTCCCAGTGTCTGGTGGAAAGCAGACTGAACCAGGTTATTGTCCTGTTGAAAGGTGAATTCATCTCCCAGTGTCTGGTGGGAAGCAAACTGAACCAGGTTATTGTCCTGCTGAAAGGTGAATTCATCTCCCAGTGTCTGGTGGGAAGCAAACTGAACCAGGTTATTGTCCTGCTGAAAGGTGAATTCATCTCCCAGTGTCTGGTGGGAAGCAGACTGAACCAGGTTATTGTCCTGCTGAAAGGTGAATTCATCTCCCAGTGTCTGGTGGGAAGCAAACTGAACCAGGTTATTGTCCTGCTGAAAGGTGAATTCATCTCCCAGTGTCTGGTGGGAAGCAAACTGAACCAGGTTATTGTCCTGCTGAAAGGTGAATTCATCTCCCAGTGTCTGGTGGAAAGCAGACTGAACCAGGTTATTGTCCTGCTGAAAGGTGAATTCATCTCCCAGTGTCTGGTGGGAAGCAGACTGAACCAGGTTATTGTCCTGCTGAAAGGTGAATTCATCTCCCAGTGTCTGGTGGAAAGCAGACTGAACCAGGTTATTGTCCTGCTGAAAGGTGAATTCATCTCCCAGTGTCTGGTGGAAAGCAGACTGAACCAGGTTATTGTCCTGCTGAAAGGTGAATTCATCTCCCAGTGTCTATTGGACAGCAGCTTGAACCAGGTTTTGTCTCTAGGATTTTGCCTGTGCTTAGCCCTTTTCAGTTTATTTTTATCCTAAAAAACTCCCTACTTCTTGCCGATGACAAGCATACCCATAACATGATACAGCCACCAACATGCTTGAAAATATGGAGGCAGTTACTCAGTGATGCGTTGTGTTGGATTTGCTCCAAACATTTTCAGGACAAAAATATATAGTTTCATTTTTGTTGCAGTTTTATTTTAGTGCCTTATTGCAAACAGGATGCATGTTTTGGAGTATATATATTTGTTCTGTATAGGCTTCCTTCTTTTCACTCGGTCCTTTAGCATTCTGGAGTAACTACACTGTTGTTGAACCATCCTCAGTTTCCTCCTGTTTATGCTCCCGAGTAGCACAGCGGTCTAAGGCACTGCATCTCAGTGCATGAGGCGTCACAGGTCTCTGGTTCGAATCCAGGCTGCATCACATCCGGCCGTGAATGGGAGTCCCATAAGGCAGAGCACATTTGGCCCAGCGTCATCCGGGTTTGGCCGGTGTAGGCCGTCATTGCAAATAATAATTTGTCCTCAACTGTCTCGCCTAGTTAAATATATATTTTTATTTTTAAAAATAGTAACGGTTTTAAAGTCACCATTGGCCTCCTGGTGAAATCCCTGAGTGGTTTCCTTCCTCTCCGGCAACTGAGTTAGGAAGGAAGCCTATATCTTTGTAGTGACGATGTATTGATACACCATTGAGGACCTTCCAGGTAACTGTACGTGTGGGGTACAGAGATGTTTAAACACTATTATTGCACACAAAGCAAGTTATCGTGTGACTTGTTAAGCAAACTGTTACTCCTGAACTTTAAGCCACAACAAAGGGCTTGAAAACTTATCGACTCGAAGACATTTTCACCTTATTGACTAAAACATTTCTAAAACCCGGTTCCACTTCCACAGAGTACTTTGTGTAGGTCAGTGACACCCCCCCCCAAAAAAATCTAAATTTAATACATTTTAAATTCAGGCTGTAATGTAACATAATATAAAAAAGGTCAAGGGGTCAGAGTACTTTCTGAAGGCACTGGACATTACAAAGTTCAAATCCAATTTAAATTGTAGGTGTGTGTTTGTGTGTCCACGAGACAGGAAGAGAGGGAGAGCATACCTGTGAAACGTATCCAGGAGGCACATATATTGGAGGCACTGAACCATTAGGGGACATCATGGGAACCTGAGCAGGGCCTACAGAGGAAAAGAAACACATCAACAAGGATTAAAACATGTGTCATATATGTATCCCCCACCCTCTGTCCCTCCCCACCCCCCACCCACCCTCTGTCCCTCCCCAGCCCCCACCCACCCACCCTCTGTCCCTCCCCAGCCCCCACCCACCCACCCTCTGTCCCTCCCCAGCCCCCACCCACCCCCTCTGTCCCTCCCCAGCCCCCCACCCACCCCCCCTCTGTCCCTCCCCAGCCCCCACCCCCATCTGTCCCTCCCCAGCCCCCACCCACCCCCATCTGTCCCTCCCCAGCCCCCACCCACCCCCAGGTATACGTGAAGAAGGCAGACAGATTTTGTATTTCATTTTCTAACAATCTCAATGTGGAACAAGCCTCATCCAACAGTCCAAATGATGCATCACAATGGCAAGTCCACTCAGTCAATATCAGTCTCCTGGAGAGCCTATCGATGTACATCAGAGGCATTTTCACAAAAAAAAAAAAAAAAAAAAAAAAATCAAAGTTTCAAATTGACGCTCTCAGATAAAACTACTACACTGTTAGCGGAACAGACAACTTTATAGGGAGTTCTGAGGAATAACAGCGATCCTCCTGTGTCTGAGGCGGTTATGGATTCATCCCAACTGGCACCGGAATCCTCACGTAAAGGCACTAGAGCTAGGTAATGGGAGTCATTTGGGATGCATTGAACAGCAGCTAGCAGAAACTGACAGCTCAGCAGATTGGAAGAGGGAGGGAGAGAGAGGGGAGGGAGAAGGAGTTTTGAAAGAGAGGGGAGAAAGGGAGAAGGAGAGAGAGAGGGGAGAAAGGGAGAAGGAGAGAGAGAGAGGGGAGAAAGGGAGAAGGAGAGAGAGGGGAGAAAGGGAAGGGAGGAGAGAAGAGAGAGGAAGGGGTAAAGAGAGAGGAGAGAAAGGGGGAGAGAGAAAGGGGGAGAGAGAAAGGGAGAAGGAGAGAAAGGAAGAAGGAGAGAGGGGAGAGAGAGAGAGAAGGAGAGAGAAGAGAGAGAGTCTTGAGAGAGAGGGTGAGAGAGAGGGGAGAGAGAGAGGGGGGGGGGAGGGAGAAGGAGAGAAAGGGAGAACGAGAGAGGGAGCACTCTGCCTAGCTGGCACTTTCTTTAACACATTCCTGCACTGTGAACGCAGGAGATAAACATGAAAACGAAAGTCCACACCACACACACACACGCAAATACACACACTAACCTCCCGACTGTCCTGGCGACAGAGCGTTTCTGTTCATATTGAACGCAGAAGGTAGACGGAGAAAATAGAGGTAAAATAGTTGCCTTTTAGTTAGGCTTAGAGGCCCTCATACAGAGACAGGCTAGTACTGTGCTATCCTCGCCCCTCCCCCCACTCCCCTGAGTGGTCAGAATAGGCCCCTCCTACCAGTTGTGGAAGTACACATCAGCAGTCAGGACAAAGAACACTTCCGTGTTATGTCTCCTAATCTTTTGAATGGGCTTTACGATTATATCATCAAATTCATGAAAACAATGGTAATTTCAGGGATACAGTAGCTGGGGGAAAGTCTACACACCACCTGTGCAGTCTTCACACTTTGCCACATTAAATTTACTTTGGATTATTCTTCCTATCAATCTATGAAAAACATAGTCCACATTTTGAAAAAGTCAAAGAAAATGTATATAAATCATCCAAGTTAGAAATTAAATTAGAAATGAAACATTAAAAGGAGGATGTTTTGATAATGACTTAATACTTGGTGGAAGCAAACAGGCATCAGAGCGGTTCGTCTTTTTGACTACGATTCTACCAACCTTACACAACTGTTCCAGCAACAAACACTGAGTGGACAAAACATTAAGAACACCTGTTATTTCCGTGACAGAGACTGAGTGGACAAAACATTAAGAACACCTGTTATTTCCATGACATACACCGAGTGGACAAAACATTAAGAACACCTGTTATTTCCATGACAGAGACCGAGTGGACAAAACATTAAGAACACCTGTTATTTCCATGACAGAGACCGAGTGGACAAAACATTAAGAACACCTGTTATTTCCATGATGTACACTGACCAGGTGAAAGCTACGATCCCTTATTGATGTCCCTTGTTAAATCCACTTCAAATCAGTGTAGATGAAGGGGAGGAGACATGTAGATGAAGGGGAGGAGACATGTAGATGAAGGGGAGGAGACATGTAGATGAAGGGGAGGAGACCTGGTTAATTAAGGATTTTTAAACCTTGAGACAATTGAGACATGGATTGTGTCTGTGTACCGTTCAGAGGGTGAATATGGGCAAGACAAAATATTGAAGAGCCTTTAAACAGGGTATGGTAGTAGGTGCACCGGTTTGTGTTAAGAACTGCAACGCTGCTGGGTTTTTCACGCTCAACAGTTTCCTGTGTGTATCAAGAATGGTCCACCACCCAAAGGACATCCAGCTAGACAACAGTACGAAGCATTGGAGTCAACATGGGCCAGCCTCCCAGTGGGAAGCATGAGTCAACATGGGCCAGCCTCCCAGTGGGAAGCATTGGAGTCAACATGGGCCAGCCTCCCAGTGGGAAGCATTGGAGTCAACATGGGCCAGCCTCCCAGTGGGAAGCATGAGAGTCAACATGGGCCAGCCTCCCAGTGGGAAGCATGAGAGTCAACATGGGCCAGCCTCCCAGTGGGAAGCATTGGAGTCGACATGGGCCAGCCTCCCAGTGGGAAGCATTGGAGTCGACATGGGCCAGCCTCCCAGTGGGAAGCATTGGAGTCGACATGGGCCAGGGAGAGTCGACATGGGCCAGCCTCCCAGTGGGAAGGAGTCAACATGGGCCAGCCTCCCAGTGGGAAGCATGAGAGTCGACATGGGCCAGCCTCCCAGTGGGAAGCATTGGAGTCGACATGGGCCAGCCTCCCAGTGGGAAGCATTGGAGTCGACATGGGCCAGCCTCCCAGTGGGAAGCATTGGAGTCGACATGGGCCAGCCTCCCAGTGGGAAGCATTAGAGTCGACATGGGCCAGCCTCCCAGTGGGAAGCATTGGAGTCGACATGGGCCAGCCTTCATTGGAGTCGACATGGCACAGCCTCCCAGTGGGAAGCATTGGAGTCAACATGGGCCAGCCTCCCAGTGGGAAGCAAAGTCAACATGGGCCAGCCTCCCAGTGGGAAGCATGAAAGTCACACATGGGCCAGCCTCCCGACTGTGGGACAGAGAGTCAACATGGGCCAGCCTCCCAGTGGGAAGCATTGGAGTCAACATGGGCCAGCCTCCCAGTGGGAAGCATGAGAGTCAACATGGGCCAGCCTTTTAGTGGGAAGCATTGGAGTCGACATGGGCCAGCCTCCCAGTGGGAAGCAGAGACATGGGCCAGCCTAGCATTGTGCATCCCAGTGGAAGCATTGAGTCGACATCCCCCCAGCCTCCCAGTGGGAAGTGGTCGACATGGGCCAGCCTCCCAGTGGGAAGCATTGGAGTCGACATGGGCCAGCCTCCCAGTGGGAAGCATTGGAGTCAACATGGGCCAGCCTCCCAGTGGGAAGTTCAACATGGGCCAGCCTCCCAGTGGGAAGCATTTTTGACATGGGCCAGCCTCCCAGTGGGAAGCATTGGAGTCAACATCAAAGCCTCCCAGTGGGAAGCATTGGTCAACATGGGCCAGCCTCCCAGTGGGAAGCATTGGAGTCAACATGGGCCAGCCTCCCAGTGGGAAGCATGGAGTCGACATGGGCCAGCCTCCCAGTGGGAAGCATGAGACAACATGGGCCAGCCTTCCAGTGGGAACATGACCATGGCCAGCCTCCCAGTGGGAAGCATTTCAACATGGGCCAGCCTCCCAGTTAAGCATTTCGACATGGATTAGCCTCCCAGTGGGAAGCATGAAAAACATAGTCCCAGCCTCCCAGTGAAGCAAAGTCAACATGCCAGCCTCCCAGTGGGAAGCATGAGAGTCAACAAGCCTTAAATTAGAAATGAAACATGGGCCAAAGTGGGAAGTTTTGAGTCTAATGGGCCAGCCTCCCAGTGGGAAGCATTGAGTCAACATGGGCCAGCCTCCCAGTGGGAAGCAGGCATCAACATGGGCCAGCCTCCCAGTGGGAAGCATTTTGACATGGGCCAGCCTCCCAGTGGGAAGCATTGGAGTCGACATGGGCCAGCCTCCCAGTGGGAAGCATTGAGTCGACATGGGCCAGCCTCCCAGTGGGAAGCATTGGAGTCGACATGGGCCAGCCTCCCAGTGGGAAGCATTGGAGTCGACATGGGCCAGCCTCCCAGTGGGAAACATTGGAGTCAACATGGGCCAGCCTCCCAGTGGGAAGCATTTCGACATGGGCCAGCCTCCCAGTGGGAAGCATGAGAGTCAACATGGGCCAGCCTCCCAGTGGGAAGCATTGGAGTCAACATGGGCCAGCCTCCCAGTGGGAAGCATTGGAGTCAACATGGGCCAGCCTCCCAGTGGGAAGCATTGAGTCAACATGGGCCAGCCTCCCAGTGGGAAGCATGAGAAACATGGGCCAGCCTCCCAGTGCATTGGAGTCAACATGGGCCAGCCTCCCAGTGGGAGCATGAGACCGAGTGGGCCAGCCTCCCAAAACATTAAGTCGACATGGGCCAGCCTCCCAGTGGGAAGCATTTCGACATGGGCCAGCCTCCCAGTGGGAAGCAAGTCGACATGGGCCAGCCTCCCAGTGGGAAGCATTGGAGTCGACATGGGCCAGCCTCCCAGTGGGAAGCATTGGAGTCGACATGGGCCAGCCTCCCAGTGGGAAGCATTGGAGTCGACATGGGCCAGCCTCCCAGTGGGAAGCATTGGAGTCAACATGGGCCAGCCTCCCAGTGGGAAGCATTGGAGTCAACATGGGCCAGCCTCCCAGTGGGAAGCAAAGTCAACATGGGCCAGCCTCCCAGTGGGAAGCATTGGAGACATGGGCCAGCCTCCCAGTGGGAAGCATGAGAGACATGGGCCAGCCTCCCAGTGGGAAGCAGGAGTCAACATGGGCCAGCCTCCCAGTGGGAAGCATTGAGTCAACATGGGCCAGCCTCCCAGTCATGAGACATGGGCCAGCCTCCCAGTGGGAAGCATTTCGACATGGGCCAGCCTCCCAGTGGGAAGCATTGAGTCGACATGGGCCAGCCTCCCAGTGGGAAGCATTGGTCGACATGGGCCAGCCTCCCAGTGGGAAGCATTGGAGTCGACATGGGCCAGCCTCCCAGTGGGAAGCATTGGAGTCGACATGGGCCAGCCTCCCAGTGGGAAGCATTGGAGTCAACATGGGCCAGCCTCCCAGTGGGAAGCATTGGAGTCGACATGGGCCAGCCTCCCAGTGCATTGGGTCAACATGGGCCAGCCTCCCAGTGGGACAGTTCCCATTGGAGTCAACATGGGCCAGCCTCCCAGTGGGAAGCATGAGAGTCAACATGGGCCAGCCTCCCAGTGGGAAGCATGAGAGTCAACATGGGCCAGCCTCCCAGTGGGAAGCATTGGAGTCAACATGGGCCAGCCTCCCAGTGGGAAGCATGAGAGTCAACATGGGCCAGCCTCCCAGTGGGAAGCATTGAGTCAACATGGGCCAGCCTCCCAGTGGGAAGCATTGAGAGTCAACATGGGCCAGCCTCCCAGTGGGAAGCATTGGAGTCGACATGGGCCAGCCTCCCAGTGGGAAGCATTGGAGTCAACATGGGCCAGCCTCCCAGTGGGAAGCATTGGAGTCAACATGGGCCAGCCTCCCAGTGGGAAGCATGAGAGTCAACATGGGCCAGCCTCCCAGTGGGAAGCATTGGAGTCAACATGGGCCAGCCTCCCAGTGGGAAGCATGAGAGTCGACATGGGCCAGCCTCCCAGTGGGAAGCATTGGAGTCGACATGGGCCAGCCTCCCAGTGGGAAGCAGTCGACATGGGCCAGCCTCCCAGTGGGAAGCATTGGAGTCGACATGGGCCAGCCTCCCAGTGGGAAGCATTGGAGTCGACATGGGCCAGCCTCCCAGTGGGAAGCATTGGAGTCGACATGGGCCAGCCTCCCAGTGGGAAGCATTGAGTCGACATGGGCCAGCCTCCCAGTGGGAAGCATTGGAGTCGACATGGGCCAGCCTCCCAGTGGGAAGCATTGGGTCGACATGGGCCAGCCTCCCAGTGGGAAGCATTGGAGTCAACATGGGCCAGCCTCCCAGTGGGAAGCATTGGAGTCAACATGGGCCAGCCTCCCAGTGGGAAGCATTGGAGTCAACATGGGCCAGCCTCCCAGTGGGACATGGGCCAGCCTCCCAGTGAGTCAACATGGGCCAGCCTCCCAGTGGGAAGCATTGGAGTCAACATGGGCCAGCCTCCCAGTGGGAAGCATTGGAGTCGACATGGGCCAGCCTCCCAGTGGGAAGCATTGGAGTCGACATGGGCCAGCCTCCCAGTGGGAAGCATTGGAGTCGACATGGGCCAGCCTCCCAGTGGGAAGCATTGGAGTCGACATGGGCCAGCCTCCCAGTGGGAAGCATTGGAGTCGACATGGGCCAGCCTCCCAGTGGGAAGCATTGGAGTCGACATGGGCCAGCCTCCCAGTGGGAAGCATTGGAGTCGACATGGGCCAGCCTCCCAGTGGGAAGCATTGGAGTCGACATGGGCCAGCCTCCCAGTGGGAAGCATTGGAGTCAACATGGGCCAGCCTCCCAGTGGGAAGCATTGGAGTCAACATGGGCCAGCCTCCCAGTGGGAAGCATGAGAGTCAACATGGGCCAGCCTCCCAGTGGGAAGCATCAACATGGGCCAGCCTCCCAGTGGGAAGCATGGGCCAGCCTCCCAGTGGGAAGCATTGGAGTCAACATGGGCCAGCCTCCCAGTGGGAAGCATTGGAGTCAACATGGGCCAGCCTCCCAGTGGGAAGCATTGGAGTCAACATGGGCCAGCCTCCCAGTGGGAAGCATTGAGTCAACATGGGCCAGCCTCCCAGTGGGAAGCATGAGAGTCAACATGGGCCAGCCTCCCAGTGGGAAGCATGAGAGTCAACATGGGCCAGCCTCCCAGTGGGAAGCATTGGAGTCAACATGGGCCAGCCTCCCAGTGGGAAGCATTGAGTCAACATGGGCCAGCCTCCCAGTGGGAAGCATGAGAGTCAACATGGGCCAGCCTCCCAGTGGGAAGCATTGGAGTCAACATGGGCCAGCCTCCCAGTGGGAAGCATTGGAGTCAACATGGGCCAGCCTCCCAGTGGGAAGCATTGGAGTCAACATGGGCCAGCCTCCCAGTGGGAAGCATTGGAGTCAACATGGGCCAGCCTCCCAGTGGGATGGGCCAGCCTCCCAGTGGGAAGCATGAGAGTCAACATGGGCCAGCCTCCCAGTGGGAAGCATGAGAGTCAACATGGGCCAGCCTCCCAGTGGGAAGCATGAGAGTCAACATGGGCCAGCCTCCCAGTGGGAAGCATGAGAGTCAACATGGGCCAGCCTCCCAGTGGGAAGCATTGGAGTCAACATGGGCCAGCCTCCCAGTGGGAAGCATGAGAGTCAACATGGGCCAGCCTCCCAGTGGGAAGCATGAGAGTCAACATGGGCCAGCCTCCCAGTGGGAAGCATGAGAGTCAACATGGGCCAGCCTCCCAGTGGGAAGCATGAGAGTCAACATGGGCCAGCCTCCCAGTGGGAAGCATGAGAGTCAACATGGGCCAGCCTCCCAGTGGGAAGCATGAGAGTCAACATGGGCCAGCCTCCCAGTGGGAAGCATTGGAGTCGACATGGGCCAGCCTCCCAGTGGGAAGCATGGGAGCCTCAGTGGGAAGCATGGAGTCAACCAGCCTCCCAGTGGGAAGCATGAGAGTCAACATGGGCCAGCCTCCCAGTGGGAAGCAATGGGCCAGCCTCCCATGAGTCAACATGGGCCAGCCTCCCAGTGGGAAGCATGAGAGTCAACATGGGCCAGCCTCCCAGTGGGAAGCATTGGAGTCGACATGGGCCAGCCTCCCAGTGGGAAGCATTGGAGTCATGTACTTTTTGGTCCATCTACCAGCTACTCAGATGTATTATTTTCAATACAAACAAAACACAAAAAAAAACAGATGATGTAATGTTTTTAAAACAACACATGTATTATTAGTAAGAAGTAATCTGGTATTTTTTATTTCCAGTCTTGTAACCAAAATATCACATGACACACACAAAAAAAAAAAAATGTTTGCCTGCCCCTTTAAGGGCAGGAGATTACCGTGGCGATGCAACTTGAGTCATGTGCAGGATTGTCGCAGGTGAAATGTACTGGTCACAGGGTTTTTGGGTTACTTCTAATGTGCGCCGCTGCTGCCACAACATGATCTCTTTAAAAAAGAGGTACTTCACTGTGACCTGCTGCTGATTATCAAGCAGTCTGTTGCTTAGTGGGTGAGTGGTGGGGAGGGCCAATAGCAGCGATGTTCCAACATCTAGTGGAAAGCCTTCCCAGTAGAGTGGAGGCTGTTATAGCAGCGATGTTCCAACATCTAGTGGAAAAACTTCCCACAAGAGTGGAGGCTGTTATAGCAGCAATGTTCCAACATCTAGTGGAAAACCTTCCCAGAAGAGTGGAGGCTGTTATAGCAGCAATGTTCCTACACATCTTCCCAGAAAAGTGGAGGCTGTTAAGCAGCGATGTTCAACATCTAGTGGAAAGCATTCCCAGAAGAGTGGAGGCTGTTATAGCAGCAATGTTCCTACATCTAGTGGAAAGCCTTCCCAGAAGAGTGGAGGCTGTTATAGCAGCAATGTTCCAACATCTAGTGGAAAACCTTCCCAGAAGAGTGGAGGCTGTTATAGCAGCAATGTTCCTACATCTAGTGGAAAGCCTTCCCAGAAAAGTGGAGGCTGTTATAGCAGCGATGTTCCAACATCTAGTGGAAAGCATTCCCAGAAGAGTGGAGGCTGTTATAGCAGCAATGTTCCTACATCTAGTGTTCCAGGCTGTTATCAATGTTCCAACATCTAGTGGAAAGCCTTCCCAGAAGAGTGGAGGCTGTTATAGCAGCGATGTTCCAACATCTAGTGGAAAGCCTTCCCAGAAGAGTGGAGGCTGTTATAGCAGCAATGTTCCAACATCTAGTGGAAAGCATTCCCAGAAGAAGGCTGTTATAGCAGCAATGTTCCTACATCTAGTGGAAAGCCTTCCCAGAAGAGTGGAGGCTGTTATAGCAGCAATGTTCCAACATCTAGTGGAAAGCCTTCCCAGAAGAGTGGAGGCTGTTATAGCAGCGATGTTCCAACATCTAGTGGAAAGCCTTCCCAGACGAGTGGAGGCTGTTATAGCAGCAATGTTCCAACATCTAGTGGAAAACCTTCCCAGAAGAGTGGTGGCTGTTATAGCAGCGATGTTCCAACATCTAGTGGAAAACCTTCCCAGAAGAGTGGAGGCTGTTATAGCAGCGATGTTCCAACATCTAGTGGAAAGTCTTCCAGGAAGAGTAGAGGCTGTTATAGCAGCGATGTTCCAACATCTAGTGGAAAGCCTTCCCAGAAGAGTGGAGGCTGTTATAGCAGCAATGTTCCTACATCTAGTGGAAAGCCTTCCCAGAAGAGTGGAGGCTGTTATAGCAGCAATGTTCCAACATCTAGTGGAAAGCCTTCCCAGAAGAGTGGAGGCTGTTATAGCAGCAATGTTCCAACATCTAGTGGAAAGCCTTCCCAGAGGAGTGGAGGCTGTTATAGCAGCAATGTTGCAACATCTAGTGGAAAACCTTCCCAGAAGAGTGGAGGCTGTTATAGCAGCAATGTTCCAACATCTAGTGGAAAACCTTCCCAGAAGAGTGGAGGCTGTTATAGCAGCAATGTTCCTACATCTAGTGGAAAGCCTTCCCAGAAAAGTGGAGGCTGTTATAGCAGCGATGTTCCAACATCTAGTGGAAAGCATTCCCAGAAGAGTGGAGGCTGTTATAGCAGCAATGTTCCTACATCTAGTGGAAAGCCTTCCCAGAAGAGTGGAGGCTGTTATAGCAGCAATGTTCCAACATCTAGTGGAAAGCCTTCCCAGAAGAGTGGAGGCTGTTATAGCAGCAATGTTCCAACATCAAAAGCCTTCCCAGAGGAGTGGAGGCTGTTAAGCCAATGTTCAACATCAGAAAGCCTTCCCAGAAGAGTGGAGGCTGTTATAGCAGCAATGTTCCTACATCTAGTGGAAAGCCTTCCCAGAAGAGTGGAGGCTGTTATAGCAGCAATGTTCCTACATCTAGTGGAAATCCTTCCCAGAAGATTGGAGGCTGTTATAGCAGCAATGTTCCTACATCTAGTGGAAAGCCTTCCCAGAAGAGTGGAGGCTGTTATAGCAGCAATGTTCCAACATCTAGTGGAAAGCCTTCCCAGAAGAGTGGAGGCTGTTATAGCAGCGATGTTCCAACATCTAGTGGAAAGCCTTCCCAGACGAGTGGAGGCTGTTATAGCAGCAATGTTCCAACATCTAGTGGAAAACCTTCCCAGAAGAGTGGTGGCTGTTATAGCAGCGATGTTCCAACATCTAGTGGAAAACCTTCCCAGAAGAGTGGAGGCTGTTATAGCAGCGATGTTCCAACATCTAGTGGAAAGTCTTCCAGGAAGAGTAGAGGCTGTTATAGCAGCGATGTTCCAACATCTAGTGGAAAGCCTTCCCAGAAGAGTGGAGGCTGTTATAGCAGCAATGTTCCTACATCTAGTGGAAAGCCTTCCCAGAAGAGTGGAGGCTGTTATAGCATCAATGTTCCAACATCTAGTGGAAAGCCTTCCCAGAAGAGTGGAGGCTGTTATAGCAGCGATGTTACAACATCTAGTGGAAAGCCTTCCCAGACGAGTGGAGGCTGTTATAGCAGCAATGTTCCAACATCTAGTGGAAAACCTTCCCAGAAGAGTGGTGGCTGTTATAGCAGCGATGTTCCAACATCTAGTGGAAAACCTTCCCAGAAGAGTGGAGGCTGTTATAGCAGCGATGTTCCAACATCTAGTGGAAAGTCTTCCAGGAAGAGTAGAGGCTGTTTATAGCAGTGCAATGTTCCTACATCTAGTGGAAATCCTTCCCAGAAGAGTGGAGGCTGTTATAGCAGCAATATTCCAACATCTAGTGGAAAGCCTTCCCAGAAGAGTGGAGGCTGTTATAGCAGCAATGTTCCAACATCTAGTGGAAAACCTTCCCAGAAGAGTGGAGGCTGTTATAGCAGCAATGTTCCAACATCTAGTGGAAAACCTTCCCAGAAGAGTGGAGGCTGTTATAGCAGCAATGTTCCTACATCTAGTGGAAAGCCTTCCCAGAAAAGTGGAGGCTGTTATAGCAGCGATGTTCCAACATCTAGTGGAAAGCCTTCCCAGACGAGTGGAGGCTGTTATAGCAGCAATGTTCCAACATCTAGTGGAAAGCCTTCCCAGAGGAGTGGAGGCTGTTATAGCAGCAATGTTCCAACATCTAGTGGAAAGCCTTCCCAGAAGAGTGGAGGCTGTTATAGCAGCAATGTTCCTACATCTAGTGGAAATCCTTCCCAGAAGATTGGAGGCTGTTATAGCAGCAATGTTCCTACATCTAGTGGAAAGCCTTCCCAGAAGAGTGGAGGCTGTTATAGCAGCAATGTTCCAACATCTAGTGGAAAGCCTTCCCAGAAGAGTGGAGGCTGTTATAGCAGCAATGTTCCAACATCTAGTGGAAAACCTTCCCAGAAGAGTGGAGGCTGTTATAGCAGCACGGGGGGGGGGGACCAACTCAATATTAATACCCATGGTGTCCGCATACATTTGGTCATGTAGCATAATGTTGAAATGTCTATATCACTGGTGTCTTGTGTAACCTACCTACAGCTGGCAAAACGATTATTTATTTATTTTTTATTTTTTTTATTTCACCTTTATTTAACCAGGTAGGCTAGTTGAGAACAAGTTCTCATTTGCAACTGCGACCTGGCCAAGATAAAGCATAGCAGTGTGAACAGACAACACAGAGTTACACATGGAGTAAACAATTAACAAGTCAATAACACAGTAGGAAAAAAAATGGGCAGTCTATATAAAATGTGTGCAAAAGGCATGAGGAGGTAGGCGAATAATACAATTTTGCAGATTAACACTGGAGTGATAAATGATCAGATGGTCATGTACAGGTAGAGATATTTATTGGTGTGCAAAAGAGCAGAAAAGTAAATATTTTTATTTTATTTTTTTAAACAGTATAAAAACAGTATGGGAATGAGGTAGGTGAAAATGGGTGGGCTATTTACCAATAGACTATGTACAGCTGCAGCGATCGGTTAGCTGCTCGGATAGCTGATGTTTGAAGTTGGTGAGGGAGATAAAAGTCTCCAACTTCAGCGATTTTTGCAGTTCGTTCCAGTCACAGGCAGCAGAGTACTGGAACGAAAGGCGGCCAAATGAGGTGTTGGCTTTAGGGATGATCAGTGAGATACACCTGCTGGAGCGCGTGCTACGGATGGGTGTTGCCATCGTGACCAGTGAACTGAGATAAGGCGGAGCTTTACCTAGCATGGACTTGTAGATGACCTGGAGCCAGTGGGTCTGGCGACGAATATGTAGCGAGGGCCAGCCGACTAGAGCATACAAGTCGCAGTGGTGGGTGGTATAAGGTGCTTTGGTGACAAAACGGATGGCACTGTGATAGACTGCATCCAGTTTGCTGAGTAGAGTGTTGGAAGCCATTTTGTAGATGACATCGCCAAAGTCGAGGATCGGTAGGATAGTCAGTTTTACTAGGGTAAGCTTGGCGGCGTGGTGAAGGAGGCTTTGTTGCGGAATAGAAAGCCGAGTCTTGATTTGATTTTCGATTGGAGATGTTTGATGTGAGTCTGGAAGAAGAGTTTGCAGTCTAGCCAGACACCTAGGTACTTATAGATGTCCACATATTCAAGGTCGGAACCATCCAGGGTGGTGATGCTAGTCGGGCATGCGGGTGCAGGCAGCGATCGGTTGAAAAGCATGCATTTGGTTTTACTCGCGTTTAAGAGCAGTTGGAGGCCACGGAAGGAGTGCTGTATGGCATTGAAGCTCGTTTGGAGGTTAGATAGCACAGTGTCCAATGACGGGCCGAAAGTATATAGAATGGTGTCGTCTGCGTAGAGGTGGATCAGGGAATCGCCCGCAGCAAGAGCAACATCATTGATATATACAGAGAAAAGAGTCGGCCCGAGAATTGAACCCTGTGGCACCCCCATAGAGACTGCCAGAGGACCGGACAGCATGCCCTCCGATTTGACACACTGAACTCTTGTCTGCAAAGTAATTGGTGAACCAGGCAAGGCAGTCATCCGAGAAACCGAGGCTATTGAGTCTGCCGATAAGAATATGGTGATTGACAGAGTCGAAAGCCTTGGCGAGGTCGATGAAGACGGCTGCACAGTACTGTCTTTTATCGATGGCGGTTATGATATCGTTTAGTACCTTGAGCGTGGCTGAGGTGCACCCGTGACCAGCTCGGAAACCAGATTGCACAGCAGAGAAGGTACGGTGGGATTCGAGATGGTCAGTGACCTGTTTGTTGACTTGGCTTTCGAAGACCTTAGATAGGCAGGGCAGGATGGATATAGGTCTATAGCAGTTTGGGTCCAGGGTGTCTCCCCCTTTGAAGAGGGGGATGACTGCAGCAGCTTTCCAATCCTTGGGGATCTCAGACGATATGAAAGAGAGGTTGAACAGGCTGGTAATAGGGGTTGCGACAATGGCGGCAGATAGTTTCAGAAATAGAGGGTCCAGATTGTCAAGCCCAGCTGATTTGTACGGGTCTAGGTTTTGCAGCTCTTTCAGAACATCTGCTATCTGGATTTGGGTAAAGGAGAACCTGGAGAGGCTTGGGCGAGGAGCTGCGGGGCGGAGCTGTTGGCCGAGGTTGGAGTAGCCAGGCGGAAGGCATGGCCAGCCGTTGAGAAGTGCTTATTGAAGCTTTCGATAATCGTGGATTTATCGGTGGAGACCGTGTTACCTAGCCTCAGTGCAGTGGGCAGCTGGGAGGAGGTGCTCTTGTTCTCCATGGACTTCACAGTGTCCCAGAACTTTTTGGAGTTGGAGCTACAGGATGCAAACTTCTGCCTGAAGAAGCTGGCCTTAGCTTTCCTGACTGACTGCGTGTATTGGTTCCTGACTTCCCTGAACAGTTGCATATCACGGGGACTATTCGATGTTATTGCAGTCCGCCACAGGATGTTTTTGTGCTGGTCGAGGGCAGTCAGGTCTGGAGTGAACCAATTTAATAAATAGCCTATAACTTCAGTTTATTGTTGTTGTAGCCTTGTGTTATTATGTAAATATTAATGGCCATGTTTAATTAATGAAAATGGGAAGTTATCAATTGTGAACATGGTCACAGTGCAATTGCCGGATCAGCTGTTATTAGAATGCATATTAGACAGGCTACAGGTTTTATTTAGGTTTTTAATCACTGGCTGTTGTTTACAAGCATAGACCTATTCAGTTTATATCCGTATGATTCATATTTTTGATTCAGTGATTGAAATTACAACCCAATCCTCAATAGCCACCACGGCAACAGAATAACTTCTTCCCTCAAATGAGTTGCTGCTAAATCATTCATTTTACTACTTGCCTGGGTTACTGTAGGCTATCTGATGTAGGCCTATCAGGCTATAGGTCACCTGCATGTAGCTAACCAAACCATGGCAAAGTTGAATTACAATCAAGAGACCCAGATTTTAGTCAGTTGGACTGGCCTATGCCTGTTGAAATGACAAGTCGATCTAATCTCACAAATAGGCCATTTATTAAAAATAAAAAAGGTCTGTAGTAATAACATCATAAATTGCCAGAAAATTGCCTTAAGTTCATCACAAGTGTTTCTTGCACAGAGAATTTGAGATTCTCTGTCATTCCTTATTAAACTCTCCTGTCAGATGTATCTATAGTTATGCACATGCAGATAAGGGATATATTTACAATTATAAACTACGTGGTTTGAGCCCAGAATGCCGATTAACTGAAAGCTGTGGTATATCAGACTGTATTGCACAAGTATGACCCCAAAAAAAGGTATTTTTTACTGTTCTAATTACTTCGGTAACCAGTTTGCGGCATATTTAAATTCCTTTGATTCACATTAGAGCTCAATAATTAATTGTTTTAAATGGAAAACCATATTTTGCTCATTACGTTGATATTCCTACTTAATTTGCTCAATAAAGTTATGGAAAAAAGGTATACTGACTAAATGAGGTGGCTCATGCTGGGATTTTTTGGGGGGAGGGGGAGTTTTCATGCCTTGTGGGTGGGATTTGAGTGGTCATTTTTGCTAGACCTGGCAACCCTGTGTTTGTGAGATTGAGTCTGACTAGTAGAAACGTCATCTTCTCTCCCCTAGCAGATGAAACTCAAACATTGAAAAACAACCATGCAACAATGTCAAAGACTTTACTGAGTTACAGTTCATAGAAGGAAATCAGTTAATTAGAGTCCAGCCATGAGTGGGCCTGGGAGGGCATAGGCCCACCCACTTGGGAGCCAGGCCCAGCCAACCAGAATTAGTTTCCCCCCCACAAAAGAGTGGACAGAAATACTCCTCAGCACCCGCCCATCCTCCGAAGATCCCGCAGGCGAAGAAGCCGTTACACGTGGTCTGTGGTTGTGAGGCCGGTTGGATGTAATGCCAAATTCTCATAAAACAAAAGTTGGAGGCGGCTTATGGTAGAGAAATGAACATTCAATTATCTGGCAACAGCTCTGGTGGATATTCCTGCAGTCCTGCATTCCAAATGCACGCTCCCTCAAAACTTGAGAAATCTGTGGCATTGTGTTGTGTGACCAAACTGCACATTTTAGAGTGGGCTTTTATTGTCCCCAGCACAAGGTGCACATGTGTAATGATCATGCTTCTTGATAGGCTACACCTGTCCGGTGGATGGATTATCTTGGCAAAGGAGAAATACTCACTAACAGGGTTTTCAACTAATTTGTGCTCCACATTTTTAGAGAAATACGCTTTTGTGCGCTTGGAAAAAATGTTTTGCGTTTATATTTTTGTTCAGTATAAATAACCAAACACACACAAGGACAAAGTCTCACTTCCATAGACTTCCGTTTCAAGTCATTTAGACCAACTTGTATGTCTGTGCTTCTAAAAATGAACCTTTCAAAATCAGCTCTTCACGTGCAACACAGCCAGGCAGTGTTGCAGCGCGAGGCGGGATAGGCAATATAGGATTTGTAGTTCTTTTGACTTTGTGCGATCATTTTACTAGCTATGAAACAAAACTTGCAAAAATACTTTGAAAACAGCTACTGCGGCATTTATTTGACTATAAACGAGATCATAGTGGAATATGCTGGCACAGCGGAGCCCTGAACACCCAACAACGTCGCTCGCGAAACAGACGTCTTACATCGCCAAAGCCAAAAATCTACCCTTATTTGGCAGGTGATCATTTTAGGCCCTTATTGGAGTCAACATGGAACTGTTCTCGACACCTTGTAGAGTCCATGCCCTGATGAATTGAGGCTGTTCTGGGGGGAAAATGATGAAAGGGGTGCAACTCAATATCAGGAAGGTGTTTTTAAATGTTTGGTATACTCCGTGTATATCCATTGCTCAAACTCAGTACATTTGTTTAGGAATCATTGATAAACAGCACTATTCAAAACCTTATCTCTGATTTTTTATTTTAATATTTTTATTTTTAAAGCAGATTTAAGTCAGGGTGTAGACTGGACAATTCAGAAACAAGTCCATTCCTATTGGGGAAGCAATTCTGGTGTGTCTTTGTCCCGCAGAACTCTTCCCCAGTGTAAGGTTGTATATAAAGTTATATTTGTGTTTGTGGATGAAATGACCTCTTCCAGATACCTTTGATTATGTTCCCCCCCCCCCCACCCCACTGAAGACCATTCAAAAAGTTAACAATAACTCAAAAACAACAACGCTACTTCCTGGAAAACAACATCACTTACATACTGTGTAAGACAACTCACTTCTGCCCCCTACAGCCCAACACAAACACTACAGGTCCAGCACAGCAGCTGTTCACTGAACTGTGTTACGTCACAAATTGTTAACAGGTAAATCACCTAGTTAGTACATCTCCACTATGTCAACATGGGGTAAATCACCTAGTTAGTGTCAACATGGGGTAAATCACCTAGTTAGTGTCAACATGGGGTAAATCACCTAGTTAGTGTCAACATGGGGTAAATCACCTAGTTAGTGTAGACTCACTATGTCAACATGAGGTAAATCACCTAGTTAGTGTAGACTCACTATGTCAACATGGGGTAAATCACCTAGTTAGTACATCTCCACTATGTCAACATGGGGTAAATCACCTAGTTAGTGTCAACATGGGGTAAATCACCTAGTTAGTGTCAACATGAGGTAAATCACCTAGTTAGTGTCAACATGGGGTAAATCACCTAGTTAGTGTCAACATGGGGTAAATCACCTAGTTAGTGTCAACATGGGGTAAATCACCTAGTTAGTGTCAACATGGGGTAAATCACCTAGTTAGTGTAGACTCACTATGTCAACATGAGGTAAATCACCTAGTTAGTGTCAACATGAGGTAAATCACCTAGTTAGTGTAGACTCACTATGTCAACATGAGGTAAATCACCTAGTTAGTGTCAACATGGGGTAAATCACCTAGTTAGTGTCAACATGGGGTAAATCACCTAGTTAGTGTCAACATTGAGTAAATCACCTAGTTAGTGTCAACATGGAGTAAATCACCTAGTTAGTGTCAACATGGAGTAAATCACCTAGTTAGTGTCAACATGGGGTAAATCACCTAGTTAGTGTAGACTCACTATGTCAACATGAGGTAAATCACCTAGTTAGTGTAGACTCACTATGTCAACATGAGGTAAATCACCTAGTTAGTGTAGACTCACTATGTCAACATGAGGTAAATCACCTAGTTAGTGTAGACTCACTACGTGGGGTAAATCACCTAGTTAGTGTAGACTCACTATGTCAACATGGAGTAAATCACCTAGTTAGTGTCAACATGGGGTAAATCACCTAGTTAGTGTAGACTCACTATGTCAACATGGGGTAAATCACCTAGTTAGTGAAGACTCACTATGTCAACATGGAGTAAATCACCTAGTTAGTGTCGACTCACTATGTCAACATGAGGTAAATCACCTAGTTAGTGTCAACATGGGGTAAATCACCTAGTTAGTGTAGACTCACTATGTCAACATGAGGTAAATCACCTAGTTAGTGTCGACTCACTATGTCAACATGGGGTAAATCACCTAGTTAGTGTCAACATGGGGTAAATCACCTGATGAAGTAGCAGTAGCAGACAACACTACAGTTGCTCGATATCCTGTTGGGTTTCCATGGAGAGGAAAGATGACAGGGTCACAGTCACACTAACCAGGGACACACACACACAGCTGGGTCACTCTACCCTTTAAGCACATCTGAATGAAAACAGCCCTGTCTCCTCTATCTACCACTGCAGTATGTGCACAAAAAGGGTAGGATCGAAGTAAGCTCCATTTGTGGAATTCGTAATAGGCTAAATGCTAAATGGTATATTGACTTTGTAAGAAATTTCCATAAAATGTTTCATAAAAATGTATGATTATGTTAAACATCTACACTACATGACCAAAAGTATGCTTCAAACATCTCATCATGGGGCATTAATATAGAGTTGGTCCCCCCCCTTTGCTGCTATTACAGCCCCCACTCTTCTGGGAAGGATATCTACTAGATGTTGGAACATTGCTGTGGGGACTTGCTTCCATTCAGCCACAAGAGCATTAGTGAGGTCGGGAACACTGATGTTGGGCGATAAGGCCTGGCTCGCAGTCTGCGTTCCAATTCATCCCAAAAGTGTTCGATGGGGTTGAGGTCAGGGCTCTGAGCAGGCTAGTCAAGTTCTTCCACAAAGATCTCGACAAACCAATTCTGTATGGGCCTCGCTTTGTGCACGGGGACATTGTCATTCTGAAACAGGAAAGGGCCTTCCCCAAACTGTTCCCACGAAGTTGGAAGCACAGAATCGTCTAGAATGTCATTGTATGCTGTAGCGTTAAGATTTCCCTTCACTGGAACTAAGGGGCCCAAACCATGAAAAATAGATCCAGACCATTATTCCTCCTCCACCAAACTTTACAGTTGGCACTATGCATTCGGGCAGGTAGCGTTCTCCTGGCATCCGCCAAACCCAGATTAGTTCGTCGGACTGCCAGATGGTGAAGCTTGATTCATCACTCCAGAGAACCTGTTTCCACTGCTCCAGAGTCCACTGCTCTCCAGAGTCCACTGCTCTCCAGAGTCCACTGCTCTAGTGCTCTAGAGTCCACTGCTCTAGAGTCCACTGCTCTAGAGTCCACTGCTCTAGAGTCCACTGCTCTAGAGTCCACTGCTCTAGAGTCCACTGCTCTAGAGTCCACTGCTCTAGAGTCCACTGCTCTAGAGTCCACTGCTCTAGAGTCCACTGCTCTAGAGTCCACTGCTCTCTAGAGTCCACTGCTCTCTAGAGTCCACTGCTCTAGAGTCCACTGCTCTCCAGAGTCCACTGCTCTCTAGAGTCCACTGCTCTCCAGAGTCCACTGCTCTAGTGCTCTAGAGTCCACTGCTCTAGAGTCCACTGCTCTAGAGTCCACTGCTCTAGAGTCCACTGCTCTAGAGTCCACTGCTCTAGAGTCCACTGCTCTAGAGTCCACTGCTCTAGAGTCCACTGCTCTAGAGTCCACTGCTCTAGAGTCCACTGCTCTAGAGTCCACTGCTCTCTAGAGTCCACTGCTCTCTAGAGTCCACTGCTCTCTAGAGTCCACTGCTCTCTAGAGTCCACTGCTCTCTAGAGTCCACTGCTCTCTAGAGTCCACTGCTCTCTAGAGTCCACTGCTCTCTAGAGTCCACTGCTCTAGAGTCCACTGCTCTCTAGAGTCCACTGCTCTAGAGTCCACTGCTCTAGAGTCCACTGCTCTAGAGTCCACTGCTCTCTAGAGTCCACTGCTCTCTAGAGTCCACTGCTCTCTAGAGTCCACTGCTCTCTAGAGTCCACTGCTCTCTAGAGTCCACTGCTCTAGAGTCCACTGCTCTAGAGTCCACTGCTCTAGAGTCCACTGCTCTAGAGTCCACTGCTCTAGAGTCCACTGCTCCAGAGTCCAACGGAGGCGAGTTTTACACCCCTCCAGCCGACGCTTGGCATTACGCATGGTGATCTTAAGCTTGTGTGCGGCTGCTCGGCCATGGAAAACCATTTCATGAAGCTTGCTGACATTGCTTCCAGAGGCAGTTTGGAACTCTGAGTGAGTGTTGCAACCGAGGACAGACAATTTTATACACATCGACGGGACAGTAGTGGAGAAAGTGTAAAGTTTTAATAAGTTCCTTGGCGTACACATCACGGACAAACTGAAATGGTCCTCCCACACAGACAGCATGGTGAAGACGACGCAACAGCGCCTCTTCAACCTCAGGAGGCTGATGAAATACAGCTTGTCACCTAAAACCCTCACAAACCTTTACAGATGCACAATCGAGAGCATCCTGTCGGGCTGTATCACCGCCTGGTACGGCAACTGCACCGTCCTCAACTGCAAAGCTCTCCAGAGAGGAGTGCGGTCTGCACAACGCATCACTGAGGGAAAACTACCTCCCCTCCACAACACCCAATGTCACAGGAAAGCCAAAAAGATCATCAAGGACAACAACCTCCCGAGCCACTGCCTGTTCACCCCACTACAATCCAGAAGGCGAGGTCAGTACAGGTGCATCAAAGCTGGGAACGAGAGACTGAAAAACAGCTTCTATCTCAAGGCCATCAGACTGTTAAACAGCCACCACTAACAGAGAGGCTGCTGCCTACATACAGACTCAAATCACTGGCCGCTTTAATAAATGGATGTAATAATGGTATCACTCGTCACTTTATATAATGGCACTTTAATAATGTTTTCATACCCTACATTTACTCATCTCATATGTTTATACTGCATTTTAAACCATCTATGCCGCTCATCCATATATCTTTATGTACATATTCTTATTCCATCCCCTTACATTGAGTGTATTAGGTAGCTGTTGGGGAATTGTTAGATTACGTGTTAGATATTACGGCATGGTCGGAACTAGAAGCACAAGCATTTCGCTACACTCACATTAACATCTGCATGTGACCAATAAAATGTGATTGTTTTACATGCCATGTGCCCCATCACTCGGCGGTCCCGTTCTGTGAGCTTGTGTGGCCTACCACTCCACGGCTGAGCCGTTGTTGCTCCTAGACGTGTCCACCTCACAATAACAGAGCACTTACAGTTGACCGTGGCAACTCTTAGCAGGGCAGAAATTGGACAAACTGACTTGTTGGAAAGGTGGCATCCTATGACGATGGCACATTGAAAGTCACTGAGATCTTTAGTATGAGCCATTCTACTGCCAATGTGGAGATTGAATGGCTGTGTTCTCGATTCTATACACTATCAGGCAATGGGTGTGGCTGAAATAGCCGAATCCACTCATTTGAAGGAGTGTCCAAATATTTTTTGTATATATAATGTATTTAGATAGTCTAAATGATGAGCTACCTGTGAGTCACTCATTGTTCCAACGGTAGAAGAAAAGGTTTTATAACAGACAAAGAAAATAGGGAGAGGCATCATCCTCAGGGAGCTAACAAGGAGCATCCCTCTACCTGATCGTCTCCTTTAATTGTCTTCTCCTGTCCTCTTCCCTCATCTCCTACTCTGCCATACAGACTCTCTCCACACAGACAGCCATTGATTTTCAGATGAAAGATTATCATGTTGTACGGAAGGCAGAAGAGCACACCCTGCCTTCAACCATCGACTCTGGCTTTGAGGTAAACAGATAACGTTGTCGTCACGTCAGCTTGCCACAGCCTCAACTACAGACCTTACTGATGGAGGGGGGGGGGCGAGGGAGAGAGAGAGAGAGAGAGAGAAAGAGAGCTTCCTTCACTGTAGTTAGCAGTGCCACAGCAGAGCAACAGGCTAGTAGTTAGCCTAGCTGGTGATGAGAGGAGATTGGGGTGCTAGCCTATGGTATAGCAGCTAGCCTATATAATCAGTATAATTCCCTTGTCCTGGCTGCCAATCGCTGTGCTCCGAAGCACCTCTCACTCCCATGGCTCTCTTAACGCCTTCACTGATCAGAAGGAAGCGCAGCTACCAGTGACCGAACGGGAAGCTCAGCTACCAGTGACCGAACGGGAAGCTCAGCTACCAGTGACGGAACGGGAAGCGCAGCTACCAGTGACCGAACGGGAAGCGCAGCTACCAGTGACCGAACGGGAAGCTCAGCTACCAGTGACCGAACGGGAAGCTCAGCTACCAGTGACGGAACGGGAAGCTCAGCTACCAGTGACGGAACGGGAAGCTCAGCTACCAGTGACGGAACGGGAAGCTCAGCTACCAGTGACCGAACGGGAAGCTCAGCTACCAGTGACCGAACGGGAAGCTCAGTTACCAGTGACCGAACGGGAAGCGCAGCTACCAGTGACGGAACGGGAAGCGCAGCTACCAGTGACGGAACGGGAAGCGCAGCTACCAGTGACCGAACGGGAAGCGCAGCTACCAGTGACCGAACGGGAAGCGCCCTTCGTAACGCAGCAATGCGCACACAGTAGTAGGCTAAACGCGAGAGAAGAGTTCAAGGTTCAACAACTAGCATGGGTTGCTAATATGACTAGGATTGTATTTTTGGCTGCTGGACAACGGAATAAAGTTGATTTGAAAACCAATATAACATGAGAAATGTTGATTTTGTAAACAGAGTGTTCATAAAATAATCCCCTTAACATTCCTGTGGTCGGAATTTGGCAAGGCTACTTTGAAACACGGCAAGACATGCCTCATAAAATTGTTTATACCGGTTGCAAGACCCACTGGTTGATGCTTATTGATAAAACCCTCTTAGGCCTCACTCCCCCCTATCTGAGATATCTACTGCAGCCCTCAACCTCTACATACAACACCCGTTCTGCCAGTCACATTCTGTTAAAGTTACCCAAAGCACACACATCCCTGAGTCTCTACGCTGTTTATGATCTACACCGGGTATTCTCAAACTGGGGTACTTACGCGCAAAGCCATTGGGGCCAAACGTGATACACATTTTTTAAAATTTTATTTTAAATAATTATCTTCACATTTTCTAACAGTCCATTTATATTTTCCAACGGGGCTATATATTTGGGTGCGTTTTTTTCTCTCGAACCGAGTAGGCCTCATTTCACTGCCAAAAGTAAAATGAAACCATCTAGCAAAATAACAATGTCAAATAATTAACATCCATTCACATGAACCGTTACTCTCTCGCGGGAATTTCACTAACGGTCTGGAGTAGCCAAGCGTAGCTGTTTCATTCTGTTTGCTCAAACATGGATAAATGACCCGCGTCCATAGACACACAAACCAGCTGCTACTACACCTGCATCTGTCGACCACACAAGTTGTTCTGCTTCCACGACCACATCCAATGCTAGCATCAGTAATTCTACATTTGTTGTTGGACCAGCTGGCATCAGTACTTCTACATTTGTTGTTGGACCAGCTGGCATCAGTAATTCTACATTTGTTGTTAGCCCAGCTAGCATCAGTACTTCTACATTTGTTGTTAGCCCAGCTAGCATCAGTAATTCTACATTTGTTGTTAGCCCAGCTAGCATCAGTACTTCTACATTTGTTGTTAGCCCAGCTAGCATCAGTAATTCTACATTTGTTGTTAGCCCAGCTAGCATTACTTCTACATTTGTTTAGCCCAGCTAGCATCAGTAATTCTACATCAGTAATTCTACACTTGTTGTTAGCCCAGCTAGCATCAGTAATTCTACATTTGTTGTTAGCCCAGCTAGCATCAGTAATTCTACACTTGTTGTTAGCCCAGCTAGCATCAGTAATTCTACACTTGTTGTTAGCCCAGCTAGCATGGACACTGACTGTTGTGAATCGGATGCGGCCCGAAGTGCTACTGCCCCCTTACCCGGGAAAGCACCGAACAACAGACGGGGATGTTGGACCAGCGAAAAGGTGCAAATATGATGAGAACTACATTGATTTGGGGTTCAATTATATTGGGAGTAGTGCCTTTCCTCAGCCATATGTGCAAAAGTACTTTCTCACAACTCGATGAAAGCTTCATTCTTTAATAGACATTTAGAAACAAAACAGACCAATTTGAAAAATAAGCCACAGGAGTTTGAGTGAGAATTAAGATGATTTCGAGTAGTAAGACATGTATAAAAGCAAAAGATATCATAAATAAGAAGGGGCTAGAAGCGTCTTATATGGTGAGCTACCGAGTGGCTGGGACAGGGAAGCCTCATACTATTGTGGAGGACTTAATTCTTCCTGCTGTCGCATATATGGCTGGGACAATGCTGGGGGAAAAGGCCCCAAAAACTATACAGACAAATAACACTGCTTCACGACACATCAGTGACATGACAGGAGATGTTTTGAAACAATTAGTGCTTCGCAATACAAGCCAGTGAATTATATGCGTTACAGCTGGATGAGTCAATAGACTTGGCGGGCCTGGCACAGCTCCTGGTATATGTCCATTACATTGATGGGGGGGTCAATTAAGGAAGACATCCTCTTCTGCAAACCACTGGAAACCAGGACAACAGGAGATACTATTTTTTAAAGTACTGGACAGCTTTGTGATATCAAATGAACTTTGGTGGTCAAGATGTGTTGGTATCTGTACTGATGGAGCAAAAGCCATGACAGGGAGACATAGTGGAGTGGTAACGCGCGAGCAAGCAGTTGCTCCCGACGCCACTTGGGTACACTGCAGCATCCACCTAGAGGCTCTTGGGTACACTGCAGCATCCACCTAGAGGCTCTTGGGTACACTGCAGCATCCACCTAGAGGCTCTTGGGTACACTGCAGCATCCACCTAGAGGCTCTTGGGTACACTGCAGCATCCACCTAGAGGCTCTTGGGTACACTGCAGCATCCACCTAGAGGCTCTTGGGTACACTGCAGCATCCACCTAGAGGCTCTTGGGTACACTGCAGCATCCACCTAGAGGCTCTTGGGTACACTGCAGCATCCACAGAGAGGCTCTTGGGTACACTGCAGCATCCACCTAGAGGCTCTTGGGTACACTGCAGCATCCACCTAGAGGCTCTTGGGTACACTGCAGCATCCACCTAGAGGCTCTTGGGTACACTGCAGCATCCACCTAGAGGCTCTTGGGTACACTGCAGCATCCACCTAGAGGCTCTTGGGTACACTGCAGCATCCACCTAGAGGCTCTTGGGTACACTGCAGCATCCACCGAGAGGCTCTTGATGCCAAGGGAATGCCTGACAGCTGTTAAGACACTGATGCCCTCTGCAACCAGTACCTATGTGAGAGTGGATTCTCGGCCCTCATGAAAACTAAATACAGGCACAGACTGTGTGTGGAAAATGATTTAAGACTGAGACTCTTTCCAACACAACACAACATTGTTATGTGCATCCTTTAAAGCGCACCCTTCTCATTAACCTGTGGTGAGTTATTCACAATGGAAGATGGTTAAATAAAGAGGTAAATGATTGATTATTATTATTTGTGCCCTGGTCCTATAAGAGCTCTTGGTCACTTCCCACGAGCCGGGTGGTGACAAAAACTTACACTCATTCTTATGTTTAATACATTTATCGTATAGTGTGTGTATGTGTGTGTGTGGCAGGCTAACAATGACGGCAAAAAACAACATTTGAGAGTGCGCTGCTAGAGGGGGTACAGCTGACCCTGGTGCTAGAGGGGGTACAGCTGACCCTGGTACTAGAGGGGGTACAGCTGACCCTGGTGCTAGAGGGGGTACAGATGACCCTGGTGCTAGAGGGGGTACAGCTGACCCTGGTGCTAGAGGGGGTACAGCTGACCCTGGGGCTAGAGGGGGTACAGCTGACCCTGGGGCTAGAGGGGGTACAGCTGACCCTGGTGCTAGAGGGGGTACAGGTGACCCTGGGGCTAGAGGGGGTACAGCTGACCCTGGGGCTAGAGGGGGTACAGCTGACCCTGGTGCTAGAGGGGGTACAGCTGGAGGTTGAATGTTTGAAGGAAACACTGCTCTATTCATAGTCACTACCCAACCCCACTAACCTGCACCCTGACTCGGTACCGGTAGCCCCTGGATATTTTTTATTTTATATTTAGTTAGCCTTTGATTAACTAGGCAAGTCAGTTAAGAACAAGTTCTTATTTACAATGACGGCCTAGGAACAGTGGGTTAAACTGCCTTGTTCAGGGGCAGAACGACAGATTTTTACCTTGTCAGCTCGGGGATTCAATACTGCAACCTTTAGCTTACCAGTCCAATGCTCCAACCACTAGGCTACCCGCCTCCTCCAACCACTAGGCTACCCGCCTCCTCCAACCACTAGGCTACCCGCCTCCTCCAACCACTAGGCTAACCGCCTCCTCCAACCCCTAGGCTACCCGCCCCCTCCAACCCCTAGGCTACCCGCCCCCTCCAACCCCTAGACTAGGCTACCCCCCCTCCAACCCCTAGACTAGGCTACCCGCCCCCTCCAACCACTAGGCTACCCGCCCCCTCCAACCCCTAGACTAGGCTACCCGCCCCTCCAACCCCTAGACTAGGCTACCCGCCCCCTCCAACCCTAGACTAGGCTACCCGTCCCTCCAACCACTAGACTAGGCTCCCCTCCAACCACTAGACTAGGCTACCCGTACCCCCCTCCAACCACTAGACTAGGCTACCCGTCCCCTCCAACCACTAGACTAGGCTACCCGTCCCCTCCAACCACTAGACTAGGCTACCCGTCCCCTCCAACCACTAGACTAGGCTACCCGTCCCCTCCAACCACTAGACTAGGGCTCCAACCACCGCTACCCCCCTCCAACCACTAGACTAGGCTACCCGTCCCCTCCAACCACTAGACTAGGCTACCCGTCCCTCCAACCACTAGACTAGGCTACCCGTCCCCTCCAACCACTAGACTAGGCTACCACTAGACGTACCCCCCTCCAACCACTAGACTAGGCTACCCGTCCCCTCCAACCAGACTAGGCTACCCGTCCCTCCAACCACTAGACTAGGCTACCCGTCCCCTCCAACCACTAGACTAGGCTACCCGTCCCCTCCAACCACTAGACTAGGCTACCCCGTACCCGTCCCCTCCAACCACTAGACTAGGCTACCCGTCCCCCTCCAACCACTAGACTAGGCTACCCGTCCCCTCCAACCACTAGACTAGGCTACCCGTCCCCTCCAACCACTAGACTAGGTCCCCTCCAACCACTAGACTAGGCTACCCCCCTCCAACCACTAGACTAGGCTACCCGTCCCCTCCAACCACTAGACTAGGCTACCCGTCCCCTCCAACCACTAGACTAGGCTACCACTAGACTAGGTCCCTCCAACCAAGACTAGGCTACCCGTCCCCCAACCACTAGACTAGGCTACCCGTCCCCTCCAACCACTAGACTAGGCTACCCGTCCCCTCCAACCACTAGACTAGGCTACCCGTCCCCTCCAACCACTAGACTAGGCTACCCGTCCCCTCCAACCACTAGACTAGGCTACCCGTCCCCTCCAACCACTAGACTAGGCTACCCGTCCCCTCCAACCACTAGACTAGGCTACCCGTCCCCTCCAACCACTAGACTAGGCTACCCGTCCCCTCCAACCACTAGACTAGGCTACCCGTCCCCTCCAACCACTAGACTAGGCTACCCGTCCCCTCCAACCACTAGACTAGGCTCCAACCACGTACCCCCCTCCAACCACTAGACTAGGCTACCCGTCCCCTCCAACCACTAGACTAGGCTACCCGTCCCCTCCAACCACTAGACTAGGCTACCCGTCCCTCCAACCACTAGACTAGGCTACCCGTCCCTCCAACCACTCCCTCCAACCACTAGACTAGGCTACCCGTCCCCTCCAACCACTAGACTAGGGTCCCCTCCAACCACTAGACTAGGCTACCCGTCCCCTCCAACCACTAGGCTACCCGCCTCCTCCAACCACTAGGCTACCCGCCTCCTCCAACCACTAGGCTACCCGCCTCCTCCAACCACTAGGCTACCCGCCTCCTCCAACCACTAGGCTACCCGCCTCCTCCAACCACTAGGCTACCCGCCTCCTCCAACCACTAGCTACCCGCTCCAACCACTAGGCCTCCTCCAACCACTAGGCTACCCGCCTCCTCCAACCACTACCCGGCTACCCGCCTCCTCCAACCACTAGGCTACCCGCCTCCTCCAACCACTCCTCCAACCACTAGGCTACCCGCCTCCTCCAACCACTCAGGCTACCCGCCTCCTCCAACCACTAGGCTACCCGCCTCCTCCAACCACTAGGCTCCAACCACTAGGCTACCCGCCTCCTCCAACCACTAGGCTACCTGCCTCCTCCAACCACTAGGCTACCTGCCTCCTCCAACCACTAGGCTACCTGCCTCCTCCAACCACTAGGCTACCTGCCTCCTCCAACCACTAGGCTACTTATTGTTATGTTACTTTTAAAAAATATTTCCATAACTCTTCTTGAACTGCATTGCTGTTTAAGGGCTTGTCAGTCAGCATGTCGCTGTAAAGTCTATACTTGTTGTATTTGGCGCATGTGACTAATAAAGTTTGATTTGAGTATGGGAGCCTAACCAAACCAGCTGAACTGAAGCACATGAGAGCGAGAGACAGAGAGAGAGAGAGACAGAGAGACCCAGTGAGGGGGGTGTAGTGTAGAGAGGGAGTGAGAATGGGAAAAAAACACCTACTCTTTTACATCAGACTGACGCACGACTGCTGCCAGGAATCAGATACAGAAACCTCCCCTCCATTCATCCATCTCCTATCTCTTTCTCTCCATCCATCCAACTCCACTCCCCTCATCCATCCCCACCCTCTCTCTCCCTCCCCTTTCTCTCTCTCTCCCCTTTCTCTCTCCTAGCCCCTCGCGCCCCCTCTCTCCAGCCACTCGCTCTCCCTCCCCCTCTCTCCAGCCCCTCGCTCCCCCTCTCTCCAGCCACTCGCTCTCCCTCCCCCTCCCTCCAGCCCCTCGCGCTCTCTAGCCCTTGCTCTCCCTCCATCCCCCAGCTCTCTCCCTCCATCCCCCAGCTCTCCCTCCCTCCATCCCGTCTCCCTCCATCCATTCCAGTCTCCCTCCATCCCGTCTCCCGCCCTCCACCCCTCTCCCTACCCCTGAGGAAAACCAGCATTTCCAGCCATTCCACTGAAGCCCAAGAGAAGGAATAACCTAGAGCCCCCTCATCTTTATAGCAACAGTTCCTATTGCAGCTCCATTAGGCCTCCTGGACATTCACAGTGGCAGGTAGTCTAGTGGTGAAGAGTGTAGAGGAGGTAGGTAGTCCAGTGGTTAGAGTGTAGAGGTGGCAGGTAGCCTAGTGGTTAGAGTGTAGAGGTGGCAGGGTAGCCTAGTGGTTAGAGTGTAGAGGTGGCAGGTACAGCCTGCTCTGACTGGGCTGTGGTACGAGTCAGAGAGACAGAAAAATAGACAGACGGTGTACAAGATTAATTGAGACAGAGAGGCAAGGGAGAGGGAGAGGCGTGAAGGGAGAGAGGAGCAGAGAAGTCCTGGACAGAGGACTCAGGTTAATAATGCCACTGACACTAAGGGCTGGGGTCCGGATTAACAGAGAGGAGTAGAGAGAGAGACGGTAATAACACACAGGGGGACCGATTTGTTAATCCGGTTATAAGATTTAAGAACGTGGAGATTCTAATTCCACTTCTCCTCCTCAGAATCCCTGGGACGTTCATGGGATGAGAGGGGGTAAGAAAGAGACAGGACAGAAATAGAGAGGGATGGAGAGAAGATTGGGATGAGAGGGGGTAAGAAAGAGACAGGACAGAAATAGAGAGGGATGGAGAGAAGATTGGGATGAGAGGGGGTAAGAAAGAGACAGGACAGAAATAGGGAGGGATGGAGAGAAGATTGGGATGAGAGGGGGTAAGAAAGAGACAGGACAGAAATAGAGAGGGATGGAGAGAAGATTGGGATGAGAGGGGTAAGAAAGAGACAGGACAGAAATAGGGAGGGATGGAGAGAAGATTGGGATGAGAGGGGGTAAGAAAGAGACAGGACAGAAATAGGGAGGGATGGAGAGAAGATTGGGATGAGAGGGGGTAAGAAAGAGACAGGACAGAAATAGGGAGGGATGGAGAGAAGATTGGGATGAGAGGGGTGAGTGTTCTGGGCTTGTTTTCACAGCCAGCAGCTCTCTCTCACACACACACACACACACACACTTTTTAACCCGGCATTATTGGGATCATAAGTAAGCATTTCAAGGTAAAGTGTACACCTGTTGTATTCGGCGCATTTGACAAATACCATTTGATTTGATTTGCACTGAGATGACGTAACAAGTCCAAAGACCATCGACTCTCCCATCTCCGATTCCCCCTCTCCCTTTCTCAGAGAGCACAGCACTGTCTCCATCCTTCTACAAAACACATCCAAAACAAAAACAAACGGCTGATTCTGCTTCTCACCATCCCCCTCGTTCCCTCCCTCCACCCCCCATCTCCTCCCCCTCCCTGGAACCAAACAACAGGGAGAGAATGAGTCACAAGCTCATTCATTCTGAAAGCCACTCACTGCAGATGCTTGTGAATGAACAGTGTGTGTGTGTGTGTGTGTGTGTGTGTGTGTGTGTATAAACTGTTGTATGTTTTCGTCTCTGTGGGGCTGTGGATGTGAACTCATGCATGTACTGTAGCCTAGATAGAAAAGGTTAAGACAACCTAATGAATCCATGCAGAAGCAAATCGAAAATAAACAAATTCTTTGGACCAGCGGCCGGAGAGACAATGACTGGAAGTCAATGTTAGCAGTACAGATAGTTAACGATGTTGTGTTGGCGCTGCGTGTGTGTGTTGTGTTGGCGCTGCGTGTGTGTTGTGTTGGCGCTGTGTGTGTGTTGTGTTGGCGCTGTGTGTGTGTTGTGTTGGCGCTGCGTGTGTGTTGGCGCTGTGTGTGTGTTGTGTTGTCGCTGCGTGTGTGTTGTGTTGGCGCTGCGTGTGTTGTGTTGGCGCTGCGTGTGTGTTGTGTTGGCGCTGCGTGTGTGTTGTGTTGGCGCTGCGTGTGTGTTGTGTTGGCGCTGCGTGTGTGTTGTGTTGGCGCTGCGTGTGTGTGTTGTGTTGGCGCTGCGTGTGTGTGTTGTGTTGGCGCTGCGTGTGTGTGTTGTGTTGGCGCTGCGTGTGTGTGTTGTGTTGGCGCTGCGTGTGTGTGTTGTGTTGGCGCTGCGTGTGTGTGTTGTGTTGGCGCTGCGTGTGTTGTGTTGGCGCTGCGTGTGTGTTGTGTTGGCGCTGCGTGTGTGTGTTGTGTTGGCGCTGCGTGTGTTGTGTTGGCGCTGCGTGTGTGTGTTGTGTTGGCGCTGCGTGTGTTGTGTTGGCGCTGCGTGTGTGTTGTGTTGGCGCTGCGTGTGTGTTGTGTTGGCGCTGCGTGTGTGTTGTGTTGGCGCTGCGTGTGTGTGTTGTGTTGGCGCTGCGTGTGTGTTGTGTTGGCGCTGCGTGTGTGTTGTGTTGGCGCTGCGTGTGTGTGTTGTGTTGGCGCTGCGCGTGTGTGTTGTGTTGGCGCTGCGTGTGTGTTGGCGCTGCGTGTGTGTTGTGTTGGCGCTGCGTGTGTGTGTTGTGTTGGCGCTGCGCGTGTGTGTTGTGTTGGCGCTGCGTGTGTTGTGTTGGCGCTGCGTGTGTGTTGTGTTGGCGCTGCGTGTGTTGTGTTGGCGCTTGTGTTGGCGTGCGTGTGTGTTGTGTTGGCGCTGCGTGTGTGTTGTGTTGGCGCTGCGTGTGTTGTGTTGGCGCTGCGTGTGTGTTGTGTTGGCGCTGCGTGTGTGTTGTGTTGGCGCTGCGTGTGTGTTGTGTTGGCGCTGCGTGTGTGTGTTGTGTTGGCGCTGCGTGTGTGTGTTGTGTTGGCGCTGCGTGTGTGTGTTGTGTTGGAGCTGCGCGTGTGTGTTGTGTTGGCGCTGCGTGTGTGTGTTGTGTTGGCGCTGCGTGTGTTGTGTTGGCGCTGCGTGTGTGTTGTGTTGGCGCTGCGTGTGTGTTGTGTTGGCGCTGCGTGTGTGTTGTGTTGGCGCTGCGTGTGTGTGTTGTGTTGGCGCTGCGTGTGTGTTGTGTTGGCGCTGCGTGTGTGTTGTGTTGGCGCTGCGTGTGTGTGTTGTGTTGGCGCTGCGCGTGTGTGTTGTGTTGGCGCTGCGTGTGTGTTGGCGCTGCGTGTGTGTTGTGTTGGCGCTGCGTGTGTGTGTTGTGTTGGCGCTGCGCGTGTGTGTTGTGTTGGCGCTGCGTGTGTGTTGGCGCTGCGTGTGTGTTGTGTTGGCGCTGAGCGTGGGGTGTTGTGGCTGTATATATGTTGTGTTGGCTCTGCGTGTGTCGTGTCGTGTTAGCGCTGCCTGAGTGTCGTGTTAGCTCTGCGTGTGTCGTGTTAGCACTGCCTGAGTGTCGTGTCGTGTTAGCTCTGCGTGTGTCGTGTTAGCACTGCGTGTGTCGTGTCGTGTTAGCGCTGCCTGAGTGTCGTGTTAGCTCTGCCTGAGTGTTGTGTTAGCACTGCCTGAGTGTCGTGTTAGCTCTGCCTGAGTGTTGTGTTGGCTCTGCCTGAGTGTCGTGTTGGCTCTGCCTGAGTGTCGTGTTGGCTCTGCGTGGGGTGTTGTGGCTGTATGTGTGTCGTGTTGGCTCTGCCTGAGTGTCGTGTTGGCTCTGCGTGGGGTGTTGTGGCTGTATGTGTGTCGTGTTGGCTCTGTGTGTTGTGTTAGCTCTGCCTGAGTGTCGTGTTGGCTCTGCCTGAGTGTCGTGTTGGCTCTGCGTGGGGTGTTGTGGCTGTATGTGTGTCGTGTTGGCTCTGCGTGGGTGTGGTGTCGTGTTGGCTCTGCCTGTGTGTTGTGTTAGCGCTGCCTGTGTGTTGTGTTAGCGCTGCCTGTGTGTTGTGTTAGCGCTGCCTGAGTGTCGTGTTGGCTCTGCGTGGGGTGTTGTGGCTGTATGTGTGTCGTGTTAGCTCTGCCTGAGTGTCGTGTTAGCTCTGCCTGAGTGTGGTGTTGTGTTGGCTCTGCCTGAGTGTCGTGTCGTGTTAGCGCTGCCTGAGTGTCGTGTTAGCGCTGCCTGAGTGTGGTGTTGTGTTAGCGCTGCCTGAGTGTCGTGTTGGCTCTGCGTGGGGTGTTGTGGCTGTATATGTGTTGTGTTGGCTCTGCGTGTGTCGTGTCGTGTTGGCTCTGCCTGAGTGTGGTGTGGTGTTAGCTCTGCCTGAGTGTCGTGTTAGCGCTGCCTGAGTGTCGTGTTAGCACTGCCTGAGTGTCCTTGCCTCCTGCCCACTCGCGGGCCACTGCGGAGGTGGCTCCCCCCATCTCAAACACACACAGGCAGCATAATCAATGCAGATGCTGTGAATGGACTGCTGGTGGGCGTGTGGACTTTTATACTAGACCTATTTGAAGATAATAATAAGATTTATTTTAGACAAAGTCTAAAGAAACACGAAATGAAGAAAATGTCTATTTCATAAGAACAGAATAACATACTCTCAGTTGTCCTTATGTTAGGTCCTGATCTGGCTGTGCCACATGGCTGTGGGCTACACTACTTCATTCAGCAGGCTAGATTTGCTTAGAATTCTGTGGCATTATTCTATAAGGCTGCATGACGTGACTAATGACGATTTGAAAAAAGTCGCTTGAAAAGGTGTTGAACTCTGCTTTGTTTTTGTTTCTTTGGCGCAGGCTGTACACACTTCATCAGTCTCTCATTCACAATTTGACAAGCACTTGCTAATGCCTCGAATTTCTCAGCGGCATCACCTTTGTGCGGCCGTAATGCCCCCTATAAAAAATATAATCTGTGCCTTTTGCTGGCGCTGCGTTGGGCCCTTCTCCCCGAGCGCTGCGCTGGGCCCTTCTCCCCGAGCGCTGCGTTGGGCCCTTCTCCCAGAGCGCTGCCTGCTTCGAAGCACCTCTCACTCACATGGTTCACATGATCGGGTATTTCTCACAGGCTACAAGTGAAGACAGACATATCGGGGACGCTACTGCGTACGTCCTTATCCAATTCCCAGGTGCATATTGAAGATATTGAAGGACTGTCCACATTTCCTTTTCGTCAGCCAACGAGATGAGTAGTAGGCTTAGCGAACACCAAAAGCACTAGTCTATGTCAATCTACTATCCCCCATAGTACAAAAGTTGACCTATTCTATGCCAGAAAGAAATATCCTAAACATAGTCTGGGATCTATTGTGTCCCAGACTAATACAACCACAAGCAATAAGGCTGACGCAACAGAAATATTAGCTATTTCTTCACAGTAGGCGGATCAGCATGAATGTTTCCAAAATGCTATCAATTAGCAGGAAAACACCAATTCTCAAAAGTGATCGCAAATGTGATTATGCATGTACTGCTTTTATTATAAAGAAGTGCGTTTTTATGGTGAAAATGATCTCTTCCCCTAAACTTGAAACTCACGCGCTGCTTATGTATACCAGTTAGGCTCTACACCCCTTGTAAAGCGGATTAATTTGACTCCTTTTAAGAAGTCATTAGTTATGATACAAACCTTATCCAAACATATAGGTCTGTGGACTAGGCTACATGAGGTGTGCGTTTATGATTTTGGGCCTCATTCACAAGCGATAATACATCAATCACAAGGGACAGGGTAATATTGTCACACATCAAACTATTCTTCATTTAATCTCGTCTTTACATACACTAAATAATATATGTGTGACATTTGTTTTAATTTCAGAATGGACCATTATCACGCACCTGTCTTGAAACAGGAGAAGAGGGGGGGGAAAATACATGTAATATTTTCACTTAAATAGCGAATGGAGGACGCTTTTCCCTTGGTTCATTTTCATGCCAGCCAGGTAGGCTATACTCCTGTTCTAAAGATAAGCCACGTGCTTAAGATTAGGAAAGTAGAGATATAAATACAGTAGGCCTCCTCTTTTTATTAGAGGCCATCACTCTGTTATCACGCAATTGCATAGCCTATTGAAATGTTGCGTAACATGAGCTGTCATGAAGAGTTTGATTAGACTGTTGATAACATTTTGCATCGATGTCAGACCGATTAGAGGGACTATAGAGTGCTGAGTACCAGGCAGTTAGCAAGTTTGGTAGGCTACTAATGACCATCAGCAGCATCAGAGCTTGGAGAAGCCTAACTACCGTGACTAAACAACCAAGTGGAATTTGACCACCTTCATGACAAGTGACCGTCGGCGTGGTGACGATACGGTCAACTGCCCCGCCCCTTGTGGCGTGAACATACCCAGCAGGCAGTTTGTGTGTGTGAGACGCGAGTAACGTGTGTTGAGAGGGGGCCCTAAATTGGGAAACTAATTCAAAAATGGCTGCTGGTTATCTCCATACCCCGAGTGGTGTGCTCACACACACACACTGCAGCTCCATCAACTCTCGGTCCTTCTCTCTCCCCCATGGGAGCTGTCTAACATCTTAATGGCCATGTTATTTTACTTCTTCTTACCAGATGGTCTCTTCATATTAAGCAGTCCATTAGGTAGTTGGAAACACATTACGTACTTCCAGCTGCTAAAAATACATGAATGAAACACAAATAGATCTGGGAGAGAACGACACACACACACACACACACACACCAACCTCCTGGTTTCTCGGCTGTCTCAAATTGCATGGTTAAAACACATACACGAGGAACACACACACCCCTCCCTCCCTGCTCCATGAGCGGTGAGTCATCCCTCCATTCACGTCACTGAGAAAAGAGACCACTCTGTGACAGAGGGAGCAGTAAGCAGCAGAGCTCCCGCCCCTCCATTAAGCCCCCCTTCTCCACTCCCCCTCCACTCCCCCACTCTCTTCTCCCCCCACTCTCTTCCTCCCCTCCCCCACTCTCTTCTCCCCCCTCTCCTCCTCCCCTCCCCCACTCTCTTCTCTCCTCACCCACTCTCTTCTCCCCTTCCCCCACCCACCCCTCTCCTCCCCTCCACTCCCCTCCCCCACTCTCTTCTCCCCTATTCCCCCCACACCCAGATCATGGAGCACCTCAGTCATGCCCCCCACACCCAGACCATGGAGCACCTCAGTCATGCCCCCCACACCCAGATCATGGAGCACCTCAGTCATGCCCCCCACACCCTGATCATGGAGCACCTCAGTCATGCCCCCCCAGACCATGGAGCACCTCAGTCATGCCCCCCACCCCCACACCCAGACCATGGAGCACCTCAGTCATACCACCAAGAGAGAACAGCTACCTCCGGTAAGACGAGGGGCGGAGATCATAATAGCTGGTGGGCGATGTCTAATATTAAGTCTCAAAGTACTACTCGTCTGAGGTAGAGTACCTCATGACGAACCATCTAACAATCAAAGCATCAATACGGTATTAAGATTGAATCCTACTACCCCGGCTCTGATGCCCGTCAGATGTGGCAGGGCTTGCACACTATTACGGACCACAAAGGGAAACCCAGTGACGCGAGCCTACCAGACGAGCCTTTTATGCTGGGGTCGAGGAAAGCAACACTGAAACATGCACGAGAGCACCAGCTGTTCCAGACGACTGTGTGATCACGCTCTCCATAGCAGGTGTGAGTAAGATCTTTCAACAGGTCAACATCCACATGGCCGGATTACCAGGACGTGTACTCAGAGCATGTGTGGACCAACTGGCAAGTGTCTTCACTGACATTTTCAACCTCTCTCTGGCCGAGTCGATAATACCTACATGTTTCAAAGACCACCATATTCCCTGTGACAGGAAGGCTCGGGGGAGAGCTCGGGGAGAGGCCCGGCCCAGAGCTCCAGCTCGGGGGAGAGGCCCGGCACAGAGCTCCAGCTCGGGGGAGAGGCCCGGCCCAGAGCTCCAGCTCGGGGGAGAGGCCCGGCACAGAGCTCCAGCTCGGGGGAGAGGCCCGGCACAGAGCTCCAGCTCGGGGGAGAGGCCCGGCACAGAGCTCCAGCTCGGGGGAGAGGCCCGGCACAGAGCTCCAGCTCGGGGGAGAGGCCCGGCTCAAGGGAGAGGCCCGGCCCAGAGCTCCAGCTCAGGGGAGAGGCCCGGCCCAGAGCTGAATCTCGGAGGAGAGGCCCGGCTCAGGGGAGAGGCCCGGCCCAGAGCTCCAGCTCAGGGGAGAGCCCCGGCTCAGGGGAGAGCCCCGGCCCAGGGGAGAGGCCCGGCCCAGAGGAGAGGCCCATCTCAGAGGAGAGGCCCGGCTCAGAGGAGAGGCCCGGCTCAGAGGAGAGGCCCGGCTCAGAGGAGAGGCCCATCTCAGAGGAGAGGCCCGGAGGAGAGGCCCGGCTCAGAGGAGAGGCCCGGCTCAGAGGAGAGGCCCGGCTCAGAGGAGAGGCCCAGCTCAGAGCTCCATTAGCCGCATATTTTGAAATAGAAAATAAATGTTAGTGCTTTGTTCCTTGAATTAAACTGAACCACACCAAATCAGTTCAAAATAAAATATCATTCCTGTACCGGAGCCCATGTATCTAGAAACGTATCGAATCATCTTGAAAGAGAAAGATGCACATCCCTAGTGTGTGTGTGTGTGTGTGTGTGCGTTCGCGCATCACAAAGCCTGCCTGCGCTCCTCACACTCTCTGACAGAGCAGAGAGGGATGACTAACAGGGTCTCAACCACATCTCATTCTAACAGACACAGACTCTGTCGCTATAGTGTGACTGCACTACAAACACAGAAACACACCGCAATTACAGCAAACAGTGATTTGACACGATGATAGTGTATCAGCACACAGCTCGCTCAATCATCTGTCGAATTAAATCAGTCAGACAGAGAGAACGAGAGCGAGGGATAGCGAGCGAGCGAGAGAGAGAGCGAGAGACATAGCGAGCGAGAGACATAGCGAGCGAGCGAGAGACATAGCGAGCGAGCGAGAGAGCGAGAGACACAGCGAGCGAGAGACACAGCGAGCGAGAGACATAGCGAGCGAGCGAGAGACACAGCGAGCGAGAGACACAGCGAGCGAGAGACACAGCGAGCGAGAGACACAGCGAGCGAGAGACACAGCGAGCGAGAGACACAGCGAAAAAAAGAGCGAGAGAGCGACATTTGGTAAGTACTGGGTCATGCTCAGGTCGGAACCATCTGTACTGAATAAGTAAATATTTTTCCCATTGTAAAACTTAAAACATTTGCCCTAACGAATCACAAACCTGTATCAGTGAATAATGGAGCTGTATTGATCCTTTACCCATCTGTAGGAGAGAACTATAAGGAGTACAACTATTTGTAGTGTCTTACCTGTGATACACTGAAACTGACCATCCTCTCGCCGTATAGTGAAGGCCTCACCTGGGTTCACCTGCACCAGGATTACCTGTGGAGAGAAACACACAATCAAACACCTGTATAATGACATCATCCAGGTGTTCACTCGGGCACAACACGTACATTTAAAAAAAAAAAAAAAAAACATAAGACCGTAAACGGCGAGGGACTACCTGAATTTGTCCAATGAGAAACACTTGATTTGATTTTAAAATGTTTTTCCACAGTATGGTCCCAATGAACTCAACCCTGTTTACAGTCGGGAACAGACAGCCTCTTTTACCTGACATGTTACATGGTGATTCAAAATATGAGCCACTGAAAGCTTCTTCAAATCAGTGACAGGTTGGGGTTAGGTTGGGGTGGGGGTTAGGTTGGGGTGGGGTGGGGGTTAGGTTGGGGTGGGGGTTAGGTTGGGGTTGGCCCGTCTCTGGCCAGGTTTTAGAACGGTCGTCGCGTAGAGACGGGCCAGGTTTTAGAACGGTCTTTATGTAGAGACGGGCCAGGTCGTCATGTAGAGACGGGCCAGGTTTTAGAACGGCCTTCACGTAGAGACGGGCCAGGTTTTAGAACGGTCGTCACGTAGAGACGGGCCAGGTTTTAGAATGGTCGTCACGTAGAGACGGGCCAGGTTTTAGAATGGTCGTCACGTAGAGACGGGCCAGGTTTTAGAACGGTCGTCATGTAGAGACGGGCCAGGTTTTAGAACGGTCGTCACGTAGAGACGGGCCAGGTTTTAGAACGGTCGTCACGTAGAGACGGGCCAGGTTTTAGAACGGTCGTCATGTAGAGACGGGCCAGGTTTTAGAACGGTCGTCATGTAGAGACGGGCCAGGTCGTCATGTAGAGACGGGCCAGGTCGTCATGTAGAGACGGGCCAGGTCGTCATGTAGAGACGGGCCAGGTCGTCATGTAGAGACGGGCCAGGTCGTCATGTAGAGACGGGCCAGGTTTCAGAACGGTCTTCATGTAGAGATGGGCCAGGTCGTCATGTAGAGACGGGCCAGGTCGTCATGTAGAGATGGGCCAGGTCGTCACGTAGAGACGGGCCAGGTTTTAGAACGGTCTTCATGTAGAGACGGGCCAGGTCGTCATGTAGAGACGGGCCAGGTCGTCATGTAGAGACGGGCCAGGTTTTATAACGGTCTTCATGTAGAGATGGGCCAGGTCGTCATGTAGAGACGGGCCAGGTCGTCATGTAGAGATGGGCCAGGTCGTCACGTAGAGACGGGCCAGGTTTTAGAACGGTCTTCATGTAGAGATGGGCCAGGTCGTCATGTAGAGACGGGCCAGGTTTTAGAATGGTCGTCATGTAGAGACGGGCCAGGTTTTAGAAGGGTCGTCACGTAGAGACTGGCCAGGTTTTAGAACGGTCGTCACGTAGAGACGGGCCAGGTTTTAGAACGGTCGTCACGTAGAGACGGGCCAGGTTTTAGAACGGTCTTCATGTAGAGACGGGCCAGGTCGTCATGTAGAGACTGGCCAGGTTTTAGAACGGTCGTCACGTAGAGACGGGCCAGGTTTTAGAACGGTCGTCACGTAGAGACGGGCCAGGTTTTAGAACGGTCTTCATGTAGAGACGGGCCAGGTCGTCATGTAGAGACGGGCCAGGTTTTATAACGGTCTTCATGTAGAGATGGGCCAGGTCGTCATGTAGAGACGGGCCAGGTCGTCATGTAGAGATGGGCCAGGTCGTCACGTAGAGACGGGCCAGGTTTTAGAACGGTCTTCATGTAGAGATGGGCCAGGTCGTCATGTAGAGACGGGCCAGGTCGTCATGTAGAGACGGGCCAGGTCGTCATGTAGAGACGGGCCAGGTCGTCACGTAGAGACGGGCCAGGTTTTAGAAGGGTCGTCACGTAGAGACGGGCCAGGTTTTAGAAGGGTCGTCACGTAGAGACTGGCCAGGTTTTAGAACGGTCGTCACGTAGAGACGGGCCAGGTTTTAGAACGGTCGTCACGTAGAGACGGGCCAGGTTTTAGAACGGTCTTCATGTAGAGACGGGCCAGGTCTTAGAACGGTCGTCATGTAGAGACGGGCCAGGTTTTAGAACGGTCGTCATGTAGAGACGGGCCAGGTCGTCATGTAGAGACGGGCCAGGTTTTAGAACGGTCGTCATGTAGAGACGGGCCAGGTCGTCATGTAGAGACGGGCCAGGTCGTCATGTAGAGACGGGCCAGGTTTTAGAACGGTCTTCATGTAGAGACGGGCCAGGTTTTAGAACGGTCGTCATGTAGAGACGGGCCAGGTTTTAGAACGGTCGTCATGTAGAGACGGGCCAGATCGTCATGTAGAGACGGGCCAGGTTTTAGAACGGTCTTCATGTAGAGACGGGCCAGGTTTTAGAACGGTCGTCATGTAGAGACGGGCCAGGTCGTCATGTAGAGACGGGCCATGTTTTAGAACGGTCGTCATGTTGGAACCTTTATTCTACAACATTAGGTGATGTAACAATACTAGAGCTATGAAACAACCCACTATATCCTCCAACAGTTCCCTATGAAACAACCCACTATATCCTCCAACAGTTCCCTATGAAACAACCCACTATATCCTCCAACAGTTCCCTATGAAACAACCCACTATATCCTCCAACAGTTCCCTATGAAACAACCCACTATATCCTCCAACAGTTCCCTATGAAACAACCCACTATATCCTCCAACAGTTCCCTATGAAACAACCCACTATATCCTCCAACAGTTCCCTATGAAACAACCCACTATATCCTCCAACAGTTCCCTATGAAACAACCCACTGAACAAAACAGAACGGTGAATGTAACCTCCTGTCATCTCATTACAGACAGGAGGACTCCCTTCTTTCTCATAGCATTACACTTAAACCCCCCCACCCTGACCATTAGAGACCCATAATGGTGAGCCCAGCACGCACGCACACAGGCATGCAGGACACCAGACTGATACAAAAAGAAAGGGAGGGGGGAGTGGAGGGGCGGGTAGATTCAGTTGTGACGTGTGGAACAACGTCACTTCGGGCAGACAGCGCTGAGGACTCAGGAAGAGAGGAGAGGGAGAATCAGTGTTCTGGTCACTATGGGGCTCTGGTCAAAAATGTAGTGCACTATTCCAGGAAATGGGATACGGTTTTTTGAGGGTGCGACCTATGACTCAGTCACTCCACTGTCATTTTATAACACACTGGCTGAGCTCATGACACGTCTCCCCTCTCTCTGACGTGTCAAATAAACCCCTAGATGTCAATGTCTGTCTGCTTAAAGCAGCTCAGATTATCAATTCTGCTCTAGGATCACTTTTTCCTAATATACATACTACTGTACATACCATTTTCCTTCCAAATGATATACTGCCTATACACACACACACACACACACACACACACACACACACGTATTTGTATTGTAGATTTATTAAATTGTACTCATTAACATTTAAAAAATATATATTTTGTACTTTTGTTGTGTGTGAGTGTGTATTTGCTGTGTATTTGTTGTGTATTTGCTGTGTATTTGTTGTGTATTTGTTGTGTATTTGTTGTGTATTTGTTGTGTATTTGCTGTGTATTTGCTGTGTATTTGCTGTGTATTTGTTGTGTATTTGTTGTGTATTTGTTGTGTATTTGTTGTGTATTTGCTGTGTATTTGTTGTGTATTTGTTGTGTATTTGTTGTGTATTTGCTGTGTATTTGCTGTGTATTTGCTGTGTATTTGCTGTGTATTTGCTGTGTATTTGTTGTGTATTTGCTGTGTATTTGTTGTGTATTTGTTGTGTATTTGTTGTGTATTTGCTGTGTATTTGCTGTGTATTTGCTGTGTATTTGCTGTGTATTTGCTGTGTATTTGTTGTGTATTTGCGAGACTATCTACTGTTGGAGCGAGTAACGTAAGCATTTGGCCGCACCTGCTGTTAACACCTGGCAAAGCTTTGTTTGCAGTCAATAAACCTTGATTTGATTAGAATTCGAAAAGAAGTTGTTGGGTAATAACCGTATCTATCAGACAAAAGTGAGATGTGAAAAGATTAGGTGAGATATTGATTAAACTAAAGAGGAAGCTACAAGCTAATAACCCTGCAAGCCTGGTCACTAAGAAAGGCTAGAGTCTAAAATGGCTCCCTGATATCACCTAGTCCTTTTCATCAGGGTTTACATGGCACTGTTTATAGTAGTGGTCGGCTGATTAATTAGGGCCGATTTCAAGTTTCCATAACAATCAGAATTTTTTTAAATATATATATATATATTTTTACACCTTAATTTAATCTTTATTTAACTTGTCAAGTCAGTTAAGAACACATTCTTATTTTCAATGACGGCCTAGGAACGGTGGGTTAACTGCCTCATTCAGGGGCAGAACGACAGATTTTTACCTTGTCAGCTCGGGGGATCCAATCTTGCAACCTTACAGTTAAATAGTCCAACTCTCTAAACACCTGCCTCATTGCACTCCACGAGGCCTGTTACGCGAATGCAGTAGAAGCCAAGGTAAGTTGCCAGCTAGCATTAAACTTATCTTATAAAAAACAATCATAATCACTAGTTAACTACACATGGTTGATGATATTACTAGTTTATCTAGTGTGTCCTGCGTTGCATATAATCAATGTGGTGCGTATTCGCGAAAAAGGACTGTCCAATGTGTACCTAACCATAAACATCAATGCCTTTCTTATAATCAATACACAGACGTATATATTTTTAAACCTGCATATTTAGTTAAAATAAATCCAGGTTAGCAGGCAATATTAACCACGTGAAATTGTGTCACTTCTCTTGCGTTCATTGGACGCAGAGTCAGGGTATATGCAACAGTTTGGGCCGCCTAATTTTCCAGAATTTTACATAATTATGACATAACATTGAAGGTTGTGCAATATAACAGGAATATTTAGACTTAGGGATGCCACCAGTTAGATAAAATACGGAACGGTTCCGTATTTCACTGAAAGAATAAATGTCTTGTTTTCGAGATGATAGTTTCCGGATTCGACCATATTAAATGACCTAAGGTTCGTATTTCTGTGTGTTATTATGTTATAATTAAGTCTATGATTTGATAGAGCAGTCTGACTGAGCGGTGGTAGGCACCAGCAGGCTCGTAAGCATTCATTGAAACAGCACTTTCGTGCATTTTGCCAGCAGCTCTTCGTTGTGCTTCAAGCATTGCGCTGTTTATGACTTCAAGCCCATCAACTCCCGAGATGAGGCTGGTGTAACCGATGTGAAATGGCTAGCTAGTTAGCGGGGTGCGCGCTAATAGCGTTTCAAACGTCACTTGCTCTTAGCCTTCTAGTAGTTGTTCCCCTTGATCTGCATGGGTAACGCTGCTTCGATGGTGGCGGTTGTCTTTGTGTTCCTGGTTTGAGCCCAGGGAGGAGCGAGGAGAGGGACGGAAGCTATACTGTTACACTGGCAATACTAAAGTGCCTATAAAAACATCCAATAGTCAAAGGTTAATGAAATACAGATGGTATAGAGATAAATAGTCCTATAAATACTATATTAACTACAACCTAAAGCTTCTTACCTGGGAATATTGAAGACTCATGTTAAAAGGAAACACCAGCTTTCATATGTTCTCATGTTCTGATCAAGGAACTGAAACGTTAGCTTTCTTACATGGCACATATTGCACTTTTACTTTCTTCTCCAACACTTTTTTTGCATTATTTAAACCAAATTGAACAGGTTTCATTATTTATTTGAGGCTAAATTGATTTTATTGATGTATTATATTAAGTTAAAATAAGTGTTCATTCATTAATGTTGTAATTGTTATTATTACAAATACATTTTGTAATATTAATCGGTATCGGCTTTTTTTTGTCCTCCAATAATCGGTATCGGTGTTGAAAAATCATAATCGGCCAACCTCCACTTCATAGTAAACAAGGTTCCAACTTATAAGCCACTCCCCCCCTCTCCTCCATAAGCCACTCCCCCCCTCTCCTCCATAAGCCCCTCTCCTCCATAAGCCCCTCTCCTCCATAAGCCCCTCTCCTCCATAAGCCCCTCTCCTCCATAAGCCCCTCTCCTCCATAAGCCCCTCTCCTCCATAAGCCCCTCTCCTCCATAAGCCCCTCTCCTCCATAAGCCCCTCTCCTCCATAAGCCCCTCTCCTCCATAAGCCCCTCTCCTCCATAAGCCCCTCTCCTCCATAAGCCCCTCTCCTCCATAAGCCCCTCTCCTCCATAAGCCCCTCTCCTCCATAAGCCCCTCTCCTCCATAAGCCCCTCTCCTCCATAAGCCCCTCTCCTCCATAAGCCCCTCTCCTCCATAAGCCCCTCTCCTCCATAAGCCCCTCTCCTCCATAAGCCACTCCCCCCTCTCCATATATGGCTCTGTTTAAAGCACTGCACTTTACAGTAAATAGGGTTCCAATTTTAGGACACAAACAAAAGCTTCTAGAAATACTAAACGCAAAATATATCAAACTACGCAGGCTTCTGATTTTCAACTTCCCTTGCTTTAATTTCAAAAGATTTACATTTCAGAAAACAAACTACAGGTTTAGTTTCAATCAGAAGTAAACATTTCAGAAAAAAACATTTTTAATTCCACATGCCAAATCCTCTAGTCTCCAATCTCCCCTCTATAAGCCACTCCCCTCTAAAACCTTCTGATCTTGTTGACTCGATAAGATACGCTGTAACGAGTGTAATTAGCCTTACTGTGTTAGTGCTACTCTGTGTAGATGTGTGTGTTGGATCTGTGTGTCTGGTTAGTTAGAGACCCTACCTCGCTCTTGTGGAGATCTCTGCCATCATAGAAGCTGTGAGTCTCCCAGGGCATAGGGCTCTGTCTGAGGAGGATCCTCTCCGTCTCTCCCTGGCTCTGTGCCTGCACTGCATTCAGCATCACCTCCATGTCCACAGACTCACTCCCTTTCATGAACTCAGCTCAGACTGAGATGGACTACCCCTTTCACTGCCTGCCACAGTGTGTCACGCACACGCACACACACCCTCTCACGGTGTCACGCACACAGATGTTGTTCACACGCCCACACAGGCAAGCAGCGACAGTGAGAGCATGATAGGAGGGTCTGGGTAGGTGGCTAATTGAATCAAAGTCAAGGCCCTCCCCATTGGTGGAGGGGGACGGGGGGACGGGGGGTCCATGACGTGTGTGTGTGTGTTTGTTTGCTTTCTACTTCCCGTGTGAAGCTACCAGCTGGCTTTCTTTCCCACCAACATCCCTCCCTACCACCTCCTTACCCTACCATCCTTTCACCAATGACAGCAACCCTACCCTACCATCCTTTCACCAATGACAGCAACCCTACCCTACCATCCTTTCACCAATGACAGCAACCCTACCCTACCATCCTTTCACCAATGACAGCAACCCTACCCTACCATCCTTTCACCAATGACAGCAACCCTACCCGACCATCCTTTCACCAATGACAGCAACCCTAACCTACCATCCTTTCACCAATGACAGCAAAGTCCACACCTCTCATCTCACTAATGACAACACTCAGCGTCCCCTCTCTCCCTCTCCTACGGTACCCTCTCTCTGTGCTACGGTAGCCCTCTCTCTGCTACGGTAGCCCTCTGTCTCTGCTACGGTAGCCCTCTGTCTCTCGCTCTCTCTCTCGCTCTCTCCTACGGTAGCCCTCTCTCCGTGCTACGGTAGCCCTCTCTCCGTGCTACGGTAGCCCTCTCTCCGTGCTACGGTAGCCCTCTCTCCGTGCTACGGTAGCCCTCTCTCCGTGCTACGGTAGCCCTCTCTCCGTGCTACGGTAGCCCTCTCTCCGTGCTACGGTAGCCCTCTCTCCGTGCTACGGTAGCCCTCTCTCCGTGCTACGGTAGCCCTCTCTCCGTGCTACGGTAGCCCTCTCTCCGTGCTACGGTAGCCCTCTCTCCGTGCTACGGTAGCCTCTCTCCGTGCTACGGTAGCCTCTCTCTGTGTCGCTCTCTCCTACGGTAGCCCTTCCGGTGTCTCTCTCTCTCCTACAGTAGCCTTTCTCTCTCTCTCTCCTACAGTAGCCTTCTGTCTCTCTCTCTGTGTCTCTCTCTCTCCTACAGTAGCCTTCTCTCTCTCTCTCTCCTACAGTAGCCTTCTCTCTCTCTCTCTCCTACAGTAGCCTTCTCTCTCTCTCTCTCCTACAGTAGCCTTCTCTCTCTCTCTCTCCTACAGTAGCCTTCTGTCTCTCTCTCTCTGTGTCTCTCTCTCCTACAGTAGCCTTCTCTCTCTCGCTCTCTCTCTCTCCTACAGTAGCCTTCTCTCTCTCTCTGTGTCTCTCTCTTTCCTACGTACGGTAGCCTTCTCTCTCTCTCTCTGTGTCTCTCTCTACTACGGTAGCCTTCTCTCTCTCTCTCTCTCTCTCTCTCTCTCTCTCTCTCTCTCTCTCTCTCTCTCTCTCTCTCTCTCTCTCTCTCTCTCTCTCTCTCTCTCTCTCTCTCTCTCTCTCACTCACTCACTCTCTCTCTCTCTCTCACTCTCTCTCTCACTCTCTCTCACTCTCTCCTACGGTAGCCTTCTCTCTCTCTCTCTCTCTCCCACGGTAGCCTTCTCTCTCTCTCTCTCCTACAGTAGCCTTCTCTCTCTCTCTCTCTCTCTCTCTCTCTCTCCTACAGTAGCCTTCTGTCTCTCTCTCTGTGTCTCTCTCTCCTACGGTAGCTCTCTCTCTCTCTGTGTCGCTCTCTCTCCTACAGTAGCCTTCTCTCTCTCTCTCTCTCTCCTACAGTAGCCTTCTCTCTCTCTCTCTCTCCTACAGTAGCCTTCTCTCTCTCTCTCTGTGTCTCTCTCTCTCTCCTACGGTAGCCTTCTCTCTCTCTCTCTCTGTGTCTCTCTCTCTGCTACGGTAGCCCTCTGTGTGTCTCTTACTTACTGTTGCCCGCATCTCTCTCATTCAGGCGTCGCTGTTCTCACGATCTCAGAAAGAAAAAGGACGACCGACCCCCGAGCAGCACTCCAGGGTCTCAGAGACCCTCTCCTCTCCCACCTCACCCAGCCTTCATCACCTGCGACACCGCCACATTGTGCCTCAGCGAACCTAGACGCCTGTCCTCGTTTTACTCCCTCCACGGACCCCCCTTCACGCCTCCACACCGAGCCCAGGGAGGAGAAGCCCCTGCCAGAGAGAGGACTGGTGCAGCAGCAGGGGGGGCTGTGATGGGGGCAGATGGATAGATGGACCAGGTTTTCTGGCTTGGTTTCTGCTCAGCGCTGGCTGGCTCCCTGGAGGTAATCTCTCTGTATAGCGTAGCTATGGCTGCAGCGTTAGTGCTCACAGGAGGTCTCTATCGTGGCGTGGTGCCCATGTTTGTTTGCACAGACAGTACCCTGCTCGGCTCTGCCTCCTCTGTTCCACAACGCCACTGTGGCGCTTTCGCTCTCCCCTCCCCCTCGCTCCCAGTCTCCCTTTCTCCTGCCTCAGGCTCCAGCACAGCAGCCCGTCTCCACGGTAACCCCTTCAACAAATAAGTCGCGGTGATGTCCGATCACCACAACCGTCACGGAGAGAGAGTTAAAAACGACAGATTATGCCCGGGCAGCGCCCGCGCCGCTGTCCTCTGATCTACAGTAAAGAAAGGGGGAAAGGCATAGGAGGATGACAACGAGGATAGAGAGGAGATTCTTAGATGGTAGAACGGGATAAAGGCTCCTGAATTGTCTCTTGATATCCCTCGCTGTCTACCTCTGTATGTTACAGGGTTTGCCTTCTCCCTCCCTCCCTGTCTGTCTGTCAGTGACTGCGCTTGCGTGTCTGCTACTCCATGGTTCTCTTTGTTATGATGTTTCATTTATATCCTTTAAAAATATATATACAACAATGTTTTATTAAAACCACCCGCGGGCCCGGCCGTATGTTTGACAACCCTGCTCTACACACCAATCAGGGGGCTCCTTTGTTCAAGCCTGCCTTCACCACGACAACAATGGCTTAAAAAGGAACTGAGCAGAGAAAACGACCCTGAGCCTGACATGCACAACATTACTCCCCCTCACCTCCCTCGGTTCCCTCTCTCCCTCCCTCCCCCATTCACAGAGCAAAACACCGTACACCCATTAATAACGTGACTGATGTGTGAGGGGACGAGGCGGCGGTGGGAGGTGGCTAGAGGAGACGAGGCGGCGGTGGGAGGTGGCTAGAGGAGACGAGGCGGCGGTGGGAGGTGGCTAGAGGAGACGAGGCGGCGGTGGGAGGTGGCTAGAGGAGACGAGGCGGTGGTGGGAGGTGGCTAGAGGAGGCGGTGGCTAGAGGAGACGAGGCGGTGGCTAGAGGAGACGAGGCGGTGGCTAGAGGAGACGAGGTGGTGGCTAGAGGAGACGAGGCGGTGGTGGGAGGTGGCTAGAGGAGACCAGGCGGTGGTGGGAGGTGGCTAGAGGAGACGAGGCGGTGGCTAGAGGAGACGAGGTGGTGGTGGGAGGTGGCTAGAGGAGGTGGCTAGAGGAGGTGGCTAGAGGAGACGAGGTGGTGGTGGGAGGTGGCTAGAGGAGGTGGCTAGAGGAGGTGGCTAGAGGAGACGAGGCGGTGGTAGGAGGTGGCTAGAGGAGACGAGGCGGTGGTGGGCGGCGGCTAGAGGAGACGAGGCGGTGGTGGGAGGTGGCTAGAGGAGACGAGGCGGTGGCTAGAGGAGACGAGGCGGTGGCTAGAGGAGACGAGGCGGTGGCTAGAGGAGACGAGGCGGTGGCTAGAGGAGACGAGGCGGTGGGAGGTGGCTAGAGGAGACCAGGCGATGGTAGGAGGTGGCTAGAGGAGACGAGGCGGTGGTGGGAGGTGGCTAGAGGAGACCAGGCGGTGGTGGGAGGTGGCTAGAGGAGACCAGGCGGTGGCTAGATGAGACGAGGCGGTGGCTAGAGGAGACCAGGCGGTGGCTAGAGGAGACGAGGCGGTGGTGGGAGGTGGCTAGAGGAGACCAGGCGGTGGTGGGAGGTGGCTAGAGGAGACGAGGCGGTGGTGGGAGGTGGCTAGAGGAGACCAGGCGGTGGTGGGAGGTGGCTAGAGGAGACCAGGCGGTGGTGGGAGGTGGCTAGAGGAGACGAGGCGGTGGCTAGAGGAGACGAGGCGGTGGTGGGAGGTGGCTAGAGGAGACGAGGCGGTGGCTAGAGGAGACGAGGCGGTGGTGGGAGGTGGCTAGAGGAGACGAGGCGGTGGCTAGAGGAGACGAGGCGGTGGTGGGAGGTGGCTAGAGGAGACGAGGCGGTGGCTAGAGGAGACGAGGCGGTGGTGGGAGGTGGCTAGAGGAGACGAGGCGGTGGTGGGAGGTGGCTAGAGGAGACGAGGCGGTGGTGGGAGGTGGCTAGAGGAGACGAGGCGGTGGTGGGAGGTGGCTAGAGGAGACGAGGCGGTGGTGGGAGGTGGCTAGAGGAGACCAGGCGGTGGTGGGAGGTGGCTAGAGGAGACCAGGCGGTGGCTAGAGGAGACGAGGCGGTGGCTAGAGGAGACGAGGCGGTGGTGGGAGGTGGCTAGAGGAGACCAGGCGGTGGTGGGAGGTGGCTAGAGGAGACGAGGCGGTGGTGGGAGGTGGCTAGAGGAGACGAGGCGGTGGTGGAGGTGGCTAGAGGAGACCAGGCGGTGGTGGGAGGCGGCTAGAGGAGACCAGGCGGTGGTGGGAGGCGGCTAGAGGAGACGAGGCGGTGGTGGGAGGCGGCTAGAGGAGACGAGGCGGTGGTGGGAGGCGGCTAGAGGAGACGAGGCGGTGGTGGGAGGCGGCTAGAGGAGACGAGGCGGTGGTGGAGGTGGCTAGAGGAGACGAGGCGGTGGCTAGAGGAGACGAGGCGGTGGTGGGAGGTGGCTAGAGGAGACGAGGCGGTGGCTAGAGGAGACGAGGTGGTGGTGGGAGGTGGCTAGAGGAGGTGGCTAGAGGAGACGAGGCGGTGGCGAGGCGGTGGCTAGAGGAGACGAGGCGGTGGTGGGAGGTGGCTAGAGGAGACGAGGCGGTGGTGGGAGGCGGCTAGAGGAGACGAGGCGGTGGTGGGAGGCGGCTACAGGAGACGAGGCGGTGGTGGGAGGCGGTGGCTAGAGGAGACGAGGCGGTGGCTAGAGGAGACGAGGCGGTGGCTAGAGGAGACGAGGCGGTGGCTAGAGGAGACGAGGCGGTGGCTAGAGGAGACGAGGCGGTGGCTAGAGGAGACGAGGCGGTGGCTAGCGGTGGCTAGAGGAGACGAGGCGGTGGCTAGAGGAGACGAGGCGGTGGCTAGAGGAGACGAGGCGGTGGCTAGAGGAGACGAGGCGGTGGCTAGAGGAGACGAGGCGATGGTAGGAGGTGGCTAGAGGAGACGAGGCGGTGGTGGGAGGTGGCTAGAGGAGACCAGGCGGTGGTGGGAGGTGGCTAGAGGATACGAGGCGGTGGTTGGAGGTGGCTAGAGGAGACGAGGCGGTGGTGGGAGGTGGCTAGAAGAGACCAGGCGGTGGTGGGAGGTGGCTAGAGGAGACGAGGCGGTGGTGGGAGGTGGCTAGAAGAGACCAGGCGGTGGTGGGAGGTGGCTAGAGGAGACGAGGCGGTGGTGGGAGGTGGCTAGAAGAGACCAGGCGGTGGTGGGAGGTGGCTAGAGGAGACGAGGCGGTGGTGGCTAGAGGAGACGAGGCGGTGGTGGCTAGAGGAGACGAGGCGGTGGTGGCTAGAAGAGACGAGGCGGTGGTGGCTAGAGGAGACGAGGCGGTGGTGGCTAGAGGAGACGAGGCGGTGGTGGCTAGAGGAGACGAGGCGGTGGTGGGAGGTGGCTAGAGGAGACGAGGCGGTGGTGGGAGGTGGCTAGAGGAGACGAGGCGGTGGTGGGAGGTGGCTAGAGGAGACGAGGCGGTGGTGGGAGGCGGCTAGAGGAGACGAGGCGGTGGTGGGAGGCGGCTAGAGGAGACGAGGCGGTGGTGGGAGGCGGCTAGAGGAGACGAGGCGGTGGTGGGAGGCGGCTAGAGGAGACGAGGCGGTGGTGGGAGGCGGCTAGAGGAGACGAGGCGGTGGTGGGAGGCGGCTAGAGGAGACGAGGCGGTGGTGGAGGCGGCTAGAGGAGACGAGGCGGTGGTGGGAGGCGGCTAGAGGAGACGAGGCGGTGGTGGCGGCGGCTAGAGGAGACGAGGCGGTGGTGGGCGGCGGCTAGAGGAGACGAGGCGGTGGTGGGAGGCGGCTAGAGGAGACGAGGCGGTGGTGGGAGGCGGCTAGAGGAGACGAGGCGGTGGTGGGAGGTGGCTAGAGGAGACGAGGCGGTGGTGGGAGGTGGCTAGAGGAGACGAGGCGGTGGCTAGAGGAGACGAGGTGGTGGCTAGAGGAGACGAGGCGGTGGCTAGAGGAGACGAGGCGGTGGTGGGAGGTGGCTAGAGGAGGTGGCTAGAGGAGACGAGGCGGTGGCGAGGCGGTGGCTAGAGGAGACGAGGCGGCGGCTAGAGGAGACGAGGCGGTGGTGGGAGGCGGCTAGAGGAGACGAGGCGGTGGTGGGAGGCGGCTAGAGGAGACGAGGCGGTGGTGGGAGGCGGCTAGAGGAGACGAGGCGGTGGTGGGAGGCGGCTAGAGGAGACGAGGCGGTGGTGGGAGGCGGCTAGAGGAGACGAGGCAGTGGTGGGAGGCGGCTAGAGGAGACGAGGCGGTGGTGGGAGGCGGCTAGAGGAGACGAGGCGGTGGTGGGAGGCGGCTACAGGAGACGAGGCGGTGGTGGGAGGCGGCTACAGGAGACGAGGCGGTGGTGGGAGGCGGCTACAGGAGACGAGGCGGTGGTGGGAGGCGGCTACAGGAGACGAGGCGGTGGCTAGAGGAGACGAGGCGGTGGCTAGAGGAGACGAGGCGGTGGCTAGAGGAGACGAGGCGGTGGCTAGAGGAGACGAGGCGGTGGCTAGAGGAGACGAGGCGGTGGCTAGAGGAGACGAGGCGGTGGCTAGAGGAGACGAGGCGATGGTGGGAGGCGGCTAGAGGAGACGAGGCGATGGTGGGAGGCGGCTAGAGGAGACGAGGCGGTGGTGGGAGGCGGCTAGAGGAGACGAGGCGGTGGTGGGAGGTGGCTAGAGGAGACGAGGCGGTGGTGGAGGTGGCTAGAGGAGACGAGGCGGTGGCTAGAGGAGACGAGGCGGTGGCTAGAGGAGACGAGGCGGTGGCTAGAGGAGAGGAGACGAGGCGGTGGTGGGAGGTGGCTAGAGGAGGTGGCTAGAGGAGACGAGGCGGTGGCTAGAGGAGACGAGGCGGCTAGAGGAGACGAGGCGGTGGTGGAGGTGGCTAGAGGAGACGAGGCGGTGGTGGGAGGCGGCTAGAGGAGACGAGGCGGTGGTGGGAGGCGGCTAGAGGAGACGAGGCGGTGGTGGGAGGCGGCTAGAGGAGACGAGGCGGTGGTGGGAGGCGGCTACAGGAGACGAGGCGGTGGTGGGAGGCGGCTACAGGAGACGAGGCGGTGGTGGGAGGCGGCTACAGGAGACGAGGCGGTGGTGGGAGGCGGTGGCTAGAGGAGACGAGGCGGTGGTGGGAGGCGGTGGCTAGAGGAGACGAGGCGGTGGCTAGAGGAGACGAGGCGGTGGCTAGAGGAGACGAGGCGGTGGCTAGAGGAGACGAGGCGGTGGCTAGAGGAGACGAGGCGGTGGCTAGAGGAGACGAGGCGGTGGCTAGAGGAGACGAGGCGGTGGCTAGAGGAGACGAGGCGATGGTAGGAGGTGGCTAGAGGAGACGAGGCGGTGGTGGGAGGTGGCTAGAGGAGACGAGGCGGTGGTGGGAGGTGGCTAGAAGAGACCAGGCGGTGGTGGGAGGTGGCTAGAGGAGACGAGGCGGTGGTGGGAGGTGGCTAGAGGAGACGAGGCGGTGGTGGGAGGCGGCTAGAGGAGACGAGGCGGTGGTGGGAGGCGGCTAGAAGAGACGAGGCGGTGGTGGGAGGTGGCTAGAGGAGACGAGGCGGTGGTGGCTAGAGGAGACGAGGCGGTGGTGGCTAGAGGAGACGAGGCGGTGGTGGCTAGAGGAGACGAGGCGGTGGTGGCTAGAGGAGACGAGGCGGTGGTGGCTAGAGGAGACGAGGCGGTGGTGGCTAGAGGAGACGAGGCGGTGGTGGCTAGGAGGAGACGAGGCGGTGGTGGAGGTGGCTAGAGGAGACGAGGCGGTGGTGGGAGGTGGCTAGAGGAGACGAGGCGGTGGTGGGAGGTGGCTAGAGGAGACGAGGCGGTGGTGGAGGTGGCTAGAGGAGACGAGGCGGTGGTGGGAGGTGGCTAGAGGAGACGAGGCGGTGGTGGGAGGTGGCTAGAGGAGACGAGGCGGTGGTGGGAGGTGGCTAGAGGAGACGAGGCGGTGGTGGGAGGTGGCTAGAGGAGACGAGGCGGTGGTGGGAGGTGGCTAGAGGAGACGAGGCGGTGGTGGGAGGTGGCTAGAGGAGACCAGGCGGTGGTGGGAGGTGGCTAGAGGAGACCAGGCGGTGGTGGGAGGTGGCTAGAGGAGACGAGGCGGTGGTGGAGGTGGCTAGAGGAGACGAGGCGGTGGTGGGAGGTGGCTAGAGGAGACGAGGCGGTGGTGGGAGGTGGCTAGAGGAGACGAGGAGGTGGCTAGAGGAGACGAGGAGGTGGCTAGAGGAGACGAGGCGGTGGCGGGAGGTGGCTAGAGGAGACGAGGCGGTGGCGGGAGGTGGCTAGAGGAGACGAGGCGGTGGCGGGAGGTGGCTAGAGGAGACGAGGCGGCGGCTAGAGGAGACGAGGCGGTGGTGGGAGGTGGCTAGAGGAGACGAGGTGGTGGTGGGAGGTGGCTAGAGGAGACGAGGCGGTGGCTAGAGGAGACGAGGCGGTGGCTAGAGGAGACGAGGCGGTGGCTAGAGGAGACGAGGCGGTGGTGGGAGGTGGCTAGAGGAGACGAGGCGGTGGTGGGACGTGGCTAGAGGAGACGAGGCGGTGGTGGGACGTGGCTAGAGGAGACGAGGAGGTGGCTAGAGGAGACGAGGCGGTGGTGGGAGGTGGCTAGAGGAGACGAGGCGGTGGTGGGAGGTGGCTAGAGGAGACGAGGCGGTGGTGGGAGGTGGCTAGAGGAGACGAGGCGGTGGTGGGAGGTGGCTAGAGGAGACGAGGGGGTGGTGGGAGGTGGCTAGAGGAGACGAGGCGGTGGTGGGAGGTGGCTAGAGGAGACGAGGCGGTGGTGGGAGGTGGCTAGAGGAGACGAGGCGGTGGTGGGAGGTGGCTAGAGGAGACGAGGCGGTGGTGGGAGGTGGCTAGAGGAGACGAGGCGGTGGTGGGAGGTGGCTAGAGGAGACGAGGCGGTGGTGGGAGGTGGCTAGAGGAGACGAGGCGGTGGTGGGAGGTGGCTAGAGGAGACGAGGAGGTGGCTAGAGGAGACGAGGCGGTGGCGGGAGGTGGCTAGAGGAGACGAGGCGGTGGCGGGAGGTGGCTAGAGGAGACGAGGCGGTGGTGGGAGGTGGCTAGAGGAGACGAGGGGGTGGTGGGAGGTGGCTAGAGGAGACGAGGCGGTGGGAGGTCCAGACGACACAAACAAAACATCTGAATGAAAATAACATTTGGTAGTGTCACCATCTATGGTGTCTAGCGTTTCCATATTTTGGTCTTTATCAGAGTTAACCGTAAAGTTCACAGCTCTTTCTTTTTAAACCCCCAGAACCAGAGGGATAAAAATCAGAAGTTCACAGCTCTTTCTTTTTAAACCCCCAGAACCAGAGGGATAAAAATCAGAAGTTCACAGCTCTTTCTTTTTAAACCCCCAGAACCAGAGGGATAAAAATCAGAAGTTCACAGACCATGAAACGGCGCCTTCCCCCCCAACAAAACAAACCACTCCAGGCAGCGTTCAGTCAGCTAGCTGCCGCGCCGCTAACGTCCGTCAGCTCTCAAATCTCTCAGCTTTAACTCTAGGCCTGTAGTTTCAGTGGAAAATAATAGACTCTGGAACACAACTGTCTGTCTGTTTGTTTGACTGTCTGTTTCTGTCTGTTTGACTTTGGAGGTCCATCTGTCTGTGTGTGTGTGTGTCTCTGTCTGTGTCTGTCTGTGTGTCTGTGTGTCTGTGTCACTGTGTGTCTGTGTCACTGTCTGTCTGTGTCACTGTCTGTCTGTGTCACTGTCTGTCTGTGTCACTGTCTGTGTGTCACTGTCTGTCTGTGTGTCTGTGTTACTGTGTCTGTGTCACTGTCTGTCTGTGTGTCTGTCTGTCTGTGTGTGTCACTGTCTGTCTGTGTGTCTGTGTCTCTGTGTCACTGTGTCTGTGTCACTGTGTCTGTGTCACTGTGTCTGTGTCACTGTGTCTGTGTCACTGTGTCTGTGTCACTGTCTGTCTGTCTGTGTGACTGTCTGTCTGTCTGTGTCTCTCTCTGTCTGTCTGTGTCTCTCTCTGTGTGTCTGTATCTCTGTGTCTGTGTCTCTGTGTCTGTATCTCTGTCTCTGTATCTCTGTCTGTCTGTGTCTCTGTGTCTGTATCTCTGTCTGTCTGTGTCTCTGTGTCTGTATCTCTGTCTGTCTGTGTCTCTGTGTCTGTATCTCTGTCTGTCTGTGTCTCTGTCTGTGTCTCTGTCTGTCTGTGTCTCTGTCTGTCTGTGTCTCTGTCTGTCTGTCTCCGTCTGTCTGTGTCTCCGTCTGTCTGTGTCTCCGTCTGTCTGTGTCTCCGTCTGTCTGTGTCTCCGTCTGTCTGTGTCTCCGTCTGTCTGTGTCTCCGTCTGTCTGTGTCTCCGTCTGTCTGTGTCTCCGTCTGTCTGTGTCTCCGTCTGTCTGTGTCTCCGTCTGTCTGTGTCTCCTCCGTCTGTCTGTGTCTCCGTCTCGTCTGTCTGTGTCTCCGTCTGTCTGTGTCTCCGTCTGTCTGTGTCTCCGTCTGTCTGTGTCTCTGTCTGTCTGTGTCTCTGTCTGTGTCTGTCCCAGAGATCCAGAGAGAGATTACACGCTGCCCCAGTGCTAGCTTGCCTTAGCCAGTAGCTTCTAGCATGCCTTCTGTTGTATTCCAGAAGGGACACGGAGCTCTAGCTAGCTTCCCCCATCCACCCCCACCCTTCGTGCAAACATTCACGGCTGTTAGAGCGGTGACGTGTTCCTCCCGCTCTTCTCTTCTTCAGGGTTCAGGTTTCTCACTATTTGTTCCTCTTAATTGTTTACTGTGTAGCCAGCAGCTGGCTCCACAGGAAGTCAGGAGCAGGGAGTGACGTAGGTAGGTTACACCAGGAGAGAAGAAGAGCCTCAGCCTGCGTGTGTGTGGTAGGTAGGTTACACCGGGAGTGGAAGAACCTCAGCTTGCCTCACTGTATGTGTGTGTGTGTGTGTGTGTGTGTGTGTGTGTCTCTCTCGTAGGAACCTCCAGTCTTGATCACACCAACAGCATCATCTGGATATGCATGTAACAACAGTTCCACATTCACCTGCTACCATTTCTGTCAAGCCGGTCTACAGTTTGACTCGATCTACGTTCCATAAACCCAACGTACGCGACACAGAACACACTGTGTTGGCGGCCTAGGAACAGTGGGTTAACTGCCTGTTCAGGGGCAGAACAACAGATTTGTACCTTGTCAGCTCGGGGATTCGAACTTGCAACCTTCCGGTTACTATTCCAACGCTCTAACCACTAGGCTACCCTGCCGCCCCAATGACGAGGTCGGTGTGATGGAGGAGTCGGCCCGGGGAACAGTACCCAGAAACAGCAGTTAGCCGTGGCAGTATCGGCCGGGGAACAGTATCCAGAAACAGCTGCTAGCCGTGGCAGTATCGGCCGGGGAACAGTATCCAGAAACAGCCGTTAGCCGTGGCAGTATCGGCCGGGGAACAGTATCCAGAAACAGCCGTTAGCCGTGGCAGTATCGAGCTATTAGCCGTGGCAGTATCGGCCGGGGAACAGTATCCAGAAACAGCCGTTAGCCGTGGCAGTATCGAGCTATTAGCCGTGGCAGTATCGGCCGGGGAACAGTATCCAGAAACAGCCGTTAGCCGTGGCAGTATCGGCCGGGGAACAGTATCCAGAAACAGCTGTTAGCCGTGGCAGTATCGGCCGGGGAACAGTATCCAGAAACAGCCGCTAGCCGTGGCAGTATCGGCCGGGGAACAGTATCCAGAAACAGCCGTTAGCCGTGGCAGTATTGGCCGGGGAACAGTATCCAGAAACAGCTGTTAGCCGTGGCAGTATCGGCCGGGGAACAGTATCCAGAAACAGCTGTTAGCCGTGGCAGTATCGGCCGGGGAACAGTATCCAGAAACAGCTGTTAGCCGTGGCAGTATCGGCCGGGGAACAGTATCCAGAAACAGCCGCTAGCCGTGGCAGTATCGGCCAGGGAACAGTATCCAGAAACAGCCGTTAGCCGTGGCGACAGCCAGCACGGGAACTAATGCAGGAGATATACAGTATATAGATAGATCCTCCTAATATTGATCAATATTCCATATATATTTTACAACGTGTGTGTCGTTTCATTGGCCTGCGTTACGGTTTGTTTGAATTCCAGACCAGACTGATCTTGGTTTGTCAGAGCAGACTCATTTAGGTCACGTGTGGTATTAAAATAAGATTCCTTTGACGTCACTTACCAAGTAAATTGTTTGGGGGAACCCAGCTAACAAAATGTTCCCCATGTGTGGAAATCCTAAAAAACTCCTCTGCTCAACTGTATCCTGTGGCACATTAATACGGCTTTATTATGAAAGGGACTTTTTCTTGGACAGTAAATTTACCACGTATCCAATCGCATCTTGGTGTAGGGATCTGTTAACAGTAAATGATGGTGTAGCGGGGGGAGGGAGGAGGGGGGGGGGGGGTTTACTTCTTAATCCGGCACGGAATGTTAGCCAGCCAGTGACAACCAGGAACTAATGCAGCCTCCAGTAGCTAGCCAGCCAGGAACTAATGCAGCCTCAAGTAGCTAGTTAGCCAGGACCTAATGCAGCCTCCAGTAGCTAGTTAGCCAGGAACTAATGCAGCCTCCAGTAGCTAGTTAGCCAGGAACTAATGCAGCCTCCAGTAGCTAGTTAGCCAGGAACTAATGCAGCCTCCAGTAGCTAGTTAGCCAGGAACTAATGCAGCCTCCAGTAGCTAGTTAGCCAGGAACTAATGCAGCCTCCAGTAGCTAGTTAGCCAGGAACTAATGCAGCCTCCAGTAGCTAGTTAGCCAGGAACTAATGCAGCCTCCAGTAGCTAGTTAGCCAGGAACTAATGCAGTCTCCAGTAGCTAGTTAGCCAGGAACTAATGCAGCCTCCAGTAGCTAGTTAGCCAGGAACTAATGCAGCCTCCAGTAGCTAGTTAGCCAGGAACTAATGCAGCCTCCAGTAGCTAGTTAGCCAGCGACAGCCAGGAACTAATGCAGCCTCCACAGTAGCTAGTTAGCCAGGAACTAATGCAGCCTCCAGTAGCTAGTTAGCCAGGAACTAATGCAGCATCCAGTAGCTAGTTAGCCAGGAACTAATGCAGCCTCCAGTAGCTAGTTAGCCAGGAACTAATGCAGCCTCCAGTAGCTAGTTAGCCAGCGACAGCCAGGAACTAATGCAGCCTCCAGTAGCTAGCCAGCCAGTAACAACCAGCAACTAATGTAGCTTCCAGTAGTTAGCCAGCCAGTAACAGCCAGGAACTAATGCAGCCTCCAGTAACTAGCCAGCGACAGCCAGGAACTAATGCAGCCTCCAGCAGCTAGCCAGCCAGCGACAGCCAGGAACTAATGCAGCCTCCAATAGCTAGCCAGCCAGTAACAACCAGGAACTTATGCAGCCTCCAGTAACTAGCCAGTAACAGCCAGGAACTAATGCAGCCTCCAGTAGCCAGGAACTAATGCAGCCTCCAGTAGCTAGCCAGCCAGTAACAACCAGGAACTAATGCAGCCTCAAGTAGCTAGTTAGCCAGGAACTAATGCAGCCTCCAGTAGCTAGTTGGCCCGGAACTAATGCAGCCTCCAGTAGCTAGTTAGCCAGGAACTAATGCAGCCTCCAGTAGCTAGCCAGCCAGTAACAACCAGGAACTAATGCAGCCTCCAGTAGTTAGTCAGCCAGTAACAGGCATTCTCCATTCAGCATCCAGGAAGTCAGAAACTCATGTAGCCTCTAGCTAGCCCTCCTAATGGTGATGCTGCGTATAATGATGCTGAAAAGGCACCCTCTGGGCTCCCACTTGCAGGTGGATGGATGGATCACCGGGATGGGATTGTGAGTGAGGACAAAAAAAAATAGCTCTTCCTAGAACTGTTTACATTCTTTTTCTGGCAAATGCTTAGCATATCGCGTCATATGGGTAATTCACGTAGATAAATTGCTAGGTTGCCAGAGGGAAAGCGTAGGTTTAAACATCAGGGGAAATGCACACGCACACTGGTGTGCCAGTGTCTCACAGTAGATTCCATCTGTTTACTGTGTTAATTAGCATCTCCTCGTAGCATGTTCACTACACCTCTCCAATTCAAGCCAGCACTGTTGGTTACCTCTCCAATTCAAGCTTCGGGGTTTATGAAGGTTCTGCTGCTGTCGACATATAAACAAACAAAACAAACCCAGTTCTCCAAACACTCAAGAGTTTGATTAGTCACACAGACAACAGCTCTCCTGTCTCGACTTACACCTTCACTGCTAGGGAGGATCGATTGAATCTTTGAATCAGAGCTGCTGCCTCTCCGCAACTGTGAAGTGGACTAGTAGAGTAGAGCAGTGTTTTCCCCATGCTGGCTTACTGCCATGATAGAATATAAAAACATGTTTTATTTTTTACATTTATACAAACTTGGCTACCTTGTTTAACCTGGTTATTTAACCTGGCTACCTTGTTTAACCTGGCTATTTAACCTGGCTACCTTGTTTAACCTGGTTATTTAACCTGGCTACCCTGTTTAACCTGGCTACCTTGTTTAACCTGGTTATTTAACCTGGCTACCCTGTTTAACCTGGCTACCTTGTTTAACCTGGTTATTTAACCTGGCTACCCTGTTTAACCTGGCTACCCTGTTTAACCTGGCTACCCTGTTTAACCTGGTTGTTTAACCTGGCTACCTTGTTTAACCTGGTTGTTTAACCTGGCTACCTTGTTTAACCTGGCTACCTTGTTTAACCTGGCTACCTTGTTTAACCTGGCTACCTTGTTTAACCTGGTTGTTTAACCTGGCTACCTTGTTTAACTTGGCTACCTTGTTTATCCTGGCTACCTTGTTTATCCTGGCTACCTTGTTCAACCTGGCTACCTTGTTCAACCTGGCTACCTTGTTTAACATGGCTACCTTGTTTAACATGGCTACCTTGTTTAACCTGGTTGTTTAACCTGGCTACCTTGTTTAACCTGGTTGTTTAACCTGGCTACCTTGTTTAACCTGGTTGTTTAACCTGGCTACCTTGTTTAACCTGGTTGTTTAACCTGGCTACCTTGTTTAACCTGGTTGTTTAACCTGGCTACCTTGTTTAACCTGGTTGTTTAACCTGGCTACCTTGTTTAACCTGGCTACCTTGTTTAACCTGGCTACCTTGTTTAACCTGGTTATTTAACCTGGCTACCTTGTTTAACATGGTTGTTTAACCTGGCTACCTTGTTTAACCTGGCTACCTTGTTTAACCTGGCTACCCTGTTTAACCTGGTTGTTTAACCTGGCTACCCTGTTTAACCTGGCTACCCTGTTTAACCTGGCTACCCTGTTTAACCTGGTTGTTTAACCTGGCTACCCTGTTTAACCTGGCTACCCTGTTTAACCTGGTTATTTAACCTGGCTACCTTGCTTAACCTGGTTATTTAACCTGGCTACCTTGCTTAACCTGGTTATTTAACCTGGCTACCTTGCTTAACCTGGTTATTTAACCTGGCTACCCTGTTTAACCTAGTTATTTAAGATGGCTACCGTGTGATTAAAATACTTGTTTCAAGAGAGACCTGGATAGAAGAGAAAAAGCCTCAGTTTGACTGGACATAAGGTTAAGGATTAAGTCTTGGCCAGGCCGTCAGGTGAGTAGACCGACGGCCAGCGTAATAACTGAAACACAGAAAGGACCCGACGAGTCACAATACAGCTTTCTTTATACCACTGATCCAACTCCTCTTTCACACACACCTCTTTCACAATGACAAATATGTAGGACAGAGTCAATGGAGGGAAGGATAGCTAACTGGGGGTTATTTAGCCTGCTGCATGTGTGCCTGACAGGAGAGCCTGGGATTCTACTCTTCTATAAGATGTTAGGTTCCATCCACCCACTGGAGAGACAGCATTGCTATGGAAACATTGCTATGGAAACATTGCCTCGGTTTTCACAGAGAGCGAGCGAGAGAAAGAGAGAGAAAGTGCGAGAACGGAGAAAAAAGGTGAAGTGATTAAAATGATGTGTGGGAAGAGCAGGGGAGGAGTGGAGGAGGACTGAGTGGAGGAGGGACTGAGTGGAGGACTGGAGGAGGGGAGTGGAGGACTGGAGGAGGGGAGTGGAGGACTGGAGGAGGGGAGTGGAGGACTGGAGGAGGGGAGTGGAGGACTGGAGTGGAGGACTGGAGGAGGGGAGTGGAGGACTGGAGGAGGGGAGTGGAGGACTGGAGGAGGGGAGTAGAGGACTGGAGGAGGGGAGTAGAGGACTGGAGGAGGGGAGTGGAGGAGGGGAGTGGAGGGGGACTGAGTGGAGGGGGACTGAGTGGAGGACTGAGTGGAGGACTGGAGGAGGGGAGTGGAGGGGGACTGAGTGGAGGAGGGACTGAGTGGAGGAGGGAGTGGAGGACTGGAGGAGGGGGTGGAGGAGGGGAGTGGAGGGGGACTGAGTGGAGGACTGGAGGAGGGGGAGTGGAGGGGGACTGAGTGGAGGACTGGAGGAGGGGGTGGAGGAGGGGAGTGGAGGGGGACTAAGTGGAGGACTGGAGGAGGGGGTGGAGGAGGGGAGTGGAGGAGTGGAGGGGGACTGAGTGGAGGACTGGAGGAGGGGAGTGGAGGAGGGGAGTGGAGGGGGACTGAGTGGAGGAGGGACTGAGTGGAGGAGGAGCGGAGTGGAGGACTGGAGGAGGAGAGTGGAGGAGTGGAGGAGGCCTGAGTGGAGGAGGCCTGAGTGGAGGAGGACTGAGTGGAGGAGGACTGAGTGGAAGAGGACTGAGTGGAGGAATGGAGGACTAGAGGAGGGGAGTGGAGTGGAGGGGGGACAGAGTGAAGGAGGGGAGGAGTGGGGGAGGACTGAGTGGAGGAGTGGAAGAGGACTGAGTGGAGGAGTGGAAGAGGACTGAGTGGAGGAGTGGAGGAGGGACGGAGTGGAGACGGAGTGGAGGGGGGACGGAGTGGAGGAGGAGTGAGTGGAGGAGGAGTGAGTGGAGGAGGAGTGAGTGAGTGGAGGAGGAGTGAGTGGAGGAGGACTGAGTGGAGGAGTGGAGGGGGACGGAGTGGAGAGGAGGAGGGGCGGAGTGGAGAAGGGGCGGAGTGGAGAGGAGGAGGGGCGGAGTGGAGAGGAGGAGGGGCGGAGTGGAGAGGAGGAGGGGCGGAGTGGAGAGGAGGAGGGGCGGAGTGGAGGAGGACTGAGTGGAGGAGGACTGAGTGGAGGAGGACTGAGTGGAGGAGGACTGAGTGGAGGAGGACTGAGTGAAGGAGGGACGGAGTGGAGGAGTGGAGGGGGACGGAGTGGAGGGGGACGGAGTGGAGGGGGACGGAGTGGAGGAGGGGAGGGGGACGGAGTGGAGGAGGGGAGGGGGACGGAGGGAGGAGGGGAGGGGAGTGGAGGAGGGACTGAGTGGAGGAGGAGGAGTGGAGGGGGGCGGAGTGGAGAGGAGGAGAACGGAGTGGACAGGAGGAGGGGCGGAGTGGAGAGGAGGAGGGGCGGAGTGGAGGAGGGGCTGAGTGGAGGAGGGGCGGAGTGGAGGAGGGGGCGGAGTGGAGGAGGGGCGGAGGGAGGAGGGGCGGAGGGAGGAGGGGGCGGAGTGGAGGACTGGAGGAGGGGAATGGAGGACTGGAGGAGGGGAGTGGAGGACTGGAGGAGGGGAGTGGAGGACTGGAGGAGGGGAGTGGAGGACTGGAGGAGGGGAGTAGAGGACTGGAGGAGGGGAGTGGAGGAGGGGAGTGGAGGGGGACTGAGTGGAGGACTGGAGGGGAGTGGAGGAGGGGAGTGGAGGGGGACTGAGTGGAGGACTGGAGGGGAGTGGAGGAGGGGAGTGGAGGGGGACTGAGTGGAGGAGGGGAGTGGAGGACTGGAGGAGGGGGAGTGGAGGGGGACTGAGTGGAGGACTGAGTGGAGGACTGGAGGAGGGGAGTGGAGGAGGGGAGTGGAGGGGGACTGAGTGGAGGACTGGAGGAGGGGGAGTGGAGGGGGACTGAGTGGAGGACTGGAGGAGGGGGTGGAGGAGGGGAGTGGAGGGGGACTAAGTGGAGGACTGGAGGAGGGGGTGGAGGAGGGGAGTGGAGGAGTGGAGGGGGACTGAGTGGAGGACTGGAGTGGAGGAGGGGAGTGGAGGGGGACTGAGTGGAGGACTGGAGGGGGACTGAGTGGAGGAGGGACTGAGTGGAGGAGGGACTGAGTGGAGGAGGAGCGGAGTGGAGGACTGGAGGAGGAGAGTGGAGGAGTGGAGGAGGCCTGAGTGGAGGAGGCCTGAGTGGAGGAGGACTGAGTGGAGGAGGCCTGAGTGGAGGAGGACTGAGTGGAGGAGGACTGAGTGGAAGAGGACTGAGTGGAGGAATGGAGGACTAGAGGAGGGGAGTGGAGTGGAGGGGGACAGAGTGAAGGAGGGGAGGAGTGGGGAGGACTGAGTGGAGGAGTGGAAGAGGACTGAGTGGAGGAGTGGAAGAGGACTGAGTGGAGGAGGGACGGAGTGGAGACGGAGTGGAGGGGGACGGAGTGGAGGAGGAGTGAGTGGAGGAGGTGAGTGGAGGAGGAGTGAGTGGAGGAGGAGTGAGTGGAGGAGGAGTGAGTGGAGGAGGACTGAGTGGAGGAGTGGAGGGGGACGGAGTGGAGAGGAGGAGGGGCGGAGTGGAGAGGAGGAGGGGCGGAGTGGAGAGGAGGAGGGGCGGAGTGGAGAGGAGGAGGGGCGGAGTGGAGAGGAGGAGGGGCGGAGCGGAGAGGAGGAGGGGCGGAGTGGAGGAGGACTGAGTGGAGGAGGACTGAGTGGAGGAGGACTGAGTGGAGGAGGACTGAGTGGAGGAGGACTGAGTGGAGGAGGGACGGAGTGGAGGAGTGGAGGGGGACGGAGTGGAGGGGGACGGAGTGGAGGAGGGGAGGGGGACGGAGGGAGGAGGGGAGGGGGACGGAGTGGAGGAGGGGAGGGGGACGGAGTGGAGGAGGGGAGGGGAGTGGAGGAGGGACTGAGTGGAGGAGGAGTGAGTGGAGGGGGCGGAGTGGAGAGGAGGAGAACGGAGTGGACAGGAGGAGGGGCGGAGTGGAGAGGAGGAGGGGCGGAGTGGAGGAGGGGCTGAGTGGAGGAGGGGCGGGAGTGGAGGAGGGGCGGAGTGGAGGAGGGGCGGAGTGGAGGAGGGGCGGAGTGGAGAGGAGGAGGGGCGGAGTGGAGTGGAGGGGTGGCGGTGAGGAGGTGGGGCAGTCGGGAGGAGTAGGAGGAGTTTGCGTCCGACCTGGATGACATGGTGAGGAGTGTGTCCCGGAGAGCCCTGGCTCCCCTCAGTTTCACAGACAGATCAGTCCTGGCTATGACAACACTAGGGCATCAGAACTATTATTTTCAAAAATGTATCAAAAAAAGGGGAGCCATTTGGAAAGCACATTCAATCTGCCTGGGTCTCTCTCATCCCCTGACAGACAAAAAAACAAACCTTTTCCAGAAGGCTGGTATAAAAACAGAAGCTGCAGCTGCCAGCAGGATGACAAAGCAAATCAGTAAAAAGACTAAGAGCTGTGTAGAAAACATCATTTTCTACAGTCAGAGAGCGTGTAGGGGGAAGTCTGGGCCTGCTGCCCATCTGGGACCATATTCCCTATTTAGTGTTCTGGATGTTATTTACAGCAGACAAGAACAGCTGGCCACCAGTATATATATATATATATAATATAATAATATATATATACCAGAGTATTTGTGAAGTATTGATAAACAACAGGGACCAGGTTCAGAGGAGAGGAGACTTCAAATGAATGGAAACAGTAGCTAGTCATCTCTAAAAGAAAATCATATATTTTCAGGACAGGTGTAATGGTAATGACTAGAGGACAACACCACCACTACTCTACACTAATGGGTGAAAAGCCAGCAACCTGCCCAATGATGAGAACTGACCAGGTCAACGCCAGAAACCTGCCCAATGATGAGAACTGACCAGGTCAACGCCAGCAACCTGCCCAATGATGAGAACTGACCAGGTCAACGCCAGCAACCTGCCTAGTGATGAGAACTGACCAGGTCAACTCCAGCAACCTGCCTAGTGATGAGAACTGACCAGGTCAAAGCCAGTAGTAGTAGTGTCTGCCAGATATAGACCTCCCCTTCCTTCTCCCACATATAGGACCTCCCCTTCCTTCTCCCCTCCTATATAGGACCTCCCCTTCCTTCTCCTCACAGATATAGGACCTCCCCTTCCTTCTCCTCCCAGATATAGACCTCCCCTTCCTTCTCCTCCCACATATAGGACCTCCCCTTCCTTCTCCTCTCAGATATAGACCTCCCCTTCCTTCTCTTCCCACATATAGGACCTCCCCTTCCTTCTCCCACATATAGGACCTCCCCTTCCTTCTCCCACCACATATAGGACCTCCCCTTCCTTCTCCCACATATAGGACCTCCCCTTCCTTCTCCTCTCGCATATAGGACCTCCCCTTCCTTCTCCTCCCAGATATAGGACCTCCCCTTCCTTCTCCTCCCAGATATAGGACCTCCCCTTCCTTCTCCTCCCAGATATAGACCTCCCCTTCCTTCTCCTCCCAGATATAGGACCTCCCCTTCCTTCTCCTCCCACATATAGGACCTCCCCTTCCTCCTCCCACATATAGGACCTCCCCTTCCTTCTCCCACCACATATAGAACCTCCCCTTCCTTCTCCCACCACATATAGGACCTCCCCTTCCTTCTCCCACATATAGGACCTCCCCTTCCTTCTCCTCACAGATAGACCTCCCCGTCCTTATCCTCCCACATATAGGACCTCCCCTTCCTTATCCTCCCACATATAGGACCTCCCCTTCCTTATCCTCCCACATATAGGACCTCCCCTTCCCTCATCCTCCCACATATAGGACCTCCCCTTCCCTCTCCTCCCACATATAGGACCTCCCCTTCCTTCTCCTCCCACATATAGGACCTCCCCTTCTCCTCCCACATATAGGACCTCCCCTTCCTTCTCCTCCCACATATAGGACCTCCCCTTCCTTCTCCTCCCACATATAGGACCTCCCCTTCCTTCTCCTCCCACATATAGGACATCCACTTCCTTCTCCTGACTTATCAAGATGGTCGGAGTAAAGGGACTACAGATGATTTATCAAGATGGCCAGAGTGAAGAGACGACAGAGCTAATCTTGTTGAGCTGGCCAGAGTGAAGAGACGACAGAGCTAATCTTGTTGAGCTGGCCAGTACTAACGATCACTATTACCAGTACTAACAATCACTATTACCAGTACTAACAATCACTATTACCAGTACTAACGATCACTATTACCAGTACTAACGATCACTATTACCAGTACTAACGATCACTATTACCAGTGCTAACGGTCACTATTACCAGTGATAACGGTCACTATTACCAGTGCTAACGGTCACTATTACCAGTGCTAACGATAACTACTAGTACTAACAATTATAACTACTAGCACTCACTTAAAAGGTTAAATAAATGTGTACAAATTAAATTACTACTAATACTATCAATCAATCATTATTACTAATTAGTATTACTAATTACTTTTAGTAGTACTAATTACCATTATTACAAGAACTAATAATCACTTACTAATGATCATTACTACTAGTACTAACGATCACCATCGCCAGTACTAACAGTCACCATCGCCAGTACTAACAGTCACCATCGCCAGTACTAACGGTCACCATCGCCAGTACTAACGGTCACCATCGCCAGTACTAACGGTCACCATCGCCAGTACTAACGGTCACCATCGCCAGTACTAACGGTCACCATCGCCAGTACTAACGGTCACCATCGCCAGTACTAACGGTCACTATCACCAGTACTAACGGTCACCAGTACTAACGGTCACCATCGCCAGTACTAACGATCACTATCACCAGTACTAACGGTCACTATTACCAGTACTAACGGTCACTATTACCAGTACTAACGGTCACCAGTACTAACGGTCACTATCACCAGTACTAACGGGCACCAGTACTAACGGTCACCATCGCCAGTACTAACAGTCACCATCGCCAGTACTAACGGTCACCATCGCCAGTACTAACGGTCACCATCGCCAGTACTAACGGTCACCATCGCCAGTACTAACGGTCACCATCGCCAGTACTAACGGTCACCATCGCCAGTACTAACGGTCACCATCGCCAGTACTAACGGTCACCATCGCCAGTACTAACGGTCACCATCGCCAGTACTAACAGTCACCATCACCAGTACTACCGGTCACTATTACCAGTACTAACGGTCACTATTACCAGTACTACCGGACACTATTGCCAGTACTACCGGACACTATTGCCAGTACTACCGGACACTATTGCCAGTACTACCGGACACTATTGCCAGTACTACCGGACACTATTACCAGTACTAATGGTCACCATCGCCAGTACTAATGGTCACCATCGCCAGTACTAACGGTCACTATTACCAGTACTAATGGTCACCATCGCCAGTACTAACGGTCACAATTACCAGTACTAACGGTCACTATTACCAGTACTACCGGACACTATTACCAGTACTAATGGTCACCATCGCCAGTACTAACTATTACCAGTACTAACGGTCACTATCACCAGTACTAACGGTCACCAGTACTAACGGTCACCATCGCCAGTACTAACGGTCACCATCGCCAGTACTAACAGTCACTATTACCAGCACTAACGGTCACTAGTACCAGTACTAACGGTCACTAGTACCAGTACTAACGGTCACTATCACCAGTACTAACGATCACTATTACCAGTACTACCGGTCACTATTACCAGTACTAACGATCACTATTACCAGTACTAACGGTCACTATTACCAGTACTACCGGTCACTATTACCAGCACTAACGGTCACTAGTACCAGTACTAACGGTCACTAGTACCAGTACTAACGGTCACTAGTACCAGTACTAACGGTCACTATCACCAGTACTAACGGTCACTATTACCAGTACTACCGGTCACTATTACCAGTACTAACGGTCACTATTACCAGTACTACCGGTCACTATTACCAGTACTACCGGTCACTATTACCAGCACTAACGGTCACTAGTACCAGCACTAACGGTCACTAGTACCAGTACTAACGGTCACTAGTACCAGTACTAACGGTCACTAGTACCAGTACTAACGGTCACTATTACCAGTACTAACGGTCACCAGTACTAACGGTCACTATTACCAGTACTAACGATCACTATTACCAGTACTAACGGTCACTATTACCAGTACTAATGGTCACTATCACCAGTACTAACGGTCGCCAGTACTAACGGTCACTATTACCAGTACTAACAGTCACCATCACTAGTACTAACAGTCACCATCACTAGTACTAAAAGTCACCATCGCCAGTACTACCGGTCACTATTACCAGCACTAACGATCACTATTACCAGTACTAACGGTCACTAGTACCAGTACTAACGGTCACTATTACCAGCACTACCGGTCACTAGTACCAGCACTACCGGTCACTATTACCAGTACTACCGGTCACTATTACCAGCACTAACGATCACTATTACCAGTACTACCGGTCACTATTACCAGTACTAACGATCACTATTACCAGTACTAATGGTCACTAGTACTACCGGTCACTATTACCAGTGCTAACGGTCACTATTACCAGTACTACCGGTCACTATTACCAGTACTACCGGTCACTATTACCAGTACTACCGGTCACTATTACCAGTACTACCGGTCACTATTACTAGTACTAACGGTCACTATTACCAGTACTAACGGTCACCAGTACTAACGGTCACTATTACCAGTACTAACGGTCACTATCACCAGTACTAACGGTCACTATCACCAGTACTAACGGTCACCAGTACTAACGGTCACCAGTACTAACGGTCACTATCACCAGTACTAACGGTCACTATCACCAGTACTAACGGTCACTATTACCAGTACTAACGGTCACTATTACCAGTACTACCGGTCACTATTACCAGTACTACCGGTCACTATCACCAGTACTAACGGTCACTATCACCAGTACTAACGGTCACTATTACCAGTACTAACAGTCACTATTACCAGTACTACCGGTCACTATTACCAGTACTAACGGTCACTATTACCAGTACTAACAGTCACTATTACCAGTACTACCGGTCACTATCACCAGTACTAACGGTCACTATTACCAGTACTAACAGTCACTATTACCAGTACTAACGGTCACCATCGCCAGTACTAACAGTCACCATCGCCAGTACTAACGGTCACCATCGCCAGTACTAACGGTCACCATCGCCAGTACTAACGGTCACCATCGCCAGTCCTAACGGTCACCATCGCCAGTACTAACAGTCACCATCGCCAGTACTAACAGTCACCATCGCCAGTACTACCGGTCACTATTACCAGTACTACCGGACACTATTGCCAGTACTACCGGACACTATTGCCAGTACTACCGGACACTATTGCCAGTACTACCGGACACTATTACCAGTACTAATGGTCACCATCGCCAGTACTAATGGTCACCATCGCCAGTACTAACGGTCACTATTACCAGTACTAATGGTCACCATCGCCAGTACTAACGGTCACTATTACCAGTACTAACGGTCACTATTACCAGTACTACCGGACACTATTACCAGTACTAATGGTCACCATCGCCAGTACTAACTATTACCAGTACTAACGGTCACTATCACCAGTACTAACGGTCACCAGTACTAACGGTCACCATCGCCAGTACTAACGGTCACCATCGCCAGTACTAACGGTCACCATCGCCAGTACTAACAGTCACTATTACCAGCACTAACGGTCACTAGTACCAGTACTAACGGTCACTAGTACCAGTACTAACGGTCACTATTACCAGTACTACCAGTCACTATTACCAGCACTAACGATCACTATTACCAGTACTAACGGTCACTAGTACCAGTACTAACGGTCACTATTACCAGTACTAACGATCACTATTACCAGTACTACCGGTCACTATTACCAGTACTAACGATCACTATTACCAGTACTACCGGTCACTATTACCAGTACTACCGGTCACTATCACCAGTACTACCGGTCACTATTACCAGTACTACCGATCACTATTACCAGTACTACCGGTCACTATCACCAGTACTAACGATCACTATCACCAGTACTAACGGTCACTATTACCAGTACTACCGGTCACTATTACCAGTACTAACGGTCACTATTACCAGTACTAACGATCACTATTACCAGTACTACCGGTCACTATTACCTGTACTACCGGTCACTATTACCAGTACTACCGGTCACTATCACCAGTACTAACGATCACTATCACCAGTACTAACGGTCACTATTACCAGTACTACCGGTCACTATCACCAGTACTAATGGTCACTATCACCAGTACTAACGGTCACTATTACCAGTACTAACGGTCACCAGTACTAACGGTCACCAGTACTAACGGTCACTATCACCAGTACTAACGGTCACTATCACCAGTACTAACGGTCACTATCACCAGTACTAACGGTCACCAGTACTAACGGTCACCAGTACTAACGGTCACCAGTACTACTGGTCACTATTACCAGTACTAACGGTCACCATCACCAGTACTAACGGTCACCATCACTAGTACTAACGGTCACCAGTACTAACGGTCACCATCACTAGTACTAACGGTCACTATCACCAGTACTACCGGTCACTATCACCAGTACTACCGGTCACTATCACCAGTACTAACGGTCACCATCACTAGCGGTCACTATTACCAGTACTAACGGTCACCAGTACTAACTGTCACCAGTACTAACGGTCACCAGTACTAACGGTCACCAGTACTAACGGTCACCAGTACTAACGGTCACCATCACTAACGGTCAATATCACCAGTACTAACGGTCACCATCACTAATGGTCACTATCACCAGTACTAACGGTCACCATCACTAATGGTCACTATCACCAGTACTAACGGTCACCAGTACTAACGGTCACCATCACTAACGGTCACTATCACCAGTACTAACGGTCACTATTACCAGTACTAACAGTCACCATCACTAGTACTAACAGTCACCATCACTAGTACTAAAAGTCACCATCGCCAGTACTACCGGTCACTATTACCAGCACTAACGGTCACTATTACCAGTACTAACGGTCACTATTACCAGCACTAACGGTCACTATTACCAGTACTACCGGTCACTAGTACCAGTACTACCGGTCACTATTACCAGTACTACCGGTCACTATTACCAGCACTAACGATCACTATTACCAGCACTAACGATCACTATTACCAGTACTACCGGTCACTATTACCAGTACTACCGGTCACTATTACCAGCACTAACGGTCACTAGTACCAGTACTAACGGTCACTATTACCAGTACTAACGGTCACTAGTACCAGTACTAACGATCACTATTACCAGTACTAACGGTCACTATTACCAGTACTAACGGTCACTATTACCAGTACTAACGATCACTATTACCAGTACTAACGGTCACTAGTACTACCGGTCACTATTACCAGTGCTAACGGTCACTATTACCAGTACTAACGATCACTATTACCAGTACTAACGGTCACTATTACCAGTACTAACGATCACTATTACCAGTACTAACGATCACTATTACCAGTACTAACGGTCACTATTACCAGTACTACCGGTCACTATTACCAGTACTAACAGACACTATTACCAGTACTACCGGACACTATTACCAGTACTACCGGACACTATTACCAGTACTACCGGACACTATTACCAGTACTACCGGACACTATTACCAGTACTACCGGACACTATTACCAGTACTACCGGTCACTATTACCAGTACTACCGATCACTATTACCAGTACTACCGATCACTATTACCAGTACTACCGGTCACTATTACCAGTACTAACGATCACTATTACCAGTACTACCGGTCACTATCACCAGTACTACCGGTCACTATCACCAGTACTACCGGTCACTATTACCAGTACTAACGGTCACTATTACCAGTACTACCGGTCACTATTACCAGAACTACCGGTCACTATTACCAGTACTACCGATCACTATTACCAGTGCTAACGGTCACTATTACCAGTACTAACGATCACTATCACCAGTACTAACGGTCACTATTACCAGTACTACCGGTCACTATCACCAGTACTAACAGTCACTATTACCAGTACTACCGGTCACTATCACCAGTACTAATGGTCACTATCACCAGTACTAACGGTCACCATCACTAACGGTCACTATTACCAGTACTAACGGTCACCAGTACTAACGGTCACCAGTACTAACGGTCACCAGTACTACCGGTCACTATTACCAGTACTACCGGTCACTATTACCAGTACTACCGGTCACTATCACCAGTACTAATGGTCACTATCACCAGTACTAACGGTCACCATCACTAACGGTCACTATTACCAGTACTAACGGTCACCAGTACTAACGGTCACTATCACCAGTACTAACGGTCACCAGTACTAACGGTCACTATCACCAGTACTAACGGTCACCAGTACTAACGGTCACTATCACCAGTACTAACGGTCGCCAGTACTAACGGTCACTATTACCAGTACTAACAGTCACCATCACTAGTACTAACAGTCACCATCACTAGTACTAAAAGTCACCATCGCCAGTACTACCGGTCACTATTACCAGCACTAACGATCACTATTACCAGTACTAACGGTCACTAGTACCAGTACTAACGGTCACTATTACCAGTACTAACGGTCACTAGTACCAGTACTAACGATCACTAGTACCAGTACTACCGGTCACTATCACCAGTACTACCGGTCACTATTACCAGTACTACCGGTCACTATTACCAGTACTACCGGTACCTATTACCAGTACTACCGATCACTATTACCAGTACTACCGATCACTATTACCAGTACTACCGGTCACTATTACCAGTACTACCGATCACTATTACCTGTACTACCGGACACTATTACCTGTACTACCGGTCACTATTACCAGTACTACCGGTCACTATTACCAGTACTACCGGTCACTATTACCAGTACTACCGATCACTATTACCAGTACTACCGGTCACTATTACCAGTGCTACCGGTCACTATTACCAGTACTACCGGTCACTATCACCAGTACTAACGGTCACCATCGCCAGTACTAACGGTCACCATCGCCAGTACTAACGGTCACCATCGCCAGTACTACCGGTCACTATTACCAGTACTACCGGTCACTATTACCAGTACTACCGGTCACTATTACCAGTACTACCGGTCACTATTACCAGTACTACCGGTCACTATTACCAGTACTACCGGTCACTATTACCAGTACTAACGGTCACCATCACCAGTACTAACGGTCACCATCACTAGTACTAACGGTCACCAGTACTAACGGTCACCATCACTAGTACTAACGGTCACTATCACCAGTACTACCGGTCACTATCACCAGTACTACCGGTCACTATCACCAGTACTAACGGTCACCATCACTAGCGGTCACTATTACCAGTACTAACGGTCACCAGTACTAACTGTCACCAGTACTAACGGTCACCAGTACTAACGGTCACCAGTACTAACGGTCACCAGTACTAACGGTCACCATCACTAACGGTCAATATCACCAGTACTAACGGTCACCATCACTAATGGTCACTATCACCAGTACTAACGGTCACCATCACTAATGGTCACTATCACCAGTACTAACGGTCACCAGTACTAACGGTCACCATCACTAACGGTCACTATCACCAGTACTAACGGTCACTATTACCAGTACTAACAGTCACCATCACTAGTACTAACAGTCACCATCACTAGTACTAAAAGTCACCATCGCCAGTACTACCGGTCACTATTACCAGCACTAACGGTCACTATTACCAGTACTAACGGTCACTATTACCAGCACTAACGGTCACTATTACCAGTACTACCGGTCACTAGTACCAGTACTACCGGTCACTATTACCAGTACTACCGGTCACTATTACCAGCACTAACGATCACTATTACCAGCACTAACGATCACTATTACCAGTACTACCGGTCACTATTACCAGTACTACCGGTCACTATTACCAGCACTAACGGTCACTAGTACCAGTACTAACGGTCACTATTACCAGTACTAACGGTCACTAGTACCAGTACTAACGATCACTATTACCAGTACTAACGGTCACTATTACCAGTACTAACGGTCACTATTACCAGTACTAACGATCACTATTACCAGTACTAACGGTCACTAGTACTACCGGTCACTATTACCAGTGCTAACGGTCACTATTACCAGTACTAACGATCACTATTACCAGTACTAACGGTCACTATTACCAGTACTAACGATCACTATTACCAGTACTAACGATCACTATTACCAGTACTAACGGTCACTATTACCAGTACTACCGGTCACTATTACCAGTACTAACAGACACTATTACCAGTACTACCGACACTATTACCAGTACTACCGACACTATTACCAGTACTACCGGACACTATTACCAGTACTACCGGACACTATTACCAGTACTACCGGACACTATTACCAGTACTACCGGTCACTATTACCAGTACTACCGATCACTATTACCAGTACTACCGATCACTATTACCAGTACTACCGGTCACTATTACCAGTACTAACGATCACTATTACCAGTACTACCGGTCACTATCACCAGTACTACCGGTCACTATCACCAGTACTACCGGTCACTATTACCAGTACTAACGGTCACTATTACCAGTACTACCGGTCACTATTACCAGAACTACCGGTCACTATTACCAGTACTACCGATCACTATTACCAGTGCTAACGGTCACTATTACCAGTACTAACGATCACTATCACCAGTACTAACGGTCACTATTACCAGTACTACCGGTCACTATCACCAGTACTAACAGTCACTATTACCAGTACTACCGGTCACTATCACCAGTACTAATGGTCACTATCACCAGTACTAACGGTCACCATCACTAACGGTCACTATTACCAGTACTAACGGTCACCAGTACTAACGGTCACCAGTACTAACGGTCACCAGTACTACCGGTCACTATTACCAGTACTACCGGTCACTATTACCAGTACTACCGGTCACTATCACCAGTACTAATGGTCACTATCACCAGTACTAACGGTCACCATCACTAACGGTCACTATTACCAGTACTAACGGTCACCAGTACTAACGGTCACTATCACCAGTACTAACGGTCACCAGTACTAACGGTCACTATCACCAGTACTAACGGTCACCAGTACTAACGGTCACTATCACCAGTACTAACGGTCGCCAGTACTAACGGTCACTATTACCAGTACTAACAGTCACCATCACTAGTACTAACAGTCACCATCACTAGTACTAAAAGTCACCATCGCCAGTACTACCGGTCACTATTACCAGCACTAACGATCACTATTACCAGTACTAACGGTCACTAGTACCAGTACTAACGGTCACTATTACCAGTACTAACGGTCACTAGTACCAGTACTAACGATCACTAGTACCAGTACTACCGGTCACTATCACCAGTACTACCGGTCACTATTACCAGTACTACCGGTCACTATTACCAGTACTACCGGTACCTATTACCAGTACTACCGATCACTATTACCAGTACTACCGATCACTATTACCAGTACTACCGGTCACTATTACCAGTACTACCGATCACTATTACCTGTACTACCGGACACTATTACCTGTACTACCGGTCACTATTACCAGTACTACCGGTCACTATTACCAGTACTACCGGTCACTATTACCAGTACTACCGATCACTATTACCAGTACTACCGGTCACTATTACCAGTGCTACCGGTCACTATTACCAGTACTACCGGTCACTATCACCAGTACTAACGGTCACCATCGCCAGTACTAACGGTCACCATCGCCAGTACTAACGGTCACCATCGCCAGTACTACCGGTCACTATTACCAGTACTACCGGTCACTATTACCAGTACTACCGGTCACTATTACCAGTACTACCGGTCACTATTACCAGTACTACCGGTCACTATTACCAGTACTACCGGTCACTATTACCAGTACTACCGATCACTATTACCAGTACTACCGGTCACTATTACCAGTACTAACGGTCACTATTATAGTACTAACAGTCACTATCACCAGTACTAACAGTCACTATCACCAGTACTAACGGTCACTATCACCAGTACTAACAATCACTAATACTGTACTAACGGTCACTATTATAGTACTAACGATCACTATAACTAACGTTGCAGAAAGATGGTTTATGAAAGCTTTTAGGAAGACATTACTGTGGTATTATACCTACAGCTCCAGTGTCAGAAGGGGCTTAACACAGCCAAGTAGGTTTAGTTCCCTAAACAAGCCCAGACAGTAAACATAGGTACAAGATTTACAACCTCGAGAGTTCACAGAGGGACAAATCCTAACTCCAGTTAAAACCATCCACTCTATCACAGTAACAGCTGGGGTCCAGTATTCAGGGCCTATACATTATATAATATAATAGAATGTGACAGTACCTGCTAGGGTCCAGTATTCAGGGCCTATACATTATAGAATATAATAGAATGTGACAGTACCTGCTGAGGTCCAGTATTCAGGGCCTATACATTATAGAATATAATAGAATGTGACAGTACCTGCTGGGGTCCAGTATTCAGGGCCTATACTTTATAGAATGTAATAGAATGTGACAGTAACAGCTGGGGTCCAGTATTCAGGGCCTATACTTTATAGAATGTGACAGTACCTGCTGAGGTCCAGTATTCAGGGCCTATACATTATAGAATATAATAGAATGTGACAGTACCTGCTGGGGTCCAGTATTCAGGGCCTATACATTATAGAATGTGACAGTACCTGCTAGGGTCCAGTATTCAGGGTCTATACATTATAGAATGTAATAGAATGTGACAGTACCAGCTGGGGTCCAGTATTCAGGGCCTATACATTATAGAATGTGACAGTACCTGCTGGGGTCCAGTATTCAGGGCCTATACATTATAGAATGTAATAGAACGTGACAGTACCTGCTGGGGTCCAGTATTCAGGGCCTATACATTATAGAATGTGACAGTACCTGCTGGGGTCCCTCTCCGTTGACCATGGCAGGGGGAGGCGAGGCGAGGAGCGGGAGGTCGGGGCTGAGTATCTGGCCGGACTCCAGTGGGGGGGTGTGGTCTGCCATGACTCCCTCATTCACAACACCGACCAGGCACTCCAAGTTCCTGGAACACAACAGACGGCATGGACGGACTGGCATGGATAGATATATTACCTTTATTTAATCTTTATTTAACTAGGCAAGTCAGTTATGAACAAATTCTTATTTTCAATGACGGCCTAGGAACAGTGGGTTAACTGCCTGTTCAGGGGCAGAACGACAGATTTGTACCATGTCAGCTTGGGGATTTGAACTTGCAACTAGTCCAAAGCTCTAACCACTAGGCTACACTACCACCTCTACACTCTAACCACTAGGCTACCCTGCCTCCTCTACACTCTAACCACTAGGCTACCCTGCCACCTCTACACTCTAACCACTAGGCTACCCTGCCACCTCTACACTCTAACCACTAGGCTACCCTGCCACCTCTACACTCTAACCACTAGGCTACCCTGCCACCTCTACACTCTAACCACTAGGCTACCCTGCCACCTCTACACTCTAACCACTAGGCTACCCTGCCTCCTCTACACTCTAACCACTAGGCTACACTGCCACCTCTACACTCTAACCACTAGGCTACCCTGCCACCTCTACACTCTAACCACTAGGCTACCCTGCCACCTCTACACTCTAACCACTAGGCTACCCTGCCTCCTCTACACTCTAACCACTAGGCTACCCTGCCTCCTCTACACTCTAACCACTAGGCTACCCTGCCTCCTCTACACTCTAACCACTAGGCTACCCTGCCTCCTCTACACTCTAACCACTAGGCTACCCTGCCTCCTCTACACTCTAACCACTAGGCTACCCTGCCACCTCTACACTCTAACCACTAGGCTACCCTGCCTCCTCTACACTCTAACCACTAGGCTACCCTGCCTCCTCTACACTCTAACCACTAGGCTACCCTGCCACCTCTACACTCTAACCACTAGGCTACCCTGCCTCCTCTACACTCTAACCACTAGGCTACCCTGCCTCCTCTACACTCTAACCACTAGGCTACCCTGCCACCTCTACACTCTAACCACTAGGCTACCCTGCCTCCTCTACACTCTAACCACTAGGCTACCCTGCCTCCTCTACACTCTAACCACTAGGCTACCCTGCCGCCCCCGATACGGATGGAAGCAGTATACACAAAGACGTAAGCCTAGAACACTACCGCTATGCATGTCCTTCGACAGTCGGCGCTCTTTACAAAAATAAAATTAAAAAAGGATTTTAATGCTGCGAGAAACAGAAAACAAAACAGAACAGTGCCATGGATACACATTCAGAGTAACAAATGGCACCCTATCCCCTACATAGGACCCTACGGACCCTGGTCTCCAGTAGTACACTTTATGGTAGGGAAGACCCCAATTAATCGACTGTTTGGTTGATAAGCTGTTGGTCGACCAAGATTTTAGTCGAGCAGTAGCGCGCACACACACACACACATATGCGCCCAGCTCAGTGAACAACTCCATTGCGGAGGCCTAGACTAAAACCAAATTGACGCTTGATTCTAAAAATGTGGTCGTGAAGCTCCATATGAAGGGTATGACACAATCGCAGAGCTTCCGGAGTCATGCGGAGGCCAAACCGAGCTAGGCGCCATGTGCCTCCTAAACGGTGTACCAATGCGATGGGCTCTGTATAGCTCCGCACTGACAAGATCGGTTGGCGGTAGGCGGGGGTGGATAAACACAAACTCACTTCCTAAAATTTCTTCACAACAGCTCTGCGTTGCTCTGCGAAGCGCAAGAAGTGTGAATATGCCCTGAATTCTGCGTAAAATGCTGCATGTGGCCCAACGCAGAAGTCAAATTGACCATGCAGAAACCAGATGCACAATGCACTTCCTCTCTCCAGAATGTTCTCTCTCTCTCTCCTGTCAATTTGTGCACATTCATTGTTTCATAACTTCATTGTGTGAATCGTTTGTGTTTGATTGTTAGTGTCTATCAATTCCCCATCGAATATATCACCAGTAGTACATTTACAGTTAATTCCCCATCGAATATATCACCAGTAGTACATTTACAGTTAATTCCCCATCGAATATATCACCAGTAGTACATTTACAGTTAATTCCCCATCGAATATATCACCAGTAGTACATTTACAGTTAATTCCCCATCGAATATATCACCAGTAGTACATTTACAGTTAATTCCCCATCGAATATATCACCAGTAGTACATTTACAGTTAATTCCCCATCGAATATATCACCAGTAGTACATTTACAGTTAATTCCCCATCGAATATATCACCAGTAGTACATTTACAGTTAATTCCCATCGAATATATCACCAGTAGTACATTTACAGTTAATTCCCCATCGAATATATCACCAGTAGTACATTTACAGTTAATTCCCCATCGAATATATCACCAGTAGTACATTTACAGTTAATTCCCCATCGAATATATCACCAGTAGTACATTTACAGTTAATTCCCATCGAATATATCACCAGTAGTACATTTACAGTTAATTCCCATCGAATATATCACCAGTAGTACATTTACAGTTAATTCCCCATCGAATATATCACCAGTAGTACATTTACAGTTAATTCCCCATCGAATATATCACCAGTAGTACATTTACAGTTAATTCCCCATCGAATATATCACCAGTAGTACATTTAGCCTTCTCATCTACAATGTTCGTTACTTTGGTTAAGGGCACTTATTTTAATGCATACCATATTACCATTCCGGTCCAAGAGTGGACACATTGTTTGCAGAGTGCACAGCCTATGCTGCTACACTAGTGAAAAACAAGTTCATTTAATTCCATTTGTGAGTTTTGTCAATTAAATGTAGTCATTATCTAGTGTTTGGAGTGCTCCTGTCAACGTTGAGTAAGGAAACGCACCTGATTACACATAGAGGCAGGCCTATAGGCTACCTGGCCTGATTACACATAGAGGCAGGCCTATAGACTACCTGGCCTGATTACACATAGAGGCAGGCCTATAGGCTACCTGGCCCGATTACACATAGAGGCAGGCCTATAGGCTACCTGGCCCGATTACACAGAAGCAGGCCTATAGGCTACCTGGCCTGATTACACATAGAACCAGGCCTATAGGCTACCTGGCCTGATTACACATAGAGGCAGGCCTATAGGCTACCTGGCCTGATTACACATAGAACCAGGCCTATAGACTACCTGGCCTGATTACACAGAAGCAGGCCTATAGGCTACCTGGCCTGATTACACATAGAACCAGGCCTATAGGCTACCTGGCCTAATTACACATAGAACCAGGCCTATAGACTACCTGGCCTGATTACACAGAAGCAGGCCTATAGGCTACCTGGCCTGATTACACATAGAGGCAGGCCTACAGGCTACCTGGCCTGATTACACATAGAACCAGGCCTATAGGCTACCTGGCCTGATTACACATAGAACCAGGCCTATAGGCTACCTGGCCTGATTACACATAAAAGGCCTGCACACAAATACAGGCACTTAAATGTGAACATTTGGGGATCTGACAGTATTTCTGATTGGCTTAACGCACCACCACTAATGACCTGTGGGGCTCATTGTTCCTGTATCCCAAACAAACCAAGTCTGTTTTTACACCCATTGAGAATTACAATAGTTACATAAAGAGGCCCAGCCAACGAGAGCGTACAGGTCGCAGTGGTGGGTAGTATATGGAGCTTTGGTGACAAAACGGATGGCACTGTGATAGACTACATCCAGTTTGCTGAGTAGAGTGTTGGAGGCTATTTTGTAAATGACATCGTCGAAGTCGAGGATCGGTAGGATAGTCAGTTTTACGAGGGTATGTTTGGCAGCGTGAGTGAAGGATGCTTTCTTGCGAAATAGGACGCTGATTCTAGATGTAATGTTGAATTGGAGATGCTTAATGTGTTAATGTGAGTGTGGAAGGAGAGTTTAAAATCTAACCAGACACCTAGGTATTTGTAGATGTCCACATATTCTAAGTCAGAACTGTCCAGAGCAGTGATGCTGGACAGGCAGGCAGGTGCTGGTAGCAATCGGTTGAAGAGCATGCATTTAGTTTTACTAGCGTTTAAGATCAGTTAGAGGCCAGGGATGGAGAGTTGTATGGCATTGAAGCTCGTCTGGAGGTTAGTCAAAGAAGGGCCAGATGTATACAGAATGGTGTCGTCTGCGTAGAGGTGGATCAGAGAATCACCAGCAGCAAGAGCGACATCATTGACGTATTCAGAAGGAAAAAAAAAAAAAAAGAGTCGGCCCGAGAATTTAACCCTGTGGTACCCCCATAGAGACCGCCAGAGATCTGGACATACAGACCCTCCGATTTGACACCCTGAACTCTGTCTGAGAAGTTGTTGGTGAACCAGGCGAGGCAGTCATTTGAGAAACCAAGGCTGTTGAGTCTGCCGATAAGAATTCAGTGATTGACAGAGTTGAAAGCCTTGGCCAGGTTGATGAATACACCTGCACAGTATTGTCTCTTATCGATGGCGGTTATGAAATCGTTTAGTACCTTGAGCGTGGCTGAGGTGCACCCCATGACCAGCTCGGAAACCAGATTGCAAAGCGGAGAAGGTACGGTGGGATTCGAAATGGATGTTGATCTGTTTGTTAACTTGGCTTTCGAAGACCTTAGAAAGGCAGGGTAGGATGGATGTAGGTCTGTAGCAGTTTGGGTCTAGAGGCAGGGTAGGATAGCTATAGGTCTGTAACAGTTTGGGTCTAGAGGCAGGGCAGGATGGATATAGGTCTATAACAGTTTGGGTCAAGAGTGTCTCCCCCTTTGAAGAGGGGGATGACTGCAGAAGCTTTCCAATCTTTGGGGATCTCAGACGATACGAAAGAGGGGTTGAACAGGCTAGTAATAGGGGTTGCAACAATTTCGGCTAATAATTTTAGAAAGAGAGGGTCCAGATTGTCTAGTCCTGCTGATTTGTAGGGGTTCAGATTTTGCAGCTCTTTCACAACATCAGCTGACTGGATTTGGGTAAAGGAGAAATGGGGGAGGCTTGGGCAAGTTGCTGTGGGGGGTGCATGGATGTTGACCAGGGTAGGGGAAGCCAGGTGGAAAGCATGGCCAGCCGTATAATTTTTTATTTTTTTATTCTTAATTATAGTGGATGCATCGGTGGTGACAGTGTTTCCTAGCCTCAGTGCAGTGGGCAGATGGGATGAGGTGCTCTTATTCTCCACGGACTTTACAATGTCCCATAACATTTGACTTTGTGCTACAGGATGTAACAGTTTGTGCTGGTCAAGGGCAGTCGGGTCTGGAGGGCAGGTTGGTTAGGATGATGTCTATGATGGTGCCCGTGTTTACGGATTTGGGGTTGTACCTGGTAGGTTCATTGATAATTTGTGTGGGATTGAGGGCATCAAGCTTAGATTGTAGGATGGCTGGGGTGAGCATGAAAGGGAAAAATGTCATGATCGGGTGGAAAGTCATAATAAAATAGGCCTACCCGATTACTTCTGATCAGTGCTAAACTTCTATACCATCTGTAAATACTCATTTTGGGTGCTTGTACAGTTTATATTTAGACACAGGAGCTCTACAACACTTTTGAGCAGATATCCTGTAAGACGAACAAGAGCTCAAGCAGTAGAAAATTGTAGACGCCGTCCAGTGAGCAACTGACGCCCAAGTCAAACACTGCTTCTTATCCATTGTGCAAATAGCCGACAGCTGTGTCTGTCCCGAGCTCACTAGCACAGTAAACTCTCGAGGTCCCAAAATATTTGATACAATGTTGCAAGTTCGCTAGAGCAAGCTTGAGGTCTAAGCCAAGTTAAATATTTGATACAATGTTGCAAGTTCGCTAGAGCAAGCTTGAGGTCTAAGCCAAGTTAAATAGTTGATACAATGTTTCAAGTTCGTTGCAGACAGGCCATGAGTAGCCAAGTTAAATAGTTGATACAATGTTTCAAGTTCGTTGCAGACAGGCCATGAGTAGCCAATGCAATTTATAGGATTTTTTTTTTAATTATTATTATTTTTTTAAATCACGATATTTTCTACCTGAAATTTGGCAATAGAAGTTTAGGTTTCTATCATTTTCAGATATTTTTCGAAAACAGTTGTGTCTCTATGTGCATATGAAAACCATAACTGGCACGCAGATCTGTAGAAAAGACCAATTGGCATATGCCACATGAGGGGGGAAAAAGGGTGGGCTAATCCTCATGCAGCCTATTACTGGCAACTTCAGGAGAGTAATGGCAGAATCTGAGAAAGCCTGCAGGAAGAGAAAGGTTGAGTCAGGTTCATGTTTTTCCCTCTACCTCTAGATCGCTGGCTCCCTCGAGTCATTTGTGTCTTATTTCATCAAACAGTGTGCTTAAAGCATCAGACAAGGTCAACGCATATAGTTGATTTTATTAAAAACACACAGGGTGTGTTCATGTGACTCATTTCAGGAAACTAGGCCCGCATCATCATTTGAATGGGAAACATTTGATCAAAATGCGTTTTATGGCAGAAATCCCTTCTGGAACATGTGGACTTCCAGGTGCCTTAAATAACACACTTGTTTACCATCTGTAAAATATGAATATTACCACATCTAGGTTCCGGGAGATCTACAGGAAACCACACCTAGCTTCCGGGAGATCTACAGGAAACCACATCTAGCTTCCGGGAGATCTACAGGAAACCACACCTAGCTTCCGGGAGATCTACAGGAAACCACACCTAGCTTCCGGGAGATCTACAGGAAACCACATATAGGTTCCGGGAGATCTACAGGAAACCACACCTAGCTTCCGGGAGATCTACAGGAAACCACACCTAGCTTCCGGGAGATCTACAGGAAACCACATCTAGGTTCCGGGAGATCTACAGGAAACCACATCTAGGTTCCGGGAGATCTACAGGAAACCACATCTAGGTTCCGGGAGATCTACAGGAAACCACATCTAGGTTCCGGGAGATCTACAGGAAACCACACCTAGCTTCCGGGAGATCTACAGGAAACCACACCTAGCTTCCGGGAGATCTACAGGAAACCACACCTAGCTTCCGGGAGATCTACAGGAAACCACATCTAGCTTCCGGGAGATCTACAGGAAACCACACCTAGCTTCCGGGAGATCTACAGGAAACCACATCTAGCTTCCGGGAGATCTACAGGAAACCACACCTAGCTTCCGGGAGATCTACAGGAAACCACACCTAGCTTCCGGGAGATCTACAGGAAACCACATATAGGTTCCGGGAGATCTACAGGAAACCACACCTAGCTTCCGGGAGATCTACAGGAAACCACACCTAGCTTCCGGGAGATCTACAGGAAACCACACCTAGCTTCCGGGAGATCTACAGGAAACCACATCTAGGTTACAACAGAATATCCTAAAATTCACTTGCTGGCTTTAGGCCCAGTTGACAATAGTGTTATAATAGCATTGCAGCAGCATCAACTACTGCACTACAAAACTATCAACAAAGTAGCAGCCGATGATAATTATATGAATGTTTCTATGTAATAATACTTCATTAATTTACAGCAGACATTACTACTATTACAAAGCTATCAACAACATAGCAAGCAGCCTACATAGTAGTCATGATTTATTTTCAGTATAGAAACACAGTCCTTCAAATAATGTGGGGGTTGGTACTAGCATAAGGAGGTCAATAACAGTGAGTAAAGGGGACATTAAAAGCTGATGGCGGTTCAGTTTACGATACAATCCTCTGTCCCCTCAGTGGGCATCCACACACACACACGCTAGGCAAAACGAACGTGTGTGCTCCCATATTCCCTTAAAAAAAAGTCCTTCGCTCGAAAAATGAGAAAAGGAGTGACAATAGCACTGTTTGTCCATTTTGATACACCGTAGCTAGAATTACACTTTCTTGAAATAGTCAGAATGAATCTAAGATAACTAAGACGTTTTTTGCTGAGGAGATCTCAGTCGCCCAACTTTACATCTAACTAAAGATGTTTGGTGCAGTATTTCTCAATTAAAAAAAAGAAATGCATGAAAACCAGTTGCCTCTGATTGAATGACAACAAAGACATTATTGCAGAATCCCTACAGGTGACCAATCACAGACGAACGGGCGTAGACTTCGGCTAACTGATCAGAGCTGGGGGCCTGAGAAAACTGACTTCCACTATAGCAGGCCTAGAGGACAGCTCATTGGAGCTGGGGGCCTGAGAGAACTGACTTCTACTGTAGCAGGCCTAGAGGACAGCTCATTGGAGCTGGGGGCCTGAGAGAACTGACTTCCACTGTAGCAGGCCTAGAGGACAGCTCATTGGAGCTGGGGGCCTGAGACAACTGACTTCCACTGTAGCAGGCCTAGAGGACAGCTCATTGGAGCTGGGGGCCTGAGAGAACTTACTTCTACTGTAGCAGGCCTAGAGGACAGCTCATTGGAGCTGGGGGCCTGAGAGAACTGACTTCCACTGTAGCAGGCCTAGAGGACAGCTCATTGGAGCTGGGGGCCTGAGAGAACTGACTTCTACTGTAGCAGGCCTAGAGGACAGCTCATACACACCTCTCTCTAAGTGGGTCACACACAATTATGTTAAGTGGCCATGTGAATACTAGCCTCCCCTTTGCTAGAGTACAAACACTTAAGGGTCCTCTCACTGACCTGCCAGCCCAGCTCCAGTCCAAGTCCCCCGTCTACCCTACACCCACGCAGTGCTATAATGCAGCCAGCGCAGCAGAGCTAACCCCAGGCAGGCAGGGTTATAGGCAATTACACTACTCACAGTCATTGCCTCCTCTCAAGATCTGACTGCAGTGGCCCAATGGCAAGAGAAAATGGCCCAGAGTACAGCACCCTGCAAAAATAAGTGGACCACTTTCTACTACTACAGAATTGAATTGGTGTCAGTGAGAGTCAGGGTGAGAAAGAAAACATTTTTTTTTTAAATGACTTCCATCATTTAGCAAGAAAGAAAGATGAGAGCAAGAGAGTGAGAGACAACAGAGAGAGAGAAGGGGTGTAGTTTGTTTTTTAACATTGGGGGGAGGGCATTATGGAGGAGGAGTGGCAAACACCTATAGATGGAGAAGATGAGTCGAGTCAAGGGTAAGGTCAAGGATGCCTCCAAAATGGCACCCTATTCCCTATTGGCCCGGGTTCAAAGGCACCCCATTGGCCCGGGTTCAAAGGCACCCCATTGGCCCGGGTTCAAAGGCACCCCATTGGCCCGGGTTCAAAGGCACCCCATTGGCCCGGGTTCAAAGGCACCCCATTGGCCCGGGTTCAAAGGCACCCCATTGGCCCGGGTTCAAAGGCACCCCATTGGCCCGGGTTCAAAGGCACCCCATTGGCCGGGTTCAAAGGCACCCCATTGGCCGGGTTCAAAGCAGTGCACTATATAGGGAATGAGGTGTAGACATAAGTCAAGTGCTCTGAGGAAACAGAGATTGGTCTTTACTCAGTCATGAGGTCACAAAGAGAACATCCTTCTCTACAATACTTAGGAACTATGACGTTACATTACTGGTGAACATTTTAATTTCCTCAAAATGTCCACCCCAAATGAAAATGACTTTCAATATCTCAGGCAATAATTGTGCATAAAGAACAAAAATCTGACAAACTGAGATCAGAGGAGTTTCGCTTGAAAATGTTTCTTACACTCAACCTCAACACAGTACCGAAACAAGCACAAATAGTTGTGCTAGTTGTGTTTTTCAGTTTCGGGTGGTTATAAACAGCACAACTGCCTTCCTGAGTCTGTCCCAAAAACCAGTAGCCTACTCTCGGCAGCTGTAATGACCACTCTTATATAGGACACCTGGACTGGAGAAATACTGTATCTGGGGCTAAATGTAGATTATCAAGAGTAGGACCGCTGATCAAAGATCAGTTATATCTTCAAGATCGTACTAAATAAGAGAGGATAACTGATCCTAGAACAGCACTCATATTCAGAGACCCTGAGCACATACAGTCCATGGTTGTTCACTTCACTCATTTGTGAACAACTTGGACTGAACGTTTAATTTAAAATGTCTTTCACAGCAGTCATAAAACTAAACATGGTGGAGGCTTGGGTTAGTTGACCATCAGGCTTGGGTTAGTTGACCATCAGGCTTGGGTTAATTGACCATCAGGCTTGGGTTAATTGACCATCAGGCTTGGGTTAATTGACCATCAGGCTTGGGTTAATTGACCATCAGGCTTGGGTTAATTGACCATCAGGCTTGGGTTAATTGACCATCAGGCTTGGGTTAATTGACCATCAGGCTTGGGTTAATTGACCATCAGGCTTGGGTTAATTGACCATCAGGCTTGGGTTAATTGACCATCAGGCTTGGGTTAATTGACCATCAGGCTTGGGTTAGTTGAGAAGATTCTAAAATATATTTTGATTCGTTTAACACTTTGATTACTACATGATTCCAAATGTGTGTTATTTCATAGTTTATGTATTCGCTATTATTCTGCAATGTAGAAAAGGGTAAAAATAAAGAAAAACCTTTGAAATTAGTAGGTGTGTCCAAACTTTTGACATACACACCACAGATGTGAAGAGGGCACAACATCATCTTTCACCCCCCCCAGGAGACTGAAAGATTTGCCATGGGTCCCCAGAAACTCAAACAGATCTACAGCTGCACCATCGAGAGCATCCTGAGCGGTTGCATCACTGCCTGGTATGGCAATTGCTCGGCAACTGACCGTAAGGCGCTACAGAGGGTAGTGCGTACAGCCCAGCACATCACGGGGGCTAAGCTTCCTGCCATCCAGGACCTCTATACTACGCAGTGTCACACTGGTGCTACTCACTGTTTATTATCTATGCATAGTCCCTTAATATAGAACAGGGCAGCACAGCTGGCCCTTAAAAAAGTACACAGTGAGCTAACATTAATGGCATGCATATCAATCTCTCATGGCTCAAAGTAGTAGAAGCGATATTGACTTAATCACTGCTTGTTTTTGTAAGAGGTGTTGACAAGCTGAATGTACCGAGCTGCCAGTTTAAAATACTTGCACACAGCTCAGACACGTATGCATGCCCCACAAGACATGCCACAAGAGGCCTCTTCACAGTCCCCAAGTCCAGAACAGACTATGGGAGGTACACAGTACTACATAGAGCCATGACTACATGGAACTCTATTCCACAGTACTACATAGAGCCATGACTACATGGAACTCTATTCCACAGTACTACATAGAGCCATGACTACATGGAACTCTATTCCACAGTACTACATAGAGCCATGACTACATGGAACTCTATTCCACAGTACTACATAGAGACATGACTACATGGAACTCTATTCCACAGTACTACATAGAGACATGACTACATGGAACTCTATTCCACAGTACTACATAGAGCCATGACTACATGGAACTCTATTCCACAGTACTACATAGAGCCATGACTACATGGAACTCTATTCCACAGTACTACATAGAGCCATGACTACATGGAACTCTATTCCACATCAGGTAACTGATGCAGCAGTAGATGGAACAGCGAGGACTGTTAAGAGACACATGCATACATTGTGATATTGTTGTATGGTGCTATTAAACATTTGGTTTTCTAGATATGTAGTGGTATAATAATATTATATGTACTGTTTAATACATTTTTAAAGTAATGTAAGTGGTTTCATATGTTTGGACCCCAGGAAGAGTAGTGGGGGGTTTCATAATAAATACATGAACAAATGACCTATACATAACCTGTACTAACCTGTAGCGTCGTTGTTATTTTGTTGTGTTACAACAAAAAAAAATATATATATATATACAATCTCATACACACAAACAATTTAGTATATTTAGTCAATCTTTTCTTACCTATTTCTTGAACTACATTGTTGGTTAAAGGGCTTGTAAACTAAGAATTTCCACGGGAAGGTGCATGTGATAAATACAATGTGATAATAAAAAGACTATGCAAAGAACATTGTGAAGGACATTTCATTTTCTCTCTGTACCGAAATCGCACCGTGGACCTAAACCGCAATAGTACAGAACCATGGGTTTGGTGAACCTTTACACTCCTAGTTTTAACCGGTTTTAACTTCAGTTCCAGCCTACAGCATTTTTGTGACAAGACCTCTGTGGCGTCCATCTTCCGTCCACACACACACAGGTGTTCAGAGAGCAGATAGCACAGGCAGTCCACTCCATCTTCCGTCGGTTTTCCGTAAACAAGGGTTGTAAAACATGGCTGTGTGGAAACCCTAAACCTTTAAAAATGTGTTCCCAAAATCGTACCGCAAGCGATGCGTGTTCATGTTTAGCCTTTCGTCGAGGATTTTAACAAAAACTCCCCGGTCAGATACATACTATCGCCAATACTTGGCGGTAAAGCAGTTAGCGTCTATGGCAAAAGCCAGCTACAGGTGTTGTAGTAGGCCGTTTAATAGCTATAATAGCTAACTAACTAGCTAAAACTTAGCTTTAAAAATGGCCTACCTACAACACATGTAGCTGCTATTATTAACACGCTAATAGCGACTATTAACAAAAACAACACGCGAGAATAACATTCACACTGACGATAGCTACATTCGGATAGCTTAAAACTCATGTTTAGCTTCCTAGCATTAAACGTTACACAAGTCAAGACTGTCTCATGTAGCTAAGTTAGCTGTCTACGCTAGTTGCTAATTAGCACCAAATGTATGTCACCAAATGCTACTCACCACAGTTGTTTCCTTGCTCGGCGGCAGCAATGTGATTAATAGTGATGAAGTTAGCTAGTTACTGTAAGTAGCTATAATCGTCGAAGATAATTAGTTAGCACAGGCAAGTAGCACCTGATACTGTTGTAGTTAGCTGGACAGCTGGCTAGCTACTCTTAACCTAACGTTAGCTAGCCAAGTTAACTCACGTTAAGTAAGTAGTCAGTCAGATTTTGGCTATGTGACATGTTTTAAAGTGACTATTTTGAGATTTTCTGTGCTTCCCCCAACCAAAAAAAATGCAAAATGAGCAGCTATTCTTGACACTTTTGTAATCGTTAACCCAGCTCAGGTCCGCACATAACGCAAACAGTCTCTCGCACTGACTCGCAGAAGAATGTACACAACTCTTCGTACGCATGCGCATCACAGACATATTCTCTGTAGCCTAAATCCAGAAATTAGTTTTTTTTAAAGCCAGGTTTGCTGTTCACTTGTGATGGATGCTGTTCATATGAGATGGGTGGGAGTTTCAATGTTTCTTATCAAAAGCAATAAGTGATTCAACTGTTAGCCAATAAAGACTGGCTTGCATAGTATTATATATATATATATATATATATATATATATTTCATCTTTATTTAATAAAGCAGGTGGGCTAGTTGAAAACAAGTTCTCAATTACAACTGCGACCTGGCCAAGATAAAGCAAAGCAGTTCAACACAGACAACAATAAAGAGTTACACATGGAATAAACAAACATACAGTCAATAATACAGTAGGGAAAAAAAGTATATATACAGTGTGTGCAAATTAGGTAAGATAAGGGAGGTAAGGCAATAAAATAGGCCATAGTGGCAAGGTAATTACGATACAGCAATTAAACACTGGAGTGATAGATGTGCAGAAGATGAATGTGCAAGGAGAGATACTGGGGTGAAAAGGAGCAAAATAAATAAATACAGTATGGGGATGAGGTAGTTGGATGGGCTATTTACAGATGAGCTATGTACAGGTGCAATGATCTGTAAGCTGCTCTGAGAGCTGGTGCTTGAAGATAGTGAGGGAGATGTGAGTCTCCAGCTTCAGTGATTTTTGCAGTTCGTTCCAGTCATTGGCAGCAGAGAACTGTGAGGAAAGGCGGCCAAAGGAGGAATTGGCTTTGGGGGTGACCAGTGAAATATACCTGCTAGGGGCGCGTGTTGCGGGTGGGTGCTGCTATGGTGACCAGTGAACTGAGATAAGGCGGGGCTTTACCTAGCAAAGACTTGTAGATGACCTGGAGCCAGTGGGTTTGGCGACGAGTATGTAGCCCGGAGGACAGCTAGCTTCCATCCTCCTCTGGATACATTGACTTCAATACAAAACCTAGGAGGCTCATGGTTCTCACCCCCTTCCATAGACGTACACAGTAATTACTTCCAGAGGATGTCCTCCAACCTATCAGAGCACTTGCAGCATGAACTGACATGTTGTCCACCCAATCAAAGGATCAGATAATTAATATTCTACTGAAAGCACAAGCTACAACTAGCTAGCACTGCATTGTATAAAATGTGGTGAGTAGTTAACTCAAAGAGAGAGACAGACAATAGTTGAACAGTTTTGAACTAATTAATTTATTTCTAAATGAAGGAGAAGCAAGAGAGAAATAGAGATAGAGTTATTTTTTTTCACTTTCAGTTTTGCTTACTTAGCTAGCAAATGCAGCTAGCTAGTTTAGCCTATTGAAACAACCTGCCCAAACAGAGGGATGCTATGTTAGCTAGCTGGCTATAACAGAGGGATGCTATGTTAGCTAGCTGGCTATAACAGAGGGATGCTATGTTAGCTAGCTGGCTATGACTTTCCAACACAACACTGGAACTCTTCCAAGTCAAGGTAAGCTTTTGGTATAACTAATTTATTGCCACTGGGGCCCACCGGTGTAACTGCTTAGTGAGTGTACACTGTAACGTTACCACATGATTGTAGCGGGTTTACCAACCTGGAATAAACAAACATACAGTCAATAATACAGTAGGGAAAAAAAGTATATATACAGTGTGTGCAAATTAGGTAAGATAAGGGAGGTAAGGCAATAAAATAGGCCATAGTGGCAAGGTAATTACGATACAGCAATTAAACACTGGAGTGATAGATGTGCAGAAGATGAATGTGCAAGGAGAGATACTGGGGTGAAAAGGAGCAAAATAAATAAATACAGTATGGGGATGAGGTAGTTGGATGGGCTATTTACAGATGAGCTATGTACAGGTGCAATGATCTGTAAGCTGCTCTGAGAGCTGGTGCTTGAAGATAGTGAGGGAGATGTGAGTCTCCAGCTTCAGTGATTTTTGCAGTTCGTTCCAGTCATTGGCAGCAGAGAACTGTGAGGAAAGGCGGCCAAAGGAGGAATTGGCTTTGGGGGTGACCAGTGAAATATACCTGCTAGGGGCGCGTGTTGCGGGTGGGTGCTGCTATGGTGACCAGTGAACTGAGATAAGGCGGGGCTTTACCTAGCAAAGACTTGTAGATGACCTGGAGCCAGTGGGTTTGGCGACGAGTATGTAGCCCGGAGGACAGCTAGCTTCCATCCTCCTCTGGATACATTGACTTCAATACAAAACCTAGGAGGCTCATGGTTCTCACCCCCTTCCATAGACGTACACAGTAATTACTTCCAGAGGATGTCCTCCAACCTATCAGAGCACTTGCAGCATGAACTGACATGTTGTCCACCCAATCAAAGGATCAGATAATTAATATTCTACTGAAAGCACAAGCTACAACTAGCTAGCACTGCATTGTATAAAATGTGGTGAGTAGTTAACTCAAAGAGAGAGACAGACAATAGTTGAACAGTTTTGAACTAATTAATTTATTTCTAAATGAAGGAGAAGCAAGAGAGAAATAGAGATAGAGTTATTTTTTTTCACTTTCAGTTTTGCTTACTTAGCTAGCAAATGCAGCTAGCTAGTTTAGCCTATTGAAACAACCTGCCCAAACAGAGGGATGCTATGTTAGCTAGCTGGCTATAACAGAGGGATGCTATGTTAGCTAGCTGGCTATAACAGAGGGATGCTATGTTAGCTAGCTGGCTATGACTTTCCAACACAACACTGGAACTCTTCCAAGTCAAGGTAAGCTTTTGGTATAACTAATTTATTGCCACTGGGGCCCACCGGTGTAACTGCTTAGTGAGTGTACACTGTAACGTTACCACATGATTGTAGCGGGTTTACCAACCCGTTAGTTCTATTAGCAATGCTGACTATGACGTTACTTTAGCTAATATGGTGACAATGATGTCGGCTGGGTGTAGTGGTTTGGCTTGGAAACTTTTTTCCCTTGGTCATATACAGCTGATGTGTCGTGCATTAAAGTCCACAAGAGAAGGTGAAGAGGTGAAAGGAGGAGAGTGCCTAGATGTGAGAAGGAATACAACGTGGCTGCAATGAAATTGAACTGTGTTTACGCGTGATCAGGGGTGTATTCATTCCGTCGAATCTGTTGAAAAACGTTTCTTAAACGGAAGCAAACGGAACAAAACGGGGATAAACATACTTGAATTTGTCCAATAGAAACTCTCGTTTGCAACTGTTGGACGAATGATTACATCCCACTATCAACTAGATGCAGGTAAGAGAGTGCAAGGAGGTATTGATTGACAGTCATCCAATATGCTGTAATAGAAATAAGGCCATTCTCATTCAAATATATATGCTGTATCCATGGTAGCGTGCCATCAGAAAGGGGTAAACAGTTAGTGGATAGTCAACGGAGTAGGTACAACCTGAACAACATCGTTTAGTTTAGTTTAGTTTATTTTATTTTTACAGGGACAGTGCACATTAATCAACGTTTCAGTAAAAGTGCCGGTTTTAGCCAGCCGGCTAATTTTCAACCGCAGTCCCTGGGCAGGTTATTAAAAACAATTACAATATAGACAATAGCACCATAGAACAAGCAAGACATAGCAACATAGGACAAGCAAGACATAGCATACAGACAGCAACATAGAACAAAAAGCAGCAAGACAAAATTCATAAAAGCAACAAAGTGTTTCCACACCTCACAAGCTATAGACAACAGACAACATGGAAAGCGGCAACACACAGCTAGGGACCATGTTCACAAATCTGATTGACCTTTAGCCAGGTCTTCAAGCATTTTGTGAAAGTGTGATATGTGGTGCAGTTATGTGTGTCTGATGGCAGTGTATTCCAGACATGGGAAGCTCTCACAGAGAATGCAGATTTACTAAAGGTGCTTTTCCTTAGGGGAACTATACAGTCACCTCTCATGGCAGACCTTGTGGATCTGCTGCCATATGTCTGGGTTTTCTGTTTAACAAAAATATTGAGTGGAGGGGGAGCCAGGCCATTAAGGATCTTGAATACAAGACATGCGTCGGTGTATTGCACAAGATTTTCCCAACTCAAGAGCTCGTGCTTTCTAAGGATGTGACAATGATGATGGCTATTTGGCTTCCTATCAAGCACTTTGAGAGCCTGTTTGTAGACAGACTGAATAGGTTTTAATGTTGTACAGCAAGCTTGGGCCCAACTAGTCAAGCAGTATGTTAAGTGGGGGAGTATCATAGATTTGAAGTACAGTTTTGCTACCTCTGTAGTCAAACAATTTCGTATAAATCGGAAATTAGCTAGATTGAATTTAGTTATTTGAATTACCTTTTTCACATGCTTTTTAAAAGAGAGGTTGGAATCAAGTATGATGCCAAGGTACTTAAAATCGGATACCACCTGGAGCTTCTCCCCTGACACATAGACATCTGGCTCAGTAGCATCTGTTGCCCTCTTTGTGAAGAACATGCAAACAGTTTTTTTCACATTGAGATGCAAACACGATTCACTGAGCCACTTTGTAACCTGGACCATTACAGTAGTGAGTTCTTGTGCAGCTTGTTGGTAGACTACATCGTATGCAGCACCACCAATGGAGGGTCAGTGATGGTCAAGTATGGGAGACCTGCTAAAATAAGGGTAAAATAAAATAAAAAAAATGTAAGTACAGGGAGACTTGTCTTACCAGAGCACCAACTGTGCTACTTTCAAGAACATGTCTGTGACTGATGTCGCGTCTGTGACTGATGTCCTGTCTGTGACTGAAGTTGTGGCTGTGACTGAAGTCGTGGCTGTGACTGATGTCCTGTCTGTGACCGATGTCCTGTCTGTGACTGATGTCCTGTCTGTGACCGATGTCCTGTCTGTGACTGATATCCTGTCTGTGACTGATGTCCTGTCTGTGACTGATATCCTGTCTGTGACTGAAGTTGTGGCTGTGACTGATGTCCTGTCTGTGACTGATGTCCTGTCTGTGACTGATGTCCTGTCTGTGACTGTAGTTGTGGCTGTGACTGAAGTTGTGGCTGTGACTGAAGTCGTGGCTGTGACTGAAGTTGTGGCTGTGACTGATGTCCTGTCTGTGACTGATGTCCTGTCTGTGACTGAAGTTGTGGCTGTGACTGAAGTCGTGGCTGTGACTGATGTCCTGTCTATGACCGATGTCCTGTCTGTGACTGATGTCCTGTCTGTGACCGATGTCCTGTCTGTGACTGATATCCTGTCTGTGACTGATGTCCTGTCTATGACCGATGTCCTGTCTGTGACTGATGTCCTGTCTGTGACTGATGTCCTGTCTGTGACCGATGTCCTGTCTGTGACTGATATCCTGTCTGTGACTGATGTCCTGTCTGTGACTGATATCCTGTCTGTGACTGATATCCTGTCTGTGACTGAAGTTGTGGCTGTGACTGATGTCCTGTCTGTGACTGATGTCCTGTCTGTGACTGATGTCCTGGCTGTGACTGAAGTTGTGGCTGTGACTGAAGTTGTGGCTGTGACTGAAGTCGTGGCTGTGACTGAAGTTGTGGCTGTGACTGAAGTCGTGGCTGTGACTGATGTCCTGTCTGTGACTGATGTCCTGTCTGTGACTGATGTCCTGTCTGTGACCGATGTCCTGTCTGTGACTGATATCCTGTCTGTGACTGATGTCCTGTCTGTGACTGATATCCTGTCTGTGACTGATATCCTGTCTGTGACTGAAGTTGTGGCTGTGACTGATGTCCTGTCTGTGACTGATGTCCTGTCTGTGACTGATGTCCTGGCTGTGACTGAAGTTGTGGCTGTGACTGAAGTTGTGGCTGTGACTGAAGTCGTGGCTGTGACTGAAGTTGTGGCTGTGACTGATGTCCTGTCTGTGACTGATGTCCTGTCTGTGACTGATGTCCTGTCTGTGACTGATGTCCTGTCTGACTGATGTCCTGTCTGTGACCGATGTCCTGTCTGTGACTGATGTCCTGTCTGTGACTGATGTCCTGTCTGTGACTGATGTCCTGGTGTAACACGGTTGAAATTGACATCTGTGGTTGTATAAGTTTTGCCATAATTAAGCAGCCAGGTTATGTATGTATGTATGTATGTATGTATGTATGTATGTATGTATGTATGTATGTATGTGTAGTTGTGGAGCCACCTGCTGTATTATTTGTGCAACTGCATCTCTGTGCATGTTACGTCATATATCTCATATTACGTCTGCATGATCACGCAGCATCCAGCCGAAGAGTCGTTCAACTTTGATTGGAGGTTATGTATCGTGCTCCATGCTGCGCCCAGTGTTTTCACTTTTAAAATGATACCTAATGTATTGTTTTATAATCACTATCGATGTTGACCTGTCATATGATAGTGTTTCAGAGTTGTTCCCTGCATTTACAATTGTATGGACGTGTACGCTAAAGGCTAGCTAGCGTCCATCCTGTACTTTCCCTGCTAGTGAGATTAGTCACCTCGTGAAGTGTAAATGTGTTTTTATTTAAGGTGAATCAGATTTCATGACGGATTTGCAGTTGCTCTGAGGTTTACCCATTGTGTTGTGTGTGTGTGTGTGTCTTCAGGTACGTGCTCCCAAACTGTTATGGACCAATGTTATGTGACTGTATAGGCGGAGGCCATGTGCTGCGGGGCTGTGTCATGACCAACAGATGGAGACATACTATATTGAGCGCTTCTCTGTCGTCATGTTGTTGGAGATGTCATGATACATATTGTAAGTATGAATTTGTTCTTAACTTGTCTAGTTAAATAAAAGGTAACTGTTTTTTTTGTGGTTGTCATCAGACTATGCCAGTACCTATGTGAAAGTGATTTTGTCTTATTTTTAAAAAATATTTACAGGTACCTCCTGAATCCATCTGTTCTGAGCAAACTACCCGACGACGTCTTCAGTATGCCATCGCAGCAAATGGCCTTGTCGAAGACCTGCTATTCGAGGCCAAGGAGGAAGATGCAGAGTCAGAGAGCCATATAGACCTGTAGGAGCTGAATAAAGCCCCGTAGGAGCTGAATAAAGCCCCGTAGGAGCTGAATAAAGCCCTGTAAGAGCTGAATAAAGCCCTGTAGGAGCTGAATAAAGCCCTGTAGGAGCTGAATAAAGCCCTGTAGGAGCTGAATAAAGCCCTGTACGACCTGAATAAAGCCCTGTAAGAGCTGAATAAAGCCCTGTAAGAGCTGAATAAAGCCCTGTAAGAGCTGAATAAAGCCCTGTAGGAGCTGAATAAAGCCCTGTAGGAGCTGAATAAAGCCCTGTACGACCTGAATAAAGCCCTGTAAGAGCTGAATAAAGCCCTGTAGGAGCTGAATAAAGCCCTGTAGGACCTGAATAAAGCCCTGTAGGACCTGAATAAAGCCCTGTAGGAGCTGAATAAAGTCCTGTAAGAGCTGAATAAAGCCCTGTAAGAGCTGAATAAAGCCCTGTAGGAGCTGAATAAAGCCCTGTAGGACCTGAATAAAGCCCTGTAAGAGCTGAATAAAGCCCTGTACGACCTGAATAAAGCCCTGTAAGAGCTGAATAAAGCCCTGTAGGAGCTGAATAAAGCCCTGTAGGACCTGAATAAAGCCCTGTAAGAGCTGAATAAAGCCCTGTAAGAGCTGAATAAAGCCCTGTAAGAGCTGAATAAAGCCCTGTAGGAGCTGAATAAAGCCCTGTACGACCTGAATAAAGCCCTGTAAGAGCTGAATAAAGCCCTGTAGGAGCTGAATAAAGCCCTGTAGGACCTGAATAAAGCCCTGTAGGACCTGAATAAAGCCCTGTAGGAGCTGAATAAAGTCCTGTAAGAGCTGAATAAAGCCCTGTAAGAGCTGAATAAAGCCCTGTAGGAGCTGAATAAAGCCCTGTAGGACCTGAATAAAGCCCTGTAAGAGCTGAATAAAGCCCTGTACGACCTGAATAAAGCCCTGTAAGAGCTGAATAAAGCCCTGTAGGAGCTGAATAAAGCCCTGTAGGACCTGAATAAAGCCCTGTAGGACCTGAATAAAGCCCTGTAGGACCTGAATAAAGCCCTGTAAGAGCTGAATAAAGTCCTGTAAGAGCTGAATAAAGCCCTGTAAGAGCTGAATAAAGCCCTGTAGGACCTGAATAAAGCCCTGTAAGAGCTGAATAAAGTCCTGTAAGAGCTGAATAAAGCCCTGTAAGAGCAGGCCCCGAAAGATGGCGTTTATTATGATGATGTTAATTATTTTAACATGTTAATTATTTTAATATGATCATTATTTTAATATGTTAATTATTTTAATATGTTAATTATTTTAACATGTTAATTATTTTAATATGATCATTATTTTAATATGTTAATTATTTTAACATGTTAATTATTTTAATATGATCATTATTTTAATATGTTAATTATTTTAATATGTTAATTATTTTAATATGTTAATTATTTTAACATGTTAATTATTTTAATATGATCATTATTTTAACATGTTAATTATTTTAATATGTTAATTATTTTAATATGTTAATTATTTTAACATGTTAATTATTTTAATATGTTAATTATTTTAACATGTTAATTATTTTAATATGATCATTATTTTAACATGTTAATTATTTTAATATGTTAATTATTTTAATATGTTAATTATTTTCCAACAGAAAAAAGAAGACGGAGATACAAACATTGACATTCGTTGTTGTGTTGAACGGGATGGCAAATGTACAGGACAAAACAAAACTTACCTCGCATGTACAAAAATAAAAATCCTATTAGGTGGTAGATAGTATAAGCGGATAGGGATTACAAGCAGTGTAGTTAAACCACAAGTACATATTAAGTGGTATATAGTACACAGTAGCAGCAGATCAATATGAAGGGGCAAGAGACCATTTAAATCAGTATCGGCTGACATATTTAATTTTTATAACATTGGACTTCTATTGGAGGTGTTGTATCGAATCTTCTCCATATGTATGACGTTCCCTAAATCCCGTAACCACATTTCAAAGGTAGGTACAGTCTCCAATTTCCAAAATTACTATATGAGCCTTTTGGCTAATAAAAGAGAGACAGTCTTCCCTTTCTGGTAATTCCCACCAACTGTAACCAAACAGAGTGATCAATGGCTCTGGGACTATGACTCTTATCAAAGGCTTTAGATAAGCCCAGTAAGCATGTAACTAAGGACATGTCTAAAATCAGTGGGTCAACGTCCCCTCATCCTGATTGGTGGTGAGGTCCCTTGGAATATTTTATGTAGTTTAAACCTTTGAGTAATTTAAACTGCCAAAAACTTACAACAAGTGATCTCCATGACAACTGAACCCCCCCCCCCCCCCCCCCGCCCTGACATGGGAGAGAAGTGATGACATGCACAAGATTCTCCAAGGATCACATTTTTTATAAATAATAACTTGCCTGTGCTACAGACAGATATAGATCTACTAATACAGAACGTGTAAAGACCCAGTGTACTACTTTTGTGAGATTATAAAAAATGTTCTCCATAAAAAATATATATATATATTATTGTTTTTTGTATAGTGATTTTTCAGTTTCCCTTCTTCCCGCTGCTATGTAAGGAACTGGTATTGTTTGATGCAACAAATAAAGATCGGGACACCTCCAACAGCTGGTTAAGGCGCTTCCCACCATAAAGGCGACATCTTGGAGGCAGAAAGGACCTTATATCGGTGGACAGTTTGTCACCAAGCTACGAAATCGTCTGAGATCAGAGTCCATCAGCGCTCTTATGTTTTTTGAGAACGCACTTAGAGAGAAGCTACAAGTTCCCTAGCCCAATGTTGCACACTCAAATCCCCCTCATAAACATCCCAGATGGGCCATTATGTGTTACTGATAGGCTACTGTAGGCTCTTTTCACCTGTAATGTGTTTGTTATTCAAAATAATATTGTATGTAAGGGATATTCAACTTACCACCGGCCCTGGCAACCATTATTACGCACATCTGGACTTCATCATCACCTTGATTATCTTCTCTTTATTTATCCCTCTGTAGCCTCAGTCATCAGACAGTGTTGGTCTGTTTTCATGTTCAGTTCGCGTCTCCTGTTTTGGTCTCTTTTTTTTGTAACTTGCATCAAACGTTCCTTCTGCACCTGTTTCCTACCGAGTTGGATTATTTTCCACAGAAGCATAACGTCCTATCCCTTTAAAACCATGGCTGTAATTGAACACATTTGCCACTAGAAATGTGTTCAACATCCACTGAAGTAGCTAGCAAGTCTACTAGATAGCTACAGTCGTTGCCGTGGTAAACATACAGACTTGCCAGTTTAGTTGACCAAACTATCCGTCCTAGTTTGCTATTATGAAAATCGAACTAAACAAAACAAATAGGGTTTTCAATTAGACGTTTGCTTTCAAAAAGCAGCTCAAACAAAACTAGTAAAAAAATTAAGTAATAGCCATTGAATTCCAAATATACCGTGGTAGGGGTATATGGCCAATAAACTGTAACGACCCAAAGCTAAGGGCTGTTAATTAAGCACAACGCCGAGGTGCCTTAGTGCTATTATAAACGAATTATCAAGGTAATTAGAGCAGTAATACCCGTGGTATACGGTCTGATATACCACGGCTGTCAGGCAATCAGCATTCAGGGCTCTCACCACCCAGTTTATAAAGGGACATAATGCACGCTCTAGAATCCCCTTCAAGCCAATCGGAAAATAATGTACAACAATGCCATGGTATAATATATTTTATTATTTGTTAGGCTATTATCATAGCCTGGCATATACACTGTTGACTGCACATCATTTAGGCCTGGAAGTTCATTTTCTAAGATAAATGTATCATCGTTTTTTTTTTTTTTTTTACAAAGTCCTGAGCCCTCTGTCATTATTTATGCAGACAAAAATAAACACAACACAAGAGGCCATTTTACACAGGTCTCAAATGCAATAACACGGTATAAACGTTCACACATAGGTGGTGGCAAAGCCTTGTATGTAAACGGATGGATTTTATTGTTGTGACTATGCCTCGGTTTTAAATGCTTTAAATGGCCACTTCCTGTTTTTGCGGTATTTCCCAGGACTCTTGCGGATCAACTATAATTATTTATAAATATTTACTAGATTTCCAGTCAAATATGAATCCCTACAATGGATGGCCATAGTTCACCTCTAATAGATTAATTATCAACAGTAACTCATATTCCATAGACCCTGTACTGCATTAGGGGGTAATAACACTGAATAGCAGTAAAAACACTAATAATTTTTGTAACTTATTGTGTACATAATGTTGCTGCGACTGTCTCTTATGCCAAAAAATAACTTCTGGACATGAGAACAATGCAGGCAAACTTAAATCAGTTTTACCACATTTTTACCAGAATGTCACATGTGCAACCAGATAAAAAAAATCCTAGACCACCTTTACTCCACACAGAGATGCATACAAAGCTCTCCCCCGCCCAATTTACATACCCCCCCCCCCCCCCCTTGTATACTTAACACTGACTCGGTACCGTAATACCCTGTATATAGCCTCCACATTGACTCTGTACCGGTGCCCCCTGTATATAGCCTCCACATTGACTCTGTACCGGTACCCCCTGTATATAGCCTCCACCCTGACTCTGTATCGGTGCCACCTGTATATAGCCTCCACATTGACTATGTACCGGTACCCCCTGTATATAGCCTCCACATTGAATCTGTACCGGTACACCCTGTATATAGCCTCCACATTGACTCTGTACCGGTACCCCCTGTATATAGCCTCCACACTGACTCAGTACCGGTGCCCCCTGTATATAGCCTCCACACTGACTTGGTACCGGTGCCCCCTGTGTATAGCCTCCACCCTGACTCGGTACCGGTGCCCCCTGTATATAGCCTCCACACTGACTCTGTACTGGTGCCCCCTGTATATAGCCTCCACCCTGACTCTGTACTGGTGCCCCCTGTATATAGCCTCCACACTGACTCTGTACTGGTGCCCCGTGTATATAGCCTCCACTGACTCTGACTCTGTATATAGCCTCCACATTGATCTGTACCAGTACCTCCCTGTATATAGCCTCCACATTGGCTCTGTACCAGTAGCCTCTGTATATAGCCTCCACATTGGCTCTGTACCATTAGACTCCTCTGTATATAGCCTCCACATTGGCTCTGTACCAGTAGCCTCTGTATATAGCCTCCACCTGACTCTGTGCCCGGTGCCCCCTGTATATAGCCTCCACATTGGCTCTGTACCGGTACCTTCTGTATATAGCCTCCACATTGACTCTGTACCGGTGCCCCCTGTATATAGCCTCCACATTGAATCTGTACCGGTACCCCCTGTATATAGCCTCCACATTGACTCTGTACCAGTACCCCCTGTATATAGCCTCCACATTGACTCTGTACCGTAACACCCTGTATATAGCCTCCACCCTGACTCTGTACCGGTGCCCCCTGTATATAGCCTCCACATTGACTCTGTACCGGTACCCCCTGTATATAGCCTCCACCCTGACTCTGTACCGGTACCCCCTGTATATAGCCTCCACCCTGACTCTGTATCGGTGCCACCTGTATATAGCCTCCACATTGACTATGTACCGGTGCCTCCCCCCTGTATATAGCCTCCACATTGAATCTGTACCGGTACCCCCTGTATATAGCCTCCACATTGACTCTGTACCGGTACCACCTGTATATAGCCTCCACCCTGACTCAGTACCGGTGCCCCCTGTATATAGCCTCCACACTGACTCAGTACCGGTGTCCCCTGTATATAGCCTCCACACTGACTTGGTACCGGTGCCCCCTGTGTATAGCCTCCACCCTGACTCGGTACCGGTGCCCCCTGTATATAGCCTCCACACTGACTCTGTACTGGTGCCCCCTGTATATAGCCTCCACCCTGACTCTGTACTGGTGCCCCCTGTATATAGCCTCCACACTGACTCTGTACTGGTGCCCCGTGTATATAGCCTCCACACTGACTCTGTACCGGTACCTCCTGTATATAGCCTCCACATTGGCTCTGTACCAGTAGCCTCTGTATATAGCCTCCACATTGGCTCTGTACCAGTAGCCTCTGTATATAGCCTCCACATTGGCTCTGTACCAGTAGCCTCTGTATATAGCCTCCACCCTGACTCTGTACCGGTGCCCCCTGTATATAGCCTCCACATTGGCTCTGTACCGGTACCTTCTGTATATAGCCTCCACATTGACTCTGTACCGATATCCCCTGTATATAGCCTCCACATTGACTCTGTACCGGTACCTCCTGTATATAGCCTCCACATTGACTCTGTACCGGTGCCCCCTGTATATAGCCTCCACATTGACTCTGTACCGGTACCCCCTGTATATAGCCTCCACACTGACTCTGTACTGGTGCCCCCTGTATATAGCCTCCACCCTGACTCTGTACTGGTGCCCCCTGTATATAGCCTCCACACTGACTCTGTACTGGTGCCCCGTGTATATAGCCTCCACACTGACTCTGTACCGGTACCTCCTGTATATAGCCTCCACATTGGCTCTGTACCAGTAGCCTCTGTATATAGCCTCCACATTGGCTCTGTACCAGTAGCCTCTGTATATAGCCTCCACATTGGCTCTGTACCAGTAGCCTCTGTATATAGCCTCCACCCTGACTCTGTAACGGTGCCCCCTGTATATAGCCTCCACATTGGCTCTGTACCGGTACCTTCTGTATATAGCCTCCACATTGACTCTGTACCGGTGCCCCCTGTATATAGCCTCCACATTGAATCTGTACCGGTACCCCCTGTATATAGCCTCCACATTGACTCTGTACCAGTACCCCCTGTATATAGCCTCCACATTGACTCTGTACCGTAACACCCTGTATATAGCCTCCACCCTGACTCTGTACCGGTGCCCCCTGTATATAGCCTCCACATTGACTCTGTACCGGTACCCCCTGTATATAGCCTCCACCCTGACTCTGTACCGGTACCCCCTGTATATAGCCTCCACCCTGACTCTGTATCGGTGCCACCTGTATATAGCCTCCACATTGACTATGTACCGGTACCCCCTGTATATAGCCTCCACATTGAATCTGTACCGGTACACCCTGTATATAGCCTCCACATTGACTCTGTACCGGTACCCCCTGTATATAGCCTCCACCCTGACTCAGTACCGGTGCCCCCTGTATATAGCCTCCACACTGACTCAGTACCGGTGTCCCCTGTATATAGCCTCCACACTGACTTGGTACCGGTGCCCCCTGTGTATAGCCTCCACCCTGACTCGGTACCGGTGCCCCCTGTATATAGCCTCCACACTGACTCTGTACTGGTGCCCCCTGTATATAGCCTCCACCCTGACTCTGTACTGGTGCCCCCTGTATATAGCCTCCACACTGACTCTGTACTGGTGCCCCGTGTATATAGCCTCCACACTGACTCTGTACCGGTACCTCCTGTATATAGCCTCCACATTGGCTCTGTACCAGTAGCCTCTGTATATAGCCTCCACATTGGCTCTGTACCAGTAGCCTCTGTATATAGCCTCCACATTGGCTCTGTACCAGTAGCCTCTGTATATAGCCTCCACCCTGACTCTGTACCGGTGCCCCCTGTATATAGCCTCCACATTGGCTCTGTACCGGTACCTTCTGTATATAGCCTCCACATTGACTCTGTACCGGTGCCCCCTGTATATAGCCTCCACATTGAATCTGTACCGGTACCCCCTGTATATAGCCTCCACATTGACTCTGTACCGATATCCCCTGTATATAGCCTCCACATTGACTCTGTACCGGTACCTCCTGTATATAGCCTCCACATTGACTCTGTACCGGTGCCCCCTGTATATAGCCTCCACATTGACTCTGTACCGGTACCCCCTGTATATAGCCTCCACATTGACTCTGTACCGGTACCTCCTGTATATAGTCTCCACATTGACTCTGTACCGGTACCCCCTGTATATAGCCTCCACATTGACTCTGTACCGGTACCCCCTGTATATAGCCTCCACATTGACTCTGTACCGGTACCTCCTGTATATAGCCTCCACATTGACTCTGTACCGGTACCTCCTGTATATAGCCTCCACATTGACTCTGTACCGGTACCTCCTGTATATAACCTCGTTATTGTCATTCTTATTTTGTTACTTTTTATTATAACTTTTTATTTGACTACTTCAGCACGGTAAATATGTATTAGCCTCCAACCAAGGACTACACTTATTGTTCAGCATTTCACGGTAAGGTCTCCTATTATTCAGCATTTCCGGTAAGGTCAACACATTGTATTCAGCATTTCCGGTACACTTGTTGTATTCAGCATTTCACGGTAAGGCATCTACACTTATTGTATTCAGCATTTCACGGTAAGGTCTTATTGTATTGCATTTCACTCTACACTTGTTGTCAGCATTTCACAGGTCTACACTTATTGTATTCAGCTCACGGTATAGGTAACACTTATTGTTATTCAGCATTTTAAGGTCTACACTTATTTTGTTACATTTTATTATAACTACTTGTTTTTATTTTAGTCATTTTGGTAAGGTCTCTTATTCAGCATTTCACTAGAAGGTCTACACTTATTGTATTCAGTTCACGGAAGGTCTACACTTGTTGTATTCAGCATTTCACGGTAAGGTCTACACTTATTGTATTCAGCATTTCACGGTAAGGTCTACACTTATTGTATTCAGCATTTCACGGTAAGGTCTACACTTATTGTATTCAGCATTTCACGGTAAGGTCAACACTTATTGTATTCAGCATTTCACGGTAAGGTCTACACTTGTTGTATTCAGCATTTCACGGTAAGGTCTACACTTATTGTATTCAGCATTTCACGGTAAGGTCTACACTTGTTGTATTCGGCGCATGCGACAAATAAAGTTTTTGTTTGACGTGACCTCTACTTTATCACTCATTCATGCTGATTGGTGCTTTCCATTCAGAACCTACAGAGCTGTCCAATCCTGTCGGTCTGTACCCTGCCAATGGTGGGTGTGTCTGGTTTCTCCAGAAGTTGCTGTTTGAACATGACCAAGGTAAATGTTATATATTGCAACGGTACAGGCTTGGACAAGTCACAGAATATTCTGATAGTAAACCTGTTAGACCAACAACAATTAGATTTTAAAAAATTAATGAGGAGGAGACTGGATACACACACAATGGGACACATCATTTGTATTGATATACCTAGCTGTATATTGTCTTCTAGGGTTGTCAGCAGAAAATAACCATCTCTAGAGTTTCTTGTCAAAGCCATCAAATATAGTCATATTTCACTTCCAACCTGTCCCAGGCTAACTATCAGGTCTGGAGCTGTTTGGAGCGTTTAGTTCCTGTAGCTCTGATGTCAGACGTGTTCCTTCCTGTAGCTCTGATGTCGGACGTGTTCCTTCCTGTAGCTCTGATGTCAGACGTGTTCCTTCCTGTAGCTCTGATGTCGGACGTGTTCCTTCCTGTAGCTCTGATGTCAGACGTGTTCCTTCCTGTAGCTCTGATGTCAGACGTGTTCCTTCCTGTAGCTCTGATGTCAGACCCTTCATCTGTCCCCCTGTTTTAGCCAGTGACTTTGCCTCCGTCTCTTTGTAAGCACCCTGACAGAAAACCCTAAAGTTCTCTCCAACGAAGAAATAAAGAAGTGGGTCCAAGCAGCTGTTCATCGCTGCCAGACACAAAGTGAGCACAGCTGTTTTGCGTACACGCTCTATGTACTTACAGGAACCTCCATACCCTTTATCCCTCACCTGCATCTCAGCTTCCAGGAAGACAGTCCGCATGACGTGGTAGGGCAGGAAACACACTAGGAAGATGCTAAGGACTATTACAACCAGGGACATGGACTTCTTGTATTGGGATTTCGGCCTTCCTTCAGCCTTTCTCAGCTTCAGCAGGCTACGCACCACAAATATGTAACAGATAGAGATCACTGCAAAGGGCAGGATGAAGCCCAGAAGTAAGGTGGCATGGTTGGCTATGATCAGTGTGCGGATGTGAATGAGTTTGTATTCTGGATTAAGCTCCAAGCACCTGGTTCTACCATAAGCGTCTATGACGGTCCCTGAAGTCAGCATAGGGATGGAGGCTAGCGACACCAACAGCCAGACCAAAATACAGACCAGCCAGGAATTACGGCTATTCTGCATGCTCATATACCTGTACGGCTGGGTGATTGCCACAAAACGAACCACACTCAGCACCGTGAGGAAGTAGATGCTCCCGTACATGTTGATGTAGAAGATGTAGGACATGACGCGACAGGCGATGTCTCCAAACACCCAGCTAGATTCCATGTAGTAGTAGAAGGCCCGGAGTGGCAAGGAGCACACCAGCATCAAGTCTGACACCAGCAGGTTGACCATGTACAGGTTGACGGGGGTAAACCTTTTCTTACTCCTCCAGACACTGACGAAGAAGCAGAGGGAGACGAGGTTGAAGGTGAGGCCGAGGAGGAAGATGACTAGGTATATGGGTGGGTAGACTCTGTGTTTGAACATGCTGATGGAGCAGTCAGAGGACACGTTTCCATCTTCCATGATGACTGATTTATTCACTTTAGATTGCTCCTAAAACATGGAGAAAGAAGGAGAAATAGGCAGGGAGAGAGAGAGAGAGAGAGAGAGAGAGAGAGAGACAGAACGAGGCAGAGAGAGAGAGAGAGAGAGAACGAGGCAGAGAGAGAGAGAGAGAGAGAGAGAGAGAGACAGAACGAGGCAGAGAGAGAGAGAGAGAGAGAACGAGGCAGAGAGAGAGAGAAAGAGGCAGAGAGAGAGAGAGAACGAGGCAGAGAGAGAGAGAAAGAGGCAGAGAGAGAGAGAGAGAACGAGGCAGAGAGAGAGAGAACGAGGCAGAGAGAGAGAGAGAGAGAGAGAGAGAGACAGAACAGAGGCAGAGAGAGAGAGAGAGAGAGAGAGAGACAGAACGAGGCAGAGAGAGAGAGAGAGAGAGAGAACGAGGCAGAGAGAGAGAGAGAGAGAGAGAGAGAGAGACAGAACGAGGCAGAGAGAGAGAGAGAGAGAGACAGAACAAGGCAGAGAGAGAGAGAGAGAGAGAGAACGAGGCAGAGAGAGAGAGAAAGAGGCAGAGTGAGAGATCAGTTTATTGGGATCCCCATTAGCTGTTGCTACATGCACTATTCCTTGAGTCCACACAAAAAAGAGAGTGATGTAATGGGGGGGGGGAAGAAAAAAAAGTGAAATCAAGATTTGTGATGACAACAGTTACACAGCAGCAGGAAGTGTTCCTCCGCGGGTGAAAGAATTCACGCGGAAGTTTTTGGAGTGCAACAAGTACCTTTCAAACTCACTCGATCCGCTTTCAGACTACAAGAGTGTTTCAAAGCCTTTCCTCATATCTGTGGTTGTCACGAGACTTTTTTTAGACTTCTAAATACCATTTCCTTTCATCCTGATGACACATTACCATCACTAGTAATAGAATAGTAATAGAAACCCCAAACCTGTTCAGTTATCACTGATCTACCACATCGTCTGGGGCCGCAATTGAGTTTTGCTTCTCCAAAGTCAAACATTCTCAAATACCACAGTCCCCTCTAGCCCCGCACTGTAAACATGCTTTCACTTGTGATAAGGAAGAATTCTTAACAATAACAAATGAGAGAACGAGAAATAGTGGGAGAAGAGAGTGATTAACTGTAACCCTTAAGTCACATTTTTAAGAAAAGAACAATAGCAGAACAATAACTAAAAATTGTAAATCTGGTTAGTCTGGTTAGTTAGTAAAAGCCAAATGGCCTGAGTGTAAATAGTTTCTGCTATAAATTTGAGGAGGCTGTTACCTGCCAAAATACTTCACACCCCCATCCCATGGACTCTCAATATTGTAAGAATTGTCCCATAACACACCATTTAGAAGCTTTAAATACTCAATAGTTTGTGTTTTGTATTTTCTTAATAATCTTCCATACACATTGTACAACACATTCTGTAGCAAATGTCAATAAGCTGCAACAACAATCAATCTCAAAACATTTTTTTTTTTTTACCATGATTTGATTTGTACCTACTGTGATACACTAATGATGAGAAGCACCCTGAACTTTTCAGTCAACGCTGGCTTGACGATCAGCAGCTGTTCATCTCAGATCCAGGGGTGTACTGCCACAGCGAGACTTCCTTCCAGAGTGGAGTAGGCTGAGCTGACGACTGTTGTTTGCAGGATCAACCCTAGATGCACTTGACTCTCTGTCTCCCCGGTTGGTAGTTTCATAATATGATGCCGTTCACCCCGCCCATTTAGTTTGGCTCTTCCAGTAAAGCTACATATGTCCTTTTAAAGATGAAATTGAAAAAAAGACGCCTGTATAGCCCCCCCCCCGCCTCCCCCCCAGCATTCCTAGTTGCCAGACACTAAGTCAAGAGAATGTGTCTAAACTTGTGTCTGTATGGCCTGTAATTTCTGCATTCATAAACACTTGCTTATTGACTTTCCATTTTCAAAACTTTGTTTATTTGTTGGTGAGACAAATACTTTTTCTGCAACAACAAATCAAGTCAATAAATCAACTCATTGTTATTATTATAAACTCCGGTGGCTGGTTTATGACTACAGTCGGAGACATTCTCTAACACACAGTGTACAGTAGACCGTTGTCCTCAGAGATTTGCTAAGGATGGAAAATAAATCTATTCATACACATCCATTGATCCAAAGTAAACAACCAGATGAAAACCCCTGATGTTAGGCCTATACGGAGCATAAACTTTTTACTTGAGAAGTTCTTCCTTTCCAGTAGCTTAAATGACATGTTTGTGCATGGTTACTGAGAAACACAAACCTATGGCAGATCAAATCTTGGGTACATTTTATTTTTTCCCCTTTAGGTAACCATAAAATGGATTATTGGACATTTAGATATTTTAGTAATCAATTAATGTAAGGGCAGGGGTGAAATATATTATGTAATGTTTACTTAAAAGGTACATCTATTATGTTATGGGTACCAAAAGGGAAGAAAAAAAAGATTGTGCCAAGATTCTCTTATCTTAAATATACTGTAAGTATCTCTCAATAACCCTTCACTGACATGTATTTTAGGCTACGATGTATATAAACCCTGGATAGTTGATGCTGTGTATTGGCAATTAAGAGGCTTTGAAGTCACTAGTCGGCCATATGGGTACTCCCCAGTAGGAACAGTCCTCCATGGGAATGAATGGAATTCTACAGTATTTCAATTTAACGTTTCAAGGACTAAATTACATTTATTTAAGTATTGTTTTGTTGTCGTGGGGACGGTAACATTAGTACTCTCTCTCTTGGAAAATGTTTTGATATATTTTTTCATTTTTTAAAATGTTTAGCTCACATACATTTTAAAGTATGCATTTAAGTGTTTGTAATAGAATAGACGTGGCAAAAACGAATGTAGACATTAATAAATGCATTTCTATTATCTATAGCTTCCAAAATATGTTTTACAAGGGTGGAGGTGCGGTGGCTACAATGCAGCCCCCTTAAAATCGTCTTGTCTACATATAAAACACATATTTTAGGCTACTGGAAAGGAATGATTTCAAATCAACCTGTAGCAGTGTGCCCATCAATCACATCTTGCTGACGAATGCGCAGGACGGATGTGCTTGAATGTAACACGAACGAGAACGCCCCCATCGAGGAAGATATGAACTCGGCAGTCAACTTGTACTGTCTGAATAGTAGTGATGGGACGTTCGGACCTTTTTACTGACTGATCTTGTCGACTCATTCAGTCAAAAGAACGAATCTTTCGACTCATTTCGTTCATTTGAGTAAATAATGCATAGAGCACGCAGGACCCTCTACCGATGAATGATGAACTGGAAATTCGTCATGATTTTACAAGTCTCTCGTTCACCACAAGGGGTTTATTGGAGCTGTTATTTGTGACAGAGACTTGTAAAAGTGTGCTTTAATAAACAATGTACATGTATTTGTTGATACATTTGAAACAAGGTCTAGTTGTGTCAGCAGCCGGACTAGTTTGTGAACGACTCTTGGTGGAAGGCATTGCCTGACTGCTATGAAGGTGATTATGGTTCCAACTGCAACACCCCAAACGATTCGTTCTCGAGTTCTTTGACAAAGGGAGGTATGTTTAGTGTATATTTTGGTTCCACAAAGCTGTGTCCATCATAACATTCAATAATACATTAATTGCATCCATTGTTACACCATGTGATCAATTATCAGCTCAAAACATGTTTTATTTACTTTTTTCTTCGTGTTTTTTTTCCGGTGGAGTGCGTATTTATCCTGTTGTATGATTTAATTGAGGCCTGACAGCAGGTCAAACGAACAACTAAAATGATTGAGTCACTCGGGAAAATGAATCATGACTCTTGAATCAGTAAAAAAAAGAGTCGTTCGTGAACTGCACATCTCTACTGAATAGCCAAGCAGCTTCCTCGGCTAGAGAAGGGATCCGCACTGTATTGTCACGGTTGGTTGGCACGCAATCCTCTGTCTTCCAGAAATGTGATCGCTTTTTAACTCGATTTGCCATATGAAAATGTTAGGGAGTCGCCGACATCACCGTCTGAAGCGACGACATCGTTGACGAAAAGCACAACAACGCCGGGGTAAGCTATGCTAACTAGCGTACGCTACTTTAGAAAACATCTTCGACTAACGTTATCCGAGTCTTGTTTACGTTGGAGTCAGTCAGTCATAGTATAAACATCTACAATGACATTCAATAACTTAGCAATTTAGTGTGTTTTGTTTTGTTTTTTTGGCGTTAACTTAGCCACTACAGTTTCCAAATGACGTGTTTCTGCGCATGATCTTAGCTAGCCAACGTCGCCATGACATCGCCTACAAGTGTGACTCGGGGGGTGTCAGTTCCTGCTTATCTTCATACCTCCTACTGTACTATATTTGGTCTCACTAGCTTAGCGTAGGGGATAAACTCTCAAAAAGATTTACGATGGACTTGAGAGGCGACAAGAGTGGGCAAACTGGAAAGCCCGACGTAAACACAGGGAATAGGTAGCCACTATGAATCCGAGAGTGGAAGACTCCTCTCTCTCTTTCTGTCGGTCTCTCTTATCTGTCTCTCTCTTTCTGTCTGTCTCACTTTCTGTCGGTCTCTCTCTTTCTGTCTCTTTCTTTCTGCCTCTCTCTTTCTTTCTGCCTCTCTCTTTCTTTCTGTCGGTCTCTCTTTCTGTCTCTCTCTTTCTGTCTGTCTCTCTTTCTGTCTCTTTCTTTCTGCCTCTCTCTTTCTTTCTGTCGGTCTCTCTTTCTGTCTCTCTCTTTCTGTCTGTCTCTCTTTCTGTCTGTCTCTTTGTCTTTTTGTCTTTCTCTCTCTCGTCTCTTAACAGGCTTCCCATTTGTGAACAGTTCAATGACAAGTCAGACTGTTGAATAAACTTCATTTGAATGTACTTTACTTGTTGTCTGATGATTTTTGACCCTTTTTTTAAATGTAGGAGGTAATCTGAGACAAAATAGCCACACAGTAGTGTTCTTAAACCATATTTCAGTGTGCTGGTCTGTATTTCAGAGCTCAAATGTAATAAATAAAATAAAAAAAGACCTTAGTCTCAGTATGACTCCCTGATAAAAAATACAGGTTAAATAAAAATGTTGGTTTTTACCCGTACAAAAAAGATTGCTGTTTTGAAACTGAATTAAAAGTGCTGTAACTGCAGTTGACTGTGGTATTTTGGATGCAGTAATTGCAGAATTATTAACTTATTATTATTATTGTACTTACTATACTTATTATACTTACTATACTTATTATACTTACTATACTTATTATACTTATTATACTTACTATACTTATTATACTTACTATACTTATTATACTTGCTATACTTGCTATACTTATTATACTTGCTATACTTGCTATACTTATTATACTTATTATACTTATTATACTTATTATACTTGCTATACTTGCTATACTTATTATACTTACTATACTTATTATACTTATTATACTTACTATACCTATTATACTTACTATACTTACTATACTTATTATACTTATTATACTTATTATACTTACTATACCTATTATACTTATTATACTTACTATACTTATTATACTTATTTAACTTATTATACTTGCTATACCTACTATACTTATTATACTTACTATACTTATTATACTTATTATACTTACTATACTTACTATACTTACTATACTTATTATACTTGCTATACTTATTATACTTACTATACTTATTATACTTATTTTACTTATTATACTTACTATACCTACTATACTTATTATACTTATTATACTTACTATACTTATTATACTTACTATACTTATTATACTTACTATACTTATTATACTTACTATACTTACTATACTTATTATACTTATTATACTTACTATACTTATTATACTTATTATACTTACTATACTTACTATACTTATTATACTTACTTATTATTAACTTTATTATACTGCAGTAAAAAAAGGTATTTTGGAAGCAGTATATTCCACTAATTGGAGTTATACTGCAGTTATACTGCTCTCTGACTGCAATCTTTTCGCGTAAAGGTATTTCTGGTTTGCATTTTCAATGCTTGAGGAATTTGCACACGATTTACACAATAAGTTAATATTTCCCAATTTAACGGAAGCACAGACCTAAAGTTGTCCCGTGCAATCATCTGGCAAAGTTTACTAGCACTTCCAGCTGATAGCGAGGGGAAACGCGTTACGGCTGACAACGTTCGGTTACATTCAGATATTGTTTTTCATATTGTGCGTTGTGAAATCCGTCAGGAGGTGAGAAATACAAGCAACAGAACCTACCAGCACACTTTCCTATGGTTACTATGGTTACTGTATCTCCACCTCCTACCGACAAAAAAGGACAGACAACCGGTGAAGTACGTGTTTAAATATTGTATTCAACATTCTGGCTTGTACAGACTTGACCTTTAAAAAAATATATATATATATATTTATTTATTTTTACAGTGACTTCTTTCTGACTGTTATCAGTGGAGCAAATAAGATGCCGTTTGGGGGACAATTTATACTCTGAAGCTCTCCTCGCTCACTCTAAACGGACACTTATGATACTTGATAAATCCATGGAAATAACTTTCTGTACATTATTGGAATTCCCCCATTCCTGTGTTGACAGATGTGCGTTGTTGGAATTCCCCCATTCCTGTGTTGACAGATGTACGTTGTTGGAATTCCTTTTTGCTCAGGGAGAATGTTGTTTACGTGCCAACTGTTTTCATTTAATTAGTGATTCAACAACTGTTATTGTTACATTATTCTATGCTGATGATGGATGGGAAAGTGGCTCTGTCTGTTTGCCCTAGTTGACTAGTAGTATGCTCGATGCTACCCTGACGTTTCTGCCTGTTTGTCCTAGTTGAGTAGTAGTAGTAGTATGCTTGATGCTACCCTGACGTTTCTGTCTGTTTGCCCTAGTTGACTAGTAGTTGTAGTAGTAGTAGTAGTAGTAGTAGTATTTTGCTCAATGCTACTCTGACGTTTCTGTCTGTTTGTCCTAGTTGAGTAGTAGTAGTAGTAGTAGTAGTATTTTGCTCAATGCTACTCTGACGTTTCTGTCTGTTTGCCCTAGTTGAGTAGTATTATGCTCGATGCTACCCTGACGTTTCTGTCTGTTTGTCCTAGTTGAGTAGTAGTATGCTGGACGTGGGGAAGTGGCCAGTGTTTGCTCTCCTGCCTCCAGAGGAACTGCGTCTGATACGACAGGCCTGTGTGTTCGGCAGCGCTGCCAACGAAGCCCTCTATGTCACCGTCAACGATGAGGTACGCACTGTAGGGGCCCCTTCTGACTCAGCAGCAGGGGACATGGGTTTCTTCCCAAATGGCACCTTAGTCCCAATATAGTTCACTACTTTTGACATAGGGTCTCATAGGGCTCTGGTCAAAAGTAGTGCACGATGTAGGGAATAGGGTGCAATTTGGGACTCTGATATACTACTACTATGTAATAGACAAGCTCAAAGTTATATTCTAACGCGGTCCGATAGGTGTTAGGCCTAGTGTTTATGAAATAATTGTGTTTAGTACTTGGACAAGACCTAGTAGGCTACTTGTGACAACGTATAGGCTAGGCCTGACGGAGTAATCAGCAGCATCCTCAGAGTGATATGTGGCTGGAAATAGAGGCCTTGCTGTTTGTCATACTGAGGCAGAACACTCCAAATGACACCTTTATTCCCTACACACAGGGCCTTGCAAAATTATTCAAATCCCCTTGGATTTCTTCACATTTTATTGTGTTACAAAGGGGGATTTAATTGTCTTATTTTGTCAACAGGTTACACACACACACAAAAATAAATAATAATAATAATAACAAAAAATAGAGAGATTTAAGCCAATTAATAAAAAATAAAAAATAATGTATATTTTTATTTTATTTATTATTTTTTATTTTAAGTCAAAGCTGTAACTAGGCATCTTAGGAACATTCAATATATTCTTGGTAAGCAACTCTAGTATATATATTAGGCCTTGTGCTTTAGGTTATTGTCCTGCTGAAAGGTGAATTCATCTCCCAGTGTCTGGTGGAAAGCAGACTGAACCAGGTTATTGTCCTGCTGAAAGGTGAATTCATCTCCCAGTGTCTGGTGGAAAGCAGACTGAACCAGGTTATTGTCCTGCTGAAAGGTGAATTCATCTCCCAGTGTCTGGTGGAAAGCAGACTGAACCAGGTTATTGTCCTGCTGAAAGGTGAATTCATCTCCCAGTGTCTTTTTTTATTTATTTTTATTTCACCTTTATTTAACCAGGTAGGCTAGTTGAGAACAAGTTCTCATTTGCAACTGCGACCTGGCCAAGATAAAGCATAGCAGTGTGAACAGACAACACAGAGTTACACATGGAATAAACAATTAACAAGTCAATAACACAGTAGAAAAAAAAATGGGCAGTCTATATACAATGTGTGCAAAAGGCATGAGGAGGTAGGCGAATAATACAATTTTGCAGATTAACACTGGGGTGATAAATGATCAGATGGTCATGTACAGGTAGAGATATTGGTGTGCAAAAGAGCAGAAAAGTAAATAAATAAATAAAAAAACAGTATAAAAACAGTATGGGAATGAGGTAGGTGAAAATGGGTGGGCTATTTACCAATAGACTATGTACAGCTGCAGAGATCGGTTAGCTGCTCGGATAGCTGATGTTTGAAGTTGGTGAGGGAGATAAAAGTCTCCAACTTCAGCGATTTTTGCAGTTCGTTCCAGTCACAGGCAGCAGAGTACTGGAACAAAAGGCGGCCAAATGAGGTGTTGGCTTTAGGTCTGGTGAAGTCTGGTGGAAAGCAGACTGAACCAGGTTATTGTCCTGCTGAAAGGTGAATTCATCTCCCAGTGTCTGGTGGAAAGCAGACTGAACCAGGTTTTCCTTTCGGATTTTGCCTGTGCTAAGATCTTTTCCATTATTTTTTTTCCTGAAGATCTCCCTAGTCCTTGCTGATGACAAGCATGACAAACATGATGCAGCCACCACCATACTTGAAAATATGAGGAGGTACTCAGTGATGTGTTGGATTTGCCCCAAACATATAACGCCTTCTATTCAGGACATAAAGATAATTTCTTAGCTATTTTCTTTCTCCAGTTTTACTTTAGTGCCTTATTGCAAACAGGAAGCATATTTTGGAATATTTGTATTCTGTACAGACTTCCTTATTTTCACTCTGTCATTTAGGTTAGTATTGTGGAGTAACTACAATGTTGCACACAGAGTCCATACAACATGATAAGTACAGTTTTACTCCTGAACTTATTATGTGACTTGTTAATAAGTACAGTTTTACTCCTGAACTTATAATGTGACTTGTTAATAAGTACAGTTTTACTCCTGAACTTATTATGAGACTTGTTAATAAGCACAGTTTTACTCCTGAACTTATTATGAGACTTGTAGTCATTTATAAATCATGTCATCACCTATTCTTTAACACTGAGGGAGTTTGTGTAACTTATTCGGTGATTAGTGGAGCCACATTTTATCTCCTGAACTAATTTCGGCTTGCCAAAACCAGGGTGTTGAATACTTATGGAATGACTATATTTTAGTTTATAGATTTACATTTTTTTTTTTTTTTTATGTAAAAAGAAATAATAATTTTCTTCCACTTTCACATTAGAGTGTTTTCTGTAGATTGTTCACAAGAAATAACAAATCCATTTTAAAATCCTACTTTGTAACACAGTAAAACGTGAAGAAATCCTCGTAAGAGGATACGTTTACGAGGCACTGTGTAGGGAATACCGTGTGGGATACAGGTCAGTCAGCGAGCGATAGTTCCAGAGACTGGGTCAAGCAGATAGTGAGGCTATATTTAGCCATTGTAAAGCCCTGTTTTTGATCCATCTGAAAGCCTCTGTTCATGTCTGACTGTGTCTTAACACACTGATCCATTTGTTTTTCTCAATAAGGACCCAGTTTACACCCAGGCTATGATGTTACTTACTTTTGTCATGCCGTGTCTTTTATAAACTTAAAAGTGGGCACCCAGGCTAAACTTTTACAACAAAAAAAATATAGGAATGCCAAAGGTGGAGGTGTTGCTGTATTATATTCAGAACCACATTCCTGTAAAGATTAGAGAGGATCTCATGTTAAATACTGTTGTAGTAATATGGCTACAGGTCCATCTGCCTCACCTAAAGCCCATTCTGGTGGGAAGCTGCTATAGACCAGTCAGTATCTGGATAATGTTAAATACTGTTGTAGTAATATGGCTACAGGTTCATCTGCCTCACCTAAAGCCCATTCTGGTGGGAAGCTGCTGTAGACCACCAAGTGCTAACAGTCAGTATCTGGATAATGTTAAATACTGTTGTAGTAATATGGCTACAGGTTCATCTGCCTCACCTAAAGCCCATTCTGGTGGGAAGCTGCTATAGACCACCAAGTGCTAACAGTCAGTATCTGGATAATGTTAAATACTGTTGTAGTAATATGGCTACAGGTCCATCTGCCTCACCTAAAGCCCATTCTGGTGGGAAGCTGCTGTAGACCACCAAGTGCTAACAGTCAGTATCTGGATAATGTTAAATACTGTTGTAGTAATATGGCTACAGGTTCATCTGCCTCACCTAAAGCCCATTCTGGTGGGAAGCTGCTATAGACCACCAAGTGCTAACAGTCAGTATCTGGATAATGTTAAATACTGTTGTAGTAATCTGGCTACAGGTTCATCTGCCTCACCTAAAGCCCATTCTGGTGGGAAGCTGCTATAGACAGTCAGTATCTGGATAATGTTAAATACTGTTGTAGTAATATGGCTACAGGTTCATCTGTCTCACCTAAAGCCCATTCTGGTGGGAAGCTGCTATAGACCAGTCAGTATCTGGATAATGTTAAATACTGTTGTAGTAATATGACTACAGGTTCATCTGCTTCACCTAAAGCCCATTCTGGTGGGAAGCTGCTATAGACCAGTCAGTATCTGGATAATGTTAAATACTGTTGTAGTAATCTGGCTACAGGTTCATCTGCCTCACCTAAAGCCCATTCTGGTGGGAAGCTGCTATAGACCAGTCAGTATCTGGATAATGTTAAATACTGTTGTAGTAATATGGCTACAGGTTCATCTGCCTCCCCTAAAGCCCATTCTGGTGGGAAGCTGCTATAGACCAGTCAGTATCTGGATAATGTTAAATACTGTTGTAGTAACATGGCTACAGGTTCATCTGCCTCACCTAAAGCCCATTCTGGTGGGAAGCTGCTATAGACCAGTCAGTATCTGGATAATGTTAAATACTGTTGTAGTAACATGGCTACAGGTTCATCTGCCTCACCTAAAGCCCATTCTGGTGGGAAGCTGCTATAGACCAGTCAGTATCTGGATAATGTTAAATACTGTTGTAGTAATATGGCTACAGGTTCATCTGCCTCACCTAAAGCCCATTCTGGTGGGAAGCTGCTATAGACAGTCAGTATCTGGATAATGTTAAATACTGTTGTAGTAATATGACTACAGGTTCATCTGTCTCACCTAAAGCCCATTCTGGTGGGAAGCTGCTATAGACCACCGAGTGTTAACAGTCAGTATCTGGATAATGTTAAATACTGTTGTAGTAATATGGCTACAGGTTCATCTGCCTCCCCTAAAGCCCATTCTGGTGGGAAGCTGCTATAGACCAGTCAGTATCTGGATAATGTTAAATACTGTTGTAGTAATATGACTACAGGTTCATCTGTCTCACCTAAAGCCCATTCTGGTGGGAAGCTGCTATAGACCAGTCAGTATCTGGATAATGTTAAATACTGTTGTAGTAATATGGCTACAGGTCCATCTGCCTCACCTAAAGCCCATTCTGGTGGGAAGCTGCTATAGACCAGTCAGTATCTGGATAATGTTAAATACTGTTGTAGTAATCTGGCTACAGGTTCATCTGCCTCACCTAAAGCCCATTCTGGAGGGAAGCTGCTATAGACCAGTCAGTATCTGGATAATGTTAAATACTGTTGTAGTAATCTGGCTACAGGTTCATCTGCCTCACCTAAAGCCCATTCTGGTGGGAAGCTGCTATAGACAGTCAGTATCTGGATAATGTTAAATACTGTTGTAGTAATATGGCTACAGGTTCATCTGCCTCACCTAAAGCCCATTCTGGTGGGAAGCTGCTATAGACCACCGAGTGTTAACAGTCAGTATCTGGATAATGTTAAATACTGTTGTAGTAATATGGCTACAGGTTCATCTGCCTCCCCTAAAGCCCATTCTGGTGGGAAGCTGCTATAGACAGTCAGTATCTGGATAATGTTAAATACTGTTGTAGTAATATGGCTACAGGTTCATCTGCCTCACCTAAAGCCCATTCTGGTGGGAAGCTGCTATAGACCAGTCAGTATCTGGATAATGTTAAATACTGTTGTAGTAATATGACTACAGGTTCATCTGCCTCACCTAAAGCCCATTCTGGTGGGAAGCTGCTATAGACCACCAAGTGTTAACAGTCAGTATCTGGATAATGTTAAATACTGTTGTAGTAATATGGCTACAGGTTCATCTGCCTCACCTAAAGCCCATTCTGGTGGGAAGCTGCTATAGACAGTCAGTATCTGGATAATGTTAAATACTGTTGTAGTAATATGGCTACAGGTTCATCTGCCTCACCTAAAGCCCATTCTGGTGGGAAGCTGCTATAGACCACCAAGTGCTAACAGTCAGTATCTGGATAATGTTAAATACTGTTGTAGTAATATGGCTACAGGTTCATCTGCCTCACCTAAAGCCCATTCTGGTGGGAAGCTGCTATAGACCAGTCAGTATCTGGATAATGTTAAATACTGTTGAAGTAATATGGCTACAGGTTCATCTGCCTCACCTAAAGCCCATTCTGGTGGGAAGCTGCTATAGACCACCAAGTGCTAACAGTCAGTATCTGGAAAATGTTAAATACTGTTGTAGTAATCTGGCTACAGGTTCATCTGCCTCACCTAAAGCCCATTCTGGTGGGAAGCTGCTATAGACCAGTCAGTATCTGGATAATGTTAAATACTGTTGAAGTAATATGGCTACAGGTTCATCTGCCTCACCTAAAGCCCATTCTGGTGGGAAGCTGCTATAGACCACCAAGTATTAACAGTCAGTATCTGAATAATGTTAAATACTGTTGTAGTAATATGGCTACAGGTTCATCTGCCTCACCTAAAGCCCATTCTGGTGGGAAGCTGCTATAGACCAGTCAGTATCTGAATAATGTTAAATACTGTTGTAGTAATATGGCTACAGGTTCATCTGCCTCACCTAAAGCCCATTCTGGTGGGAAGCTGCTATAGACCAGTCAGTATCTGGATAATGTTAAATACTGTTGTAGTAATATGGCTACAGGTTAATCTGCCTCACCTAAAGCCCATTCTGGTGGGAAGCTGCTATAGACCAGTCAGTATCTGGATAATGTTAAATACTGTTGAAGTAATATGGCTACAGGTTCATCTGCCTCACCTAAAGCCCATTCTGGTGGGAAGCTGCTATAGACCACCAAGTATTAACAGTCAGTATCTGAATAATGTTAAATACTGTTGTAGTAATATGGCTACAGGTCCATCTGCCTCACCTAAAGCCCATTCTGGTGGGAAGCTGCTATAGACCACCAAGTATTAACAGTCAGTATCTGAATAATGTTAAATACTGTTGTAGTAATATGGCTACAGGTTCATCTGCCTCACCTAAAGCCCATTCTGGTGGGAAGCTGCTATAGACCAGTCAGTATCTGAATAATGTTAAATACTGTTGTAGTAATATGGCTACAGGTTCATCTGCCTCACCTAAAGCCCATTCTGGTGGGAAGCTGCTATAGACCAGTCAGTATCTGGATAATGTTAAATACTGTTGTAGTAATCTGGCTACAGGTTCATCTGCCTCACCTAAAGCCCATTCTGGTGGGAAGCTGCTATAGACAGTCAGTATCTGGATAATGTTAAATACTGTTGTAGTAATATGGCTACAGGTTCATCTGCCTCACCTAAAGCCCATTCTGGTGGGAAGCTGCTATAGACCACCAAGTGTTAACAGTCAGTATCTGGATAATGTTAAATACTGTTGTAGTAATATGGCTACAGGTCCATCTGCCTCACCTAAAGCCCATTCTGGTGGGAAGCTGCTATAGACCACCAAGTGCCAACAGTCAGTATCTGGATAATGTGTGTGAAATGCTTGATAATGTATGTGAGATCAACAGAGAGGTATATTTTCTGGGTGATTTAAATACTGACTGGCTCTCATCAAGCTGCCCACTCAAGAAAAAAGCGTCAAACTATAACCAGTGCCTGCAACCTGGTCCAGGTTATCAGTCAACCTACCAGGGTCTTTATAAACAGCACAGAAATGAAATCATCAACATGTATTGATCACATCTTTACTAATGCTGCAGAAATTAGCTTTAAAGTAGTATCCAGATCCATAGGATGTAGCCATCACAATATAGAAGCCATATCTAGGAAAACCAACGTTCCAAAGGCTGGACCTAATCTAGTGTATAAGAGGTCAGGCTGGGCCTAATCTAGTGTATAAGAGGTCAGGCTGGGCCTAATCTAGTGTATAAGAGGTCAGGCTGGGCCTAATCTAGTGTATAAGAGGTCGGGCTGGGCCTAATCTAGTGTATAAGAGGTCGGGCTGGGCCTAATCTAGTGTATAAGAGGTCGGGCTGGGCCTAATCTAGTGTATAAGAGGTCGGGCTGGGCCTAATCTAGTGTATAAGAGGTCAGGCTGGGCCTAATCTAGTGTATAAGAGGTCAGGCTGGGCCTAATCTAGTGTATAAGAGGTCAGGCTGGGCCTAATCTAGTGTATAAGAGGTCAGGCTGGGCCTAATCTAGTGTATAAGAGGTCGGGCTGGGCCTAATCTAGTGTATAAGAGGTCAGGCTGGGCCTAATCTAGTGTATAAGAGGTCGGGCTGGGCCTAATCTAGTGTATAAGAGGTCGGGCCTAATATAGTGTATGAGAGGTCAGGCTGGGCCTAATATAGTGTATGAGAGGTCAGGCTGGTTCTAATATAGTGTATGAGAGGTCAGGCTGGTTCTAATATAGTGTATGAGAGGTCATACAATAACTTTTGTAGTGATTCCTATGTTGTTGATGTAAATAATATTTGCTGGTCTGTGGTGTGTAATGAGGATTTATGAAATTGCTTATTCCAGTTGTTAATAAACACGTACTAATTAAGAAAATGACCTTTTAAAACGGTTAAATCCCTGTGGATTGATGAGGAATTGAAACATTGTATGGTTGAGAGGGATGAGGAATTGAAACATTGTATGGTTGAGAGGGATGAGGAATTGAAACATTGTATGGTTGAGAGGGATGAGGAATTGAAACATTGTATGGTTGAGAGGGATGAGGAATTGAAACATTGTATGGTTGAGAGGGATGAGGAATTGAAACATTGTATGGTTGAGAGGGATGAGGATTGAAACATTGTATGGTTGAGAGGGATGAGGATTGAAACATTGTATGGTTGAGAGGGATGAGGAATTGAAACATTGTATGGTTGAGAGGGATGAGGAATTGAAACATTGTATGGTTGAGAGGGATGAGGAATTGAAACATTGTATGGTTGAGAGGGATGAGGAATTGAAACATTGTATGGTTGAGAGGGATGAGGAATTGAAACATTGTATGGTTGAGAGGATGAGGAATTGAAACATTGTATGGTTGAGAGGGATGAGAATTGAAACATTGTATGGTTGAGAGGGATGAGGAATTGAAACATTGTATGGTTGAGAGGGATGAGGAATTGAAACATTGTATGGTTGAGAGGGATGAGGAATTGAAACATTGTATGGTTGAGAGGGATGAGGAATTGAAACATTGTATGGTTGAGAGGGATGAGGCAAAAGGAAAGGCAAATAAGTCTGGCTGAACAACCGATTGGCAAACGTCCTGCAAATTGAGAAATCATGTGACTAAACTGAATTAAAAAGATGAAGAAACTACACTATGAAACCAAGATGAATGATAGTAAAAAGCTTTGGAGCATCTTAAGTTACATTTTTGGGGAGGTTAAAAGCAACTCCGCTCCATCATTCACTGAATCAGATGGCTCATTCATCACAAAACCCACTGATATCGCCAACTACTTTAATTATTTTATTTTAATTGGCACGATTAGCACATTTAGGCATGACATGCCAGCAACAAACGCTGACACTACACATCCAAGTATAACTGACCAAATTATAAAAGGCAAGAATTGTCATTTTAAATTCTGTAAAGTGAGTGTGGAAGAGGTGAAAAAAAGTTTTGTTCTTTATCAACAATGACAAGCCACTGGGGTCTGACAACTTGGATGGAAAATGACTGATAATAATGGACGATATTGCCACTCCTATTTGCCACATCTTCAATCTAAGCCTATTAGAGAGTGTGTTCCCTCAGGTCTGGAGGGAAGCTGAAGTCATTCCTCTACCTAAGAATAGTAAAAGCCCCCTTTACTGGCTCAAATAGCCGACCAATCAGCCTGTTACCAACCCTTAGTAAACTTGGTGTTTTACACCCCCTGCTATAATGTGGATAAAGAGTTACCTGTCTAACAGAACACAGAGGGTGTTATGGCTTTACACCCCCTGCTATAATGTGGATAAAGAGTTACCTGTCTAACAGAACACAGAGGGTGTTATGGCTTTACACCCCCTGCTATAATGTGGATAAAGAGTTACCTGTCTAACAGAACACAGAGGGTGTTATGGCTTTACACCCCCTGCTATAATGTGGATAAATAGTTACCTGTCTAACAGAACACAGAGGGTGTTATGGCTTTACACCCCCTGCTATATTGTGGATAAAGAGTTACCTGTCTAACAGAACACAGAGGGTGTTCTCTAATGGAAGCCTCTCCAACATAATCCAGGTAGGGCCGTCTAGGCCCCTTTAATTCTTTTTCAATCTTTGCTAATGACATGCCACTGGCTTTGAGGAAAGACATTTTGCCGAACCCCAGGAAGAGTAGGTAGCCGCTAATGGGGATCCATAATAAATACAAATTCTATGGTCTTTCAAGAAATGCTCCATGCGTGCTTTTTAGTGCAAGAATAGGATTACCCAGGAAACGGGCCCTAGATGCTTATCATGGAAATAACACGATAAGAATCCGTTACAACAACATGCCTATATAGTTTTATTATCATTCTTAACCCTGAACAAGGCAGTTAACCCACTGTTCCCCTGAGCAAGGCAGTTAACCCACTGTTCCCCTGAGCAAGGCAGTTAACCCACTGTTCCCCTGAGCAAGGCAGTTAACCCACTGTTCCCCTGAACAAGGCAGTTAACCCACTGTTCCCCTGAACAAGGCAGTTAACCCACTGTTCCCCTGAACAAGGCAGTTAACCCACTGTTCCCCTGAACAAGGCAGTTAACCCACTGTTCCCCTGAACAAGGCAGTTAACCCACTGTTCCCTGAACAAGGCAGTTAACCCACTGTTCCCTGAACAAGGCAGTTAACCCACTGTTCCCTGAACAAGGCAGTTAACCCACTGTTCCCTGAACAAGGCAGTTAACCCACTGTTCCCTGAACAAGGCAGTTAACCCACTGTTCCCTGAACAAGGCAGTTAACCCCACTGTTCCCCTGAACAAGGCAGTTAACCCACTGTTCCCCTGAGCAAGGCAGTTAACCCACTGTTCCCCTGAGCAAGGCAGTTAACCCACTGTTCCCCTGAGCAAGGCAGTTAACCCACTGTTCCCCTGAGCAAGGCAGTTAACCCACTGTTCCCCTGAGCAAGGCAGTTAACCCACTGTTCCCCTGAGCAAGGCAGTTAACCCACTGTTCCCCTGAACAAGGCAGTTAACCCACTGTTCCCCTGAACAAGGCAGTTAACCCACTGTTCCCCTGAACAAGGCAGTTAACCGACTGTTCCCCTGAACAAGGCAGTTAACCCACTGTTCCCCTGAGCAAGGCAGATAACCCACTGTTCCCCTGAGCAAGGCAGTTAACCCACTGTTCCCCTGAACAAGGCAGTTAACCCACTGTTCCCCTGAACAAGGCAGTTAACCCCACTGTTCCCCAGGCATCGGATGTGGAAGATACATAGATACATTTCAGTTGAATGCATTCAGTTTTGCGACTGACTAGGTATCCCCCCCCCCCCTTCCTTTCCCTATCTTTTTAAGCTCATAGAAACTAAGCTGAGCCATATGGATTTCTGGTCACAATTAGTGCACCACTCTTAGAGGGAATAGGTTGTAATTTGGGGCTCAGGCAAGTTGTTTTTGCTCCTCATTTGTACAGGTGTTTGCCCTGGGCACCAACTGTAGTGGCTGTCTGGGTCTGGGGGACCTGCAGAGTACCATAGAGCCCCGCAGGATCGACGTCCTATGTGGGAAGAAAATAGTCTCTCTGAGCTACGGGACAGGACCACATGTAGTCATCGCTACTGCCGGTGAGATGAGGCGGTCTAAATCATGTTTGGTACATTTTGTTGCTTGTTAAAGTAGGATTCCATATATTTTTTGTATATTTTTTTTTTGTTGTCAAGAAATAGATTTTGTATTTTTCCCATTTTTACTCCGTAGAAGGTGGACATTGGATTGAGGTTAATTCTGACCTGTAAACGTGGATATTTGTCAACTAAATCAAATCAATCTATTATATGTGCTGTGTAGACGGAGAGGTGTTTGCCTGGGGACACAACGGCTACAGCCAGCTGGGAAATGGGACCACCAACCATGGCTTGACCCCAGCCCAGGTCTCCACTAACCTGCTCAACAAGAGGGTGACGGAGGTGGCCTGTGGCTCTCACCACACCATCGCCCTCACTACCGACGGAGAGGTAGGATGCGTCCCAAATCGCACCCTATTTCTTATAGTGCATCACTTGTGACCAGGGCCCAGAGGTTTTGGGCCCAGAGGTATTGGGCCCAGAGGTATTGGGCCCTGAGGTATGTGCCATGTCCAGGGCCCAGAGGTGTGTGTATATACAGGGAGGGGATAATGACATGGCTGTAGGCAGGGAGGGGATAATGACGTGGCTGTAGGCAGGGAGGGGATAATGACGTGGCTGTAGGCATGGAGGAGATAATGACGTGGCTGTAGGCAGGGAGGGGATAATGACGTGGCTGTAGGCAGGGAGGGGATAATGACGTGGCTGTAGGCAGGGAGGGGATAATGACGTGGCTGTAGGCAGGGAGGGGATAATGACGTGGCTGTAGGCAGGGAGGGGATAATGACGTGGCTGTAGGCAGGGAGGGGATAATGACGTGGCTGTAGGCAGGAGGGATAATGACGTGGCTGTAGGCAGGGAGGGGATAATGACGTGGTTGTAGGCAGGGAGGGGATAATGACGTGGCTGTAGGCAGGGAGGGGATAATGACGTGGCTGTAGGCAGGGAGGGGATAATGACGTGGCTGTAGGCAGGGAGGGGATAATGACGTGGCTGTAGGCAGGAGGGGATAATGACGTGGCTGTAGGCAGGGAGGGGATAATGACGTGGCTGTAGGCAGGGAGGGGATAATGACGTGGCTGTAGGCAGGGAGGGGATAATGACGTGGCTGTAGGCAGGGAGGGATAATGACGTGGCTGTAGGCAGGGAGGGGATAATGACGTGGCTGTAGGCAGGGAGGGGATAATGACGTGGCTGTAGGCAGGGAGGGGATAATGGCGTGGCTGTAGGCAGGGAGGGGATAATGACGCGGCTGTAGGCAGGGAGGGGATAATGACGCGGCTGTAGGCAGGGAGGGGATAATGACGCGGCTGTAGGCAGGGAGGGGATAATGACGCGGCTGTAGGCAGGGAGGGGATAATGACGCGGCTGTAGGCAGGGAGGGGATAATGACGCGGCTGTAGTCAGGGAGGGGATAATGACGCGGCTGTAGGCAGGGAGGGGATAATGACGCGGCTGTAGGCAGGGAGGGGATAATGACGTGGCTGTAGGCAGGGGAGGGGATAATGACGTGGCTGTAGGCATGGAGGGGATAATGACGTGGCTGTAGGCATGGAGGGGATAATGACGTGGCTGTAGGCATGGAGGGATAATGACGTGGCTGTAGGCAGGGAGGGATAATGACGTGGCTGTAGGCAGGGAGGGGATAATGACGTGGCTGTAGGCAGGGAGGGGATAATGACGTGGCTGTAGGCAGGGAGGGGATAATGACGTGACTGTAGGCAGGGAGGGGATAATGACGTGGCTGTAGGCAGGGAGGGGATAATGACGTGGCTGTAGGCAGGGAGGGGATAATGACGTGGCTGTAGGCAGGGAGGGATAATGACGTGGCTGTAGGCAGGGAGGGGATAATGACGTGGCTGTAGACAGGGAGGAGATAATGACGTGGCTGTAGGCAGGGAGGAGATAATGACGTGGCTGTAGGCAGGGAGGGGATAATGACGTGGCTGTAGGCAGGGAGGAGATAATGACGTGGCTGTAGGCAGGGAGGGGATAATGACGTGGCTGTAGGCAGGGAGGGGATAATGACGTGGTTGTAGGCAGGGAGGGGATAATGACGTGGCTGTAGGGCAGGGAGGAGATAATGACGTGGCTGTAGGGCAGGGAGGAGATAATGACGTGGCTGTAGGCAGGGAGGGGATAATGATGCGGCTATAGGCGGTGTTATTGAGAGTGGCTATAGGGGAGGGAGGGAGGTAGAGGGAGGGAGGGGGGGGGGGGGAGAGCGATCGATCGATCTAAGCACTCAGTAGCCAGTCATGCAACCCTGCACCATGAACAAAGCACTCAGTATCCAGTCATGTCACCATGAACAGAGTTTGATCTCGGTCGGAACTTGTACCGCCTTTCAACGAGAAGGAGGTGGATGTACAGTACCTGTCAAAAGTTTGGACACACTTCTTTTAAGGGTTTTTCTGTAGTTTTTACTGTTTTCTACATTGTAGAATAATAGTGAAGACATCAAAACTATGAAACAACACCTCATTGGCTGCTCTTCCTTCACTCTGCGGTCCAACTCATCCCAAACCATCTCAATTGGGTTGAGGTCGGGTGATTGTGGAGGCCAGGTCATCTGATGCAGCACTCCATCACTCTCCTTCTTGGTCAAATAGCCCTTACACAGCCTGGAGGTGTGTTGGGTCATTTTCCTGTTGAAAAACAAATGATAGTCCCACTAAGCCCAAACCAGATGGGATGGTGTATCACTGCAGAATGTTGTGGTAGCCATGCTGGTTAAGTGTGCCTTGAATTCTAAATAAATCACAGACAGTGTCACCATCACACCACCTCCTCCATGCTTCACATTGGGAACCACACATGCTGAGATCATCCATTCACCTACTCTGCATCTCAGAAAGACACGGTGGTTGGAACCAAAAATCTCAAATTTGGACTCATCAGACCAAAGCACAGATTTCCACCGGTCTAATGTCCATTGCTCGTGTTTCTTGCCTCAAGCAAGTCTCTTCTACTTATTGGTGTCCTGAACAGTTGATGTGTCTGTCTGTTACTTGAACTCTGAAGCATTTATTTGGGCTGCAATTTCTGAGGCTGGTAACTCTACTGAACTTATCCTCTGCAACAGAGGTAACTCTGGGTCTTCCTTTCCTGTGGTGGTCCTCATGAGAGCCAGTTTCATCATAGCGCTTGATGGGTTTTGCGACTGCACTTGAAGAAATGTGAAAAATTCTTTACATTTGCAGTATTGACTGACCTTCATGTCTTAAAGTAATGATGGACTGTCATTTCTCTTTGGTTATTTGAGCTGTTCTTGCCATAATATGGACTTGGTATTTTACCAAATAGGGCTATCTTCTGTATACCACCCCTACCTTGTCACAACACAACTGATTGGCTCAAACGCACTAAGGAGGAAATAAATTCCGCAAATGAACTTTTAACAAGGCACACCTGTTCATTGAAATGTACTCCAGGTGCTCTACCTCATGAAGCTGGCTGAGAGAATGCCAAGAGTGTACAAAGCTGTCATTAAGGCAAAGGTGGCTACTTTGAAGAATCTCAAATATAAAATATATGTTGATTTGTTTAACACTTGTTTTTTTAGTTACTACATGATTCCATATGTGCTACTTCATAGTGTTGATGTCTTCACTATTATTCTACAATGTATAAAATAGTACAAAATAAAGACAAAACCCTTGAATGAGTAGGTGTCCAATCTTTTGACTAGTACTGTATATTTTACTCCATTTGAGCGGGTTGACACATCCCTAAAATGGTCACTGCTCCTCCAAAGTGTTCTGGTGGGAAAAGCTCCCCAAAGTCAACGCCACTTTATCCCTTGATCAGAGCTCAGATACTGAAGATAACGCTGATTTATTTTGGGCTTACAAATCGGTCCCAGAGGCATATAGACAACAAGACACAATCACACAATCACACAATGTTGACCCTGTACGGAAATAGCATGTCTTTTTGATCTGTGGTTCTCAAGAGGATCAAGGACCTTGGGGATTTAAAGACACTCCTACTTTCTCGATTAGTTCAACAACAAAAGAAATGGTTCAGATTTGTATCAGATTCCTGGCTAAACGCAACGTGAAGTGTTGGTCCTGTTTTTCATGAGCTGAAATGCTCTGGATAAGAGCGTCTGCTAAATGACTTAAATGTAAATGTAAGAAGATCTCAGAAATGTTCTAAATGCACAAAAAAAATATATAATTTCTGTCATTGTGCACAAATTTTCTTTACATCCCTGTTAGTGAGCATTTCTCATTTTCCCAAGATAATCCATCCACCTGACAGGTGTGGCATATCAAGAAGTTGATTAAAAAGCATGATCATTACACATGTGCACCTTGTGCTGGGCACAATAAAAGGCCAATCTAAATTGTGCAGTTTTGCCAACCAACACGAAGCCACAGATGTCTCAAGTTTTGAGGCAGCGTGCAATTGACATGCTGACTGTAGGAATGTCCACCGGAGCTGTTGCCAAATAATTGAATGTTCATTTCTCAACCATAAGCCGCCTCCAACATAATTTTTAGAGAATTTGGCAGTACGTCTAATCAGCCTCAAAACCGTAGACCACCACGTGTAGCTGCGCCAGCCCAGGACCTCCTCATCTGTCTTCTTGACCTGCGGGATCTTCTGAGACCAGCCACCCGGACAGCCGAGGAGCAATTGTGACTGTAATAAAGCCCTTTTTGTGGGGGAAATCTAATTCTGGGTTGGCCCTATGCCCTCCCAGGCTCCGCCCATGGCTGCACCACTTTCACATGACTGGGCCTAATGCATTTATTTGGATTGACTGCTTTTTACCTGAACTGTAAACTCGGTAAAAATCTGTGAAATTGTTACATGTTGCGTTTTCTATATTTTTTTGTTCATTATAAATAGGATTTAATAACTGCCATTTGTGAACACAGCTTTTGTTAGTTCCCTCTTCTGCTTTGAACAACAATGTTTGGTTTTCTTGCACAGCAAAGGGTTGGGGTAATTTAGGTAGATATGTACGTACATACAGTGTGCATCTGTTCTTAAATATTCAGTTCTTGTTGTTCATTTTCTGGTTATGTGACCTTTTTTTAACCTTTCACCTCTGACCCCCCCCAAGGTGTTTGCATGGGGCTACAACAACTCTGGCCAGGTGGGGTCAGGGTCGACGGCCAACCAGCCCACGCCGCGTCGGGTCAGCAGCTGCCTGCAGAACAAAGTGGTGGTTAATATCGCCTGCGGTCAGCTCTGTTCCATGGCTGTGCTGGACAATGGAGAGGTAAAGGAGACCGAAGTGTAAATCCTGAATACCAGTATTTTATACGGTCACGTTCCTGTCCAGGCCGAGTTTGTCTGTGTGGCAGAAACACAGAGGATGGAAAACGTAAGAAATCGATGCATTGATCGGTAGTTGATGAAGTCGCAGCAGCAGAAGTCTGTTTTCGTAATCAACTATTGATTCGGCTGCAGGCAGTGAAAAAGACAGTAAATATAATGGCTGTCCAAAAATATATAATTTGTGCTTTTGAGCGTGGAAGGCTGCTGATGCATCCAATGAAGTCAGTGAGTTAGGATGGATTGTATTAATATAGTCCTACTATCTGTAGGACTACAACCCTGTCATGTTGCTATCTGTAGGACTTCAACCCTGTCATGTTGCTATCTGTAGGACTTCAACCCTGTCCTGTTGCTATCTGTAGGACTACAACCCTGTCCTGTTGCTATCTGTAGGACTACAAGCCCTGTCCTGGTTGCTATCTGTAGGACTTACAACCCTGTCCTGTTGCTATCTGTAGGACTACAACCCTGTCCTGTTGCTATCTGTAGGACTACAACCCTGTCCTGTTGCTATCTGTAGGACTACAACCCTGTCCTGTTGCTATCTGTAGGACTACAACCCTGTCCTGTTGCTATCTGTAGGACTACAACCCTGTCCTGTTGCTATCTGTAGGACTACAACCCTGTCCTGTTGCTATCTGTAGGACTACAACCCTGTCCTGTTGCTATCTGTAGGACTACAACCCTGTCCTGTTGCTATCTGTAGGACTACAACCCTGTCCTGTTGCTATCTGTAGGACTACAACCCTGTCCTGTTGCTATCTGTAGGACTACAACCCTGTCCTGTTGCTATCTGTAGGACTACAACCCTGTCCTGTTGCTATCTGTAGGACTACAACCCTGTCCTGTTGCTATCTGTAGGACTACAACCCTGTCCTGGTGCTATCTGTAGGACTACAATCCTGTCCTGGTGCTATCTGTAGGACTACAATCCTGTCCTGTTGCTATCTGTAGGACTACAATCCTGTCCTGTTGCTATCTGTAGGACTACAACCCTGTCCCGTTACTATCTGTAGGACTACAACCCCGTCCCGTTGCTATCTGTAGGACTACAACCCCGTCCCGTTGCTATCTGTAGGACTACAACCCCGTCCCCGTTGCAGGACTACAACCTGTCCGTTGCTATCTGTAGGACTACAACCCCGTCCCGTTGCTATCTGTAGGACTACAACCCCGTCCCGTTGCTATCTGTAGGACTACAACCCCGTCCCGTTGCTATCTGTAGGACTACAACCCCGTCCCGTTGCTATCTGTAGGACTACAACCCCGTCCCGTTGCTATCTGTAGGACTACAACCCTGTCCCGTTGCTATCTGTAGGACTACAACCCTGTCCCGTTGCTATCTGTAGGACTACAACCCTGTCCCGTTGCTATCTGTAGGACTACAACCCTGTCCCGTTGCTATCTGTAGGACTACAACCCTGTCCCGTTGCTATCTGTAGGACTACAACCCTGTCCTGTTGCTATCTGTAGGACTATAATCTGCGATCTGTTTGCAGACCTATGGTTGGGGCTATAACTGCAACGGGCAGCTTGGTCTGGGCAACAATGGGAACCAGCAGACCCCGTGTAGGATCGCAGCTCTACAGGGAGTCAACATTATACAGGTGAGGAGTCCACATTATACAGGTGAGGAGTCCACATTATACAGGTGAGGAGTCCACATATACAGGTGAGGAGTCCACATGATACAGGTGAGGAGTCCACATTATACAGGTGAGGAGTCCACATGATACAGGTGAGGAGTCCACATGATACAGGTGAGGAGTCCACATGATACAGGTGAGGAGTCCACATGATACAGGTGAGGAGTCCACATGATACAGGTGAGGAGTCCACATGATACAGGTGAGGAGTCCACATGATACAGGTGAGGAGTCCACATGATACAGGTGAGGAGTCCACATGATACAGGTGAGGAGTCCACCATGATACAGGTGAGGAGTCCCATGATACAGGTGAGGAGTCCACATGATACAGGTGAGGAGTCCACATGATACAGGTGAGGAGTCCACATGATACGGGTGAGGAGTCCACATGATACGGGTGAGGAGTCCACATGATACGGGTGAGGAGTCCACATGATACGGGTGAGGAGTCCACATGATACGGGTGAGGAGTCCACATGATACGGGTGAGGAGTCCACATGATACGGGTGAGGAGTCCACATGATACGGGTGAGGAGTCCACATGATACGGGTGAGGAGTCCACATGATACGGGTGAGGAGTCCACATGATACAGGTGAGGAGTCCACATGATACAGGTGAGGAGTCCACATGATACAGGTGAGGAGTCCACATGATACAGGTGAGGAGTCCACATGATACAGGTGAGGAGTCCACATGATACAGGTGAGGAGTCCACATGATACAGGTGAGGAGTCCACATGATACAGGTGAGGAGTCCACATGATACAGGTGAGGAGTCCACATGATACAGGTGAGGAGTCCACATGATACAGGTGAGGAGTCCACATGATACAGGTGAGGAGTCCACATGATACAGGTGAGGAGTCCACATTATACAGGTGAGGAGTCAACCCAAACCTACTCTGTTAGCTGTGTGTGGACTCATGGTTGGTTGTGCTGTGCAGGTAGGAAGATGCAGGGTAATGACATAGTAAGATCTGAATATTAACTTCCTGTTTCTCTGTGCCGTGCAGGTTGCTTGTGGCTACGCCCATACGCTGGCGCTGACGGACGAGGGCTTTATTTACGCTTGGGGGGCCAACTCTTATGGCCAGCTGGGGACAGGCAATAAGAGTAACCAGGCTGTCCCTACACTCATCAACACAGACAAGGAGAGGTGAGTTCCTCTGTCCCAGTCAGGACCTCCTCCAGGTCCCCAGGGTAGGTCGGCCTCCAGGGTAGGTGGGCCTCCAGGGTAGGACGGCCTCCAGGGTAGGACCTCCTCCAGGGTAGGACGGCCTCCAGGGTAGGACAGTCTCCAGGGTAGGACAGTCTCCAGGGTAGTTCGGCCTCCAGGGTAGGTCGGCCTCCAGGGTAGGTCGGCCTCCAGGGTAGGACCTCCTCCAGGGTAGGACGGTCTCCAGGGTAGGTCGGCCTCCAGGGTAGGACCTCCTCCAGGGTAGGACGGCCTCCAGGCTAGGACGGCCTCCAGGGTAGGACGGCCTCCAGGGTAAGACAGGCTCCAGGGTAGGTCGGCCTCCAGGGTAAGACGGCCTCCAGGGTAGGACGGCCTCCAGGGTAGGGTGGGACGGCCTCCAGGGTAGGACGGCCTCCAGGGTAGGACCTCCTCCAGGGTAGGACGGCCTCCAGGGTAGGTCCTCCTCCAGGGTAGGACGGCCTCCAGGGTAGGACGGCCTCCAGGGTAGGACGGCCCCCAGGGTAGGACGGGCTCCAGGGTAGGACAGCTTCCAGGGTAGGCTAGGGCGATATCTAGAGTTTCATTCCTTCATGTCGTTCTGATTTCATGGTATTATCCTGGTGTACGTCTGTTCATGGAGCAGTATTATCCTGGTGTATTATCCTGGTCTTTTCATGGAGCAGTATTATCCTGGTGTATTATCCTGGTCTTTTCATGGAGCAGTATTATCCTGGTGTATTATCCTGGTCTGTTCATGGAGCAGTATTATCCTGGTCTGTTCATGGAGCAGTATTATCCTGGTGTATTATCCTGGTGTGTTCATGGAGCAGTATTATCCTGGTCTGTTCATGGAGCAGTATTATCCTGGTGTGTTATCCTGGTCTGTTCATGAAGCAGTATTATCCTGGTCTGTTCATGGAAGCAGTATTATCCTGGTCTGTTCATGGAGCAGTATTATCCTGGTCTGTTCATGGAACAGTATTATCCTGGTGTATTATCCTGGTCTGTTCATGGAGCAGTATTATCCTGGTCTGTTCATGGAGCAGTATTATCCTGGTGTATTATCCTGGTCTGTTCATGGAGCAGTATTATCCTGGTGTATTATCCTGGTCTGTTCATGGAACAGTATTATCCTGGTGTATTATCCTGGTCTGTTCATGGAGCAGTATTATCCAGGTCTGTTCATGGAGCAGTATTATCCTGGTGTATTATCCTGGTCTGTTCATGGAGCAGTATTATCCTGGTCTGTTCATGGAGCAGTATTATCCTGGTCTGTTCATGGAGCAGTATTATCCTGGTGTGTTATTGCTGGTCTGTTCATGGAGCAGTATTATCCTGGTGTATTATTGCTGGTCTGTTCATGGAGCAGTATTATCCTGGTGTGTTATTGCTGGTCTGTTCATGAAGCAGTATTATCCTGGTCTGTTCATGGAGCAGTATTATCCTGGTCTTTTCATGGAGCAGTATTATCCTGGTCTGTTCATGGAGCAGTATTATCCTGGTGTATTATCCTGGTCTGTTCATGGAGCAGTATTATCCTGGTCTGTTCATGGAGCAGTATTATCCTGGTGTATTATCCTGGTGTGTTCATGGAGCAGTATTATCCTGGTCTGTTCATGGAGCAGTATTATCCTGGTCTGTTCATGAAGCAGTATTATCCTGGTCTGTTCATGGAGCAGTATTATCCTGGTCTGTTAATGGAACAGTATTATCCTGGTGTATTATCCTGGTCTGTTCATGGAGCAGTATTATCCTGGTCTGTTCATGGAACAGTATTATCCTGGTGTATTATCCTGGTCTGTTCATGGAGCAGTATTATCCTGGTCTGTTCATGGGACAGTATTATCCTGGTGTATTATCCTGGTCTGTTCATGGAGCAGTATTATCCTGGTCTGTCCATGGAGCAGTATTATCCTGGTCTGTTCATGGAGCAGTATTATCCTGGTCTGTTCATGGAGAAGTATTATCCTGGTCTGTTCATGGAGCAGTATTATCCTGGTGTATTATCCTGGTGTGTTCATAGAGCAGTATTATCCTGGTCTGTTCATGGAGCAGTATTATCCTGGTGTGTTCATGGAACAGTATTATCCTGGTCTGTTCATGAAGCAGTATTATCCTGGTCTGTTCATGGAGAAGTATTATCCTGGTCTGTTCATGGAGCAGTATTATCCTGGTGTATTATCCTGGTCTGTTCATGGAGCAGTATTATCCTGGTCTGTTCATGGAGCAGTATTATCCTGGTCTGTTCATGGAGCAGTATTATCCTGGTCTGTTCATGGAGCAGTATTATCCTGGTGTATTATCCTGGTCTGTTCATGGAGCAGTATTATCCTGGTCTGTTCATGAAGCAGTATTATCCTGGTCTGTTCATGGAGCAGTATTATCCTGGTCTGTTCATGAAGCAGTATTATCCTGGTCTGTTCATGGAGCAGTACTATCCTGGTCTGTTCACGGAGCAGTATTATCCTGGTCTGTTCACGGAGCAGTATTATCCTGGTCTGTTCACGGAGCAGTATTATCCTGGTCTGTTCATGGAGCAGTATTATCCTGGTGTGTTCATGGAACAGTATTATCCTGGTGTATTATCCTGGTCTGTTCATGGAGCAGTATTATCCTGGTCTGTTCATGGAGCAGTATTATCCTGGTGTATTATCCTGGTCTGTTCATGGAGCAGTATTATCCTGGTGTATTATCCTGGTCTGTTCATGGAGCAGTATTATCCTGGTCTGTTCATGGAACAGTATTATCCTGGTGTATTATCCTGGTCTGTTCATGGAGCAGTATTATCCTGGTGTATTATCCTGGTCTGTTCATGGAGCAGTATTATCCTGGTCTGTTCATGGAACAGTATTATCCTGGTCTGTTCATGGAGCAGTATTATCCTGGTCTGTTCATGGAGCAGTATTATCCTGGTCTGTTCATGGAACAGTATTATCCTGGTGTATTATCCTGGTCTGTTCATGAAGCAGTATTATCCTGGTCTGTTCATGGAACAGTATTATCCTGGTGTATTATCCTGGTCTGTTCATGGAGCAGTATTATCCTGGTCTGTTCATGGAGCAGTATTATCCTGGTCTGTTCATGGAACAGTATTATCCTGGTGTATTATCCTGGTCTGTTCATGGAGCAGTATTATCCTGGTGTGTTATTGCTGGTCTGTTCATGGAGCAGTATTATCCTGGTGTATTATCCTGGTCTGTTCATGAAGCAGTATTATCCTGGTGTGTTATCCTGGTCTGTTCATGGGGCAGTATTATCCTGGTGTGTTATCCTGGTCTGTTCATGGAGCAGTATTATCCTGGTGTATTATCCTGGTCTGTTCATGAAGCAGTATTATCCTGGTGTATTATCCTGGTCTGTTCATGAAGCAGTATTATCCTGGTCTGTTCATGGAACAGTATTATCCTGGTGTATTATCCTGGTCTGTTCATGAAGCAGTATTATCCTGGTCTGTTCATGGAACAGTATTATCCTGGTGTATTATCCTGGTCTGTTCATGGAGCAGTATTATCCTGGTCTGTTCATGGAGCAGTATTATCCTGGTCTGTTCATGGAGCAGTATTATCCTGGTGTATTATCCTGGTCTGTTCATGGAGCAGTATTATCCTGGTCTGTTCATGGAGCAGTATTATCCTGGTCTGTTCATGGAACAGTATTATCCTGGTGTATTATCCTGGTCTGTTCATGGAGCAGTATTATCCTGGTCTGTTCATGGAGCAGTATTATCCTGGTGTGTTATTGCTGGTCTGTTCATGGAGCAGTATTATCCTGGTGTATTATCCTGGTCTGTTCATGAAGCAGTATTATCCTGGTGTGTTATCCTGGTCTGTTCATGGAACAGTATTATCCTGGTCTGTTCATGGAGCAGTATTATCCTGGTGTATTATCCTGGTCTGTTCATGGAACAGTATTATCCTGGTGTATTATCCTGGTCTGTTCATGGAGCAGTATTATCCTGGTCTGTTCATGGAGCAGTATTATCCTGGTGTATTATCCTGGTCTGTTCATGGAGCAGTATTATCCTGGTGTGTTCATGGAACAGTATTATCCTGGTGTATTATCCTGGTCTGTTCATGGAGCAGTTTTATCCTGGTCTGTTCATGGAGCAGTATTATCCTGGTCTGTTCATGGAGCAGTATTATCCTGGTCTGTTCATGGAGCAGTATTATCCTGGTGTATTATCCTGGTGTGTTCATGGAGCAGTTTTATCCTGGTCTGTTCATGAAGCAGTATTATCCTGGTCTGTTCATGAAGCAGTATTATCCTGGTGTGTTATCCTGGTGTGTTCATGGAGCAGTTTTATCCTGGTCTGTTCATGGAGCAGGTTGGGGTGACAAGCCCTGGAAGGGTTGAGGTTGGGGTGACAAGCCCTGGAAGGGTTGAGGTTGGGGTGACAAGCCCTGGAAGGGTTGGGGTTGGGATGAAAACCCCTGGATGGGTTGGGGTTGGGGTGAAAAGGCCCTGGATGTGTTGGGGTGACAAGCCCTGGAAGGGTTTAGGTTGGGGTGACAAGCCCTGGAAGGGTTGAGGTTGGGGTGACAAGCCCTGGAAGGGTTTAGGTTGGGGTGACAAGCCCTGGAAGGGTTGGGGTTGGGGTGACAAGCCCTGGAAGGGTTGGGGTTCCTGGTGACAAGCCCTGGAAGGGTTTAGGTTGGGGTGACAAGCCCTGGAGCAGTATTATCCTGGAAGGGTTTGGGTTGGGGTGACAAGCCCTGGAAGGGTTGGGGTTGGGGTGACAAGCCCTGGAATCCTGGGTGGGTTGGGTTGGGGTTGGGGTGGGGTGAAGGGTGGGGTGGGGTTGGGTTGGGGTTGGGGTTGGGGTTGGGGTTGGGGTGGGGTGGGGTGCAGTTGGGTTGGGGTCTGGGTTGGGGTTGGGGTTGGGTTGGGTTGGGGTTATTGGGTTGGGTTGGGGTTGGGTTGGGTTGCTCATTGGAATTATGAGACTGTTGTTGTGTTCCAGCCTGTATTTATCTTGTCGGTCTACGTTTTTTGTTATAATAATGCTTGTTGATCATTATGTATCTATTGAACTCTAATGCTGCTCAGTGAAATCCTTCACTTGAAGAAGCCTGTTTTGTTCCAGCCTGTCTTTGCCACAGTCAGGTTGTCCGGCCTGGCGAGGTGTCTAAAAGACTGATGTCTGTCCTCCTCGTCTGTCCTGTCTGTCTGTAGGATGGTGGAGGTGGCAGCGTGCCACACCAGCCATACGTCTGCAGCTAAGACTCAGAGCGGTCAGGTGCTGATGTGGGGTCAGTGTAGGGGTCAAGCTGTAGCCTGCCCTCACCTCACTCACTTCGCCAGCACTGACTGGTCTGTTCATGGATTATCCAGTATTATCGCTGTTCGCCACACCCGCTGTCACATGGCACCTCCTGGTCTGTTCATGTAAGACTGACACACCTCCTCATCCTGGGTAAGACTGACACACCTCCTCACCTGGGTAAGACTGACACACCTCCTCACCGTGTGTAAGACTGACACACCTCCTCACCGTGGAACAGTAACACTGTGTGTTCCCCACTGTGGGTAAGACTGACACACCTCCTCACCGTGGGTAAGACTGACACACCTCCCCACTGTGGGTAACACTGACACACCTCCTCACCGTGGGTAAGACTGACACACCTCCTCACCGTGGGTAACACTGACACACCTCCCCACCGTGGGTAAGACTGACACACCTCCCCACTGTGGGTAAGACTGACACACCTCCTCACCGTGGGTAACACTGACACACCTCCTCACCGTGGGTAACACTGACACACCTCCTCACCGTGGGTAACACTGACACACCTCAACCGTGGGTAAGACTGACACACCTCCTCACCGTGGGTAAGACTGACACACCTCCTCAGGGTTGGGGTAAGACTGCCCTGGAAGGGTTTAGGTTGGGGTGACAAGCCTCCTCACCGTGGGTAAGACTGACACAGCTCCTCACCGTGGGTAACACTGACACACCTCCCCACTGTGGGTAAGACTGACACACCTCCCCACTGTGGGTAAGACTGACACACCTCCTCACCGTGGGTAAGACTGACACACCTCCTCACCGTGGGTAAGACTGACACACCTCCTCACCGTGGGTAAGACTGACACACCTCCTCAACCGTGGGTAAGACTGACACACCTCACCGTGGGTAAGACTGACACACCTCCTCACCGTGGGTAAGACTGACACACCTCCTCACCGTGGGTAACACTGACACACCTCCTCAACCGTGGGTAAGACTGACACACCTCCCCACTGTGGGTAAGACTGACACACCTCCTCACCGTGGGTAAGACTGACACACCTCCTCACCGAGGTGTAAGACTGACACACCTCCTCCTGGATAAGACTGACACACCTCGTCTCACCTGTGATAAGGACACACCTCCTCACCGTGGGTAAGACTGACACACCTCCTCACCGTGGATAAGACTGACACACCTGCTCACCGTGGGATAAGACTGCTGTAGCCTGCACCTCCTCACCGTGGCCAAGACTGACATGTCTTCCTCTTCGCTCACCCCGGGTCAGACTGACACACCTCCTCACCGTGGGTAAGACTGACACACCTCCTCACCGTGGGTAAGACTGACACACCTCCTCACCGTGGGTAAGACTGACACACCTCCTCACCGTGGGTAAGACTGACACACCTCCCCACTGTGGGTAACACTGACACACCTCCTCAACCGTGGGTAAGACTGACACACCTCCAGGATGTGATGATGGTTACAGACCTGGGATCAGATACTATTGGAAGTATTTCCAAATAGGTCTGAGTGTTTTCGTTGCTCTGGCCTCTTTTAGAGGACTGACAGATTTTTGTTTTTGTTCTGTGTTATTCAGACGGTGATGACTATCTGACGGTGGCCCAGTCTCTGAAGAGGGAGTTTGACAGCCCGGACATCTCAGATCTCAAGTTCCTTGTGGATGGAAAGTGTATCCACGTACACAAAGCCCTCCTAAAGATCAGGTACCTAAAAGGACTTGACACAGGCAGGCCAATTCACATCTTCTATACCAATCAGATCAGCTCATTTGACAATAGTTGGGAGGGAGGGTGGGTGGTGGGGGAAGAAGATCAGAATTTGAGCTGCCTGTGTAGACGGTGCCAAACAGACCCAGATGGGTCTCCTTTATGGGCCTTGGTCTCACAGAACCACTGTTTAATACAACATGATAATGTTGATTTAGCCAACGTTTTTATCCAAACGACTGTTAACCCGAGACATATTTATTCGGTTTATGCTGTGTGTTTTTAGTATTTCTACTGAAGTTTTGTTACGTCTGTTCACTTTTCCTCTGTCAATACATCATTTATTTGAGGTACAACACCACTCTGAAGGTTATTTAGTTCTTCGCACCCACTATCAACCTGCCTGCTTGCAAAACACAGATCACCGTCTTCGAGCCCGCTGGTCGCTCTCTCTCCCCCCTCCCCTAGTCAAGTCTCTCTCTCCCCCCTCGCCTAGTCAAGTCTCTCTCTCCTCCCCTAGTCAAGTCTCTCTCCCCCTCCCTAGTCAAGTCTCTCTCTCCCCCTCCCCTAGTCAAGTCTCTCTCTCCCCTCCCTAGTCAAGTCTCTCTCTCCCCTCCCTAGTCAAGTCTCTCTCTCTCTCCTCCCTAGTCAAGTCTCTCTCTCTCCTCCCTAGTCAAGTCTCTCTCCCTCCCTAGTCAAGTCTCTCCCCTCCCCTAGTCAAGTCTCTCTCTCTCCCCTCCCCTAGTCAAGTCTCTCTCCCCCTCCCTAGTCAAGTCTCTCTCTCCCCTCCCTAGTCAAGTCTCTCTCTCCCCTCCCTAGTCAAGTCTCTCTCTCTCTCCTCCCTAGTCAAGTCTCTCTATCCCCCTCCCCTAGTCAAGTCTCTCTCTCCCCCTCCCTAGTCAAGTCTCTCTCTCCCCCTCCCCTAGTCAAGTCTCTCTCTCCCTCCCCTAGTCAAGTCTCTCTCTCTCCTCCCTAGTCAAGTCTCTCTCTCCCCCTCCCTAGTCAAGTCTCTCTCTCTCTCCTCCCCTAGTCAAGCCTCTCTCTCTCTCCTCCCTAGTCAAGTCTCTCTCTCTCCCTCCCCTAGTCAAGTCTCTCTCTCTCCCTCCCCTAGTCAAGTCTCTCTCTCTCCCTCCCCTAGTCAAGTCTCTCTCTCCCTCCCTAGTCAAGTCTCTCTCCCCTCCCTAGTCAAGTCTCTCTCCCCCTCCCTAGTCAAGCCTCTCTCTCTCCCCCCTAGTCAAGTCTCTCTCTCCCTCCCTAGTCAAGTCTCTCTCTCTCCTCCCTAGTCAAGTCTCTCCCCCTCCCCTAGTCAAGTCTCTCTCTCTCCCCCCCTAGTCAAGTCTATCTCCTCTCCCTCCCCTAGTCAAGTCTCTCTCCCCTCCCTAGTCAAGTCTCTCTCTCCCCCTCCCTAGTCAAGCCTCTCTCTCTCCTCCCTAGTCAAGCCTCTCTCTCCCCTCCCTAGTCAAGCCTCTCTCTCTCCCTCCCCTAGTCAAGCCTCTCTCTCTCCCCCCCTAGTCAAGCTCTCTCTCTCCCCTCCCCTAGTCAAGTCTCTCTCTCCCCTCCCCTAGTCAAGCCTCTCTCTCCCCTCCCCTAGTCAAGCCTCTCTCTCTCCCCTCCCCTAGTCAAGTCTCTCCCTCCCCTAGTCAAGTCTCTCTCCCCTCCCCTAGTCAAGTCTCTCTCTCCCCCCCTAGTCAAGTCTCTCTCCCTCCCCTAGTCAAGCCTCTCTCTCCCTCCCGAGTCAAGCCTCTCTCTCTCCCTCCCTAGTCAAGCCTCTCTCTCCCTCCCTAGTCAAGTCTCTCTCTCTCCCTCCCTAGTCAAGCCTCTCTCTCTCCCTCCCTAGTCAAGCCTCTCTCTCTCCCTCCCCTAGTCAAGCTCTCTCTCCCTCCCTAGTCAAGCCTCTCTCTCGTCTCCCCTAGTCAAGCCTCTCTCTCGTCTCCCTAGTCAAGTCTCTCTCTCTCTCTCCCTAGTCAAGTCTCTCTCTCTCTCTCCTCCCTAGTCAAGTCTCTCGTCTCCCCTCCCCTAGTCAAGTCTCTCTCTCCCTCCCTAGTCAAGTCTCTCTCTCTCCCTCCCTAGTCAAGTCTCTCTCTCCCTCCCTAGTCAAGTCTCTCTCTCCCCTCCCTAGTCAAGCCTCTCTCTCTCCCTCCCTAGTCAAGTCTATCTCCTCTCCCCTAGTCAAGTCTCTCTCCCTCCCTAGTCAAGTCTCTCTCTCTCCCTCCCTAGTCAAGTCTATCTCCTCTCCCCTAGTCAAGTCTCTCTCCCTCCCCTAGTCAAGTCTATCTCCTCTCCCTAGTCAAGTCTCTCTCCCTCCCCTAGTCAAGTCTCTCTCTCTCCCTCCCTAGTCAAGTCTATCTCCTCTCCCCTAGTCAAGCCCTCTCTCTCCTCCCTAGTCAAGTCTATCTCCCTCCCTAGTCAAGTCTCTCTCCCTCCCTAGTCAAGTCTCTCTCTCCCCCCCCTAGTCAAGCCTCTCTCTCCCCTCCCTAGTCAAGCCTCTCTCTCCCCTCCCTAGTCAAGCCTCTCTCTCTCCCTCCCTAGTCAAGCCTCTCTCTCTCCCTCCCCTAGTCAAGTCTCTCTCTCCTCCCCTCCCTAGTCAAGTCTCTCTCTCCTCCCTCCCTAGTCAAGTCTCTCTCTCCCCTCTCCCTAGTCAAGTCTCTCTCTCCCCCTCCCCTAGTCAAGTCTCTCTCTCCCCCTCACCTAGTCAGGTCTCTCTCTCCCCCTCCCTAGTCAAGTCTCTCCCTCCCTAGTCAAGTCTCTCTCTCTCCCTCCCTAGTCAAGTCTATCTCTCTCTCCCCCTCCCTAGTCAAGTCTCTCTCCCCCTCCCTAGTCAAGTCTCTCTCTCCCCTCCCTAGTCAAGTCTCTCTCTCCCCCTCACCTAGTCAGGTCTCTCTCTCCCCCTCCCTAGTCAAGTCTCTCTCTCTCCCTCCCTAGTCAAGTCTCTCTCTCCCCTCCCTAGTCAAGTCTATCTCTCTCTCTCCCTCCCTAGTCAAGTCTCTCTCTCCCCCTCCCCTAGTCAAGTCTCTCTCTCTCCTCCCTAGTCAAGTCTATCTCTCTCCCCTCCCTAGTCAAGTCTATCTCTCTCTCCCCCTCCCCTAGTCAAGTCTCTCTCTCCCCTCCCTAGTCAAGTCTCTCTCTCCCCTCCCTAGTCAAGTCTCTCTCTCTCCCCTCCCTAGTCAAGCCTCTCTCTCTCCCTCCCTAGTCAAGCCTCTCTCTCTCCCCTCCCTAGTCAAGTCTCTCTCTCCCCATCCCCTAGTCAAGTCTCTCTCTCCCCCTCCCCTAGTCAAGCCTCTCTCTCTCCCCTCCCCTAGTCAAGCCTCTCTCTCTCCCTCCCTAGTCAAGTCTCTCTCTCCCCCTCCCTAGTCAAGCCTCTCTCTCCCCCTCCCTAGTCAAGCCTCTCTCTCCCCCTCCCCTAGTCAAGCCTCTCTCTCTCCCTCCCCTAGTCAAGCCTCTCTCCCCTCCCCTAGTCAAGTCTCTCTCTCTCTCCCTCCCCTAGTCAAGCCTCTCTCTCCCCTCCCCTAGTCAAGTCTCTCTCTCCCCCTCCCCTAGTCAAGCCTCTCTCTCTCCCCTCCCCTAGTCAAGCCTCTCTCTCTCCCCTCCCCTAGTCAAGCCTCTCTCTCTCCCCTCCCCTAGTCAAGCCTCTCTCTCTCCCTCCCCTAGTCAAGCCTCTCTCTCTCCCTCCCCTAGTCAAGTCTCTCTCTCCCCTCCCTAGTCAAGCTCTCTCTATCTCTCTCCCTCTCCCTAGTCAAGCCTCTCTCTCTCCCTCCCCGAGTCAAGTCTCTCTCTCTCTCCCTAGTCAAGCCTCTCTCTCTCCTCCCCTAGTCAAGTCTCTCTCTCTCCTCCCCTAGTCAAGTCTCTCTCTCTCTCTCCCCTCCCTAGTCAAGTCTCTCTCTCCCCTCCCCTAGTCAAATCTCTCTCTCTCTCCCCTCCCCTAGTCAAGTCTCTCTCTCTCCCTCCCTAGTCAAGTCTCTCTCTCTCCCCTCCCTAGTCAAGTCTCTCGTCTCCCCCTCCCTAGTCAAGTCTCTCCCTCCCTAGTCAAGTCTCTCTCTCTCTCCCTCCCTAGTCAAGTCTCTCGTCTCCCCCTCCCCTAGTCAAGTCTCTCTCTCTCCCTCCCTAGTCAAGTCTCTCTCTCTCCCTCCCTAGTCAAGTCTCTCTCTCTCCCCTCCCTAGTCAAGTCTCTCTCTCCCCCTCCCTAGTCAAGCCTCTCTCCCCCTCCCTAGTCAAGTCTCTCTCTCTCCCCTCCCTAGTCAAGTCTCTCTCTCTCCCCTCCCTAGTCAAGTCTCTCTCTCTCCCTCCCCTAGTCAAGCCTCTCTCTCTCTCCCTCCCCTAGTCAAGTCTCTCTCTCTCCTCCCTAGTCAAGTCTCTCTCTCTCCCTCCCTAGTCAAGCCTCTCTCTCGTCTCCCCTAGTCAAGTCTCTCTCTCCCCCTCCCCTAGTCAAGCCTCTCTCCCCTCCCCTAGTCAAGCCTCTCTCTCTCCCCTCCCCTAGTCAAGTCTCTCTCTCTCTCCCCTCCCCTAGTCAAGTCTCTCTCTCTCCCCTCCCCTAGTCAAGTCTCTCTCTCTCCCCTCCCCTAGTCAAGGCGAGCTAAAACGTGTGACTTCTTTCCATTATACACATGTTGCCACAGGTTCAGAGTTAGTTTTTTTATGCCACCCCACAAACGGCTACAAACATTTCTATAAACAATGTGTTGAAATGACATGGTGATTTCCAGTAGTTGCCTTCCTTGTCTCCTCCCAAGTCTGCTATGTTTGTGTTACCACTGTGTTGTATGAAACTATGATTCGGTCTCGGTGTGTCTGTCCTTCCTGTTGACGCTATGAGGAAGCAAGGACATGGCTATTGTTTCCCCTCTGGTTCTCTTTTTTTTTTCTGGTTCTTTATATAAACTCGCACGCAACATCCTCATGCCTTAAACGCTATCGTTTTCCATTTGCCAAATCAGAGGTAAAGAAAATGTATTTATTTTTACAGTTTACAAAACATTAAGTACACCTGCTGTCCCTCCCCCCCCCCTGACATAGATTGACCAGGTGAAAACATTAAGTACACCTGCTGTCCCCCCCCCTGACATAGATTGACCAGATGAAAACATTAAGTACCCCTCCCCCCCACCTGACATAGATTGACCAGATGAAAACATTAAGTACACCTGCTGTCCCCCCCCACCTGACATAGATTGACCAGGTGAAAACATTAAGTACACCTGCTGTCCCCCCCCCCACCACCTGACATAGATTGACCAGGTGAAAGCTACGATCCCTTATTTAATGTCGCTCAGTGTAGATGAAGGAGAGGAGGATTGGACTCCATTTGAGACATGGATTGTGTGCCTTTCAGAGGGTGAATGGGCAAGACATTGATGTGTTATTTGAATGGGGAAGTGGTAGTAGGTGCCAGAGGCAGGTGTTCCTAATGTTTGGTGTACTCCGTGTAGAAACTAGATGCATATTTACAAAAGTATATGGACACCTCTTCCAATTAGTGGATTCGGGCTATTTTAGCCACACACCAGTTGCTAGCAGGTTGTTAAAAATCGAGCACACAGCATTGCAATCTCCATAGACAAACATTGGAAGTAGAATGGCCCCTACTGAAGAACTCAGTGACTTTCAACGTGGCACTGTTATAGGGATGCCATCTTTCCAATAAGTCAGTTTGTCATATTCTTGCTCTGCTAGAGCTGCCCCGGTCAACTGTAAGTGCTGTTATTTTGAAGTGGAAACATCTAGGAGCAACAACGGCTCAGACGTGGAGTGGTAGGCCACACAAGCTCACAGAACGGGAGTGGTGAGTGCTGAAGCGCGTAAAACAATTATCTGTCCTCGGTTGCAACAGTCACTACCAAGTTCCAAACTGCCTCTGGAAGCAACGTCAACACAAGAACTGTTCGTCGGAAGCTTCATGAAATGGGTTTCCGTGGCCGAGCAGCAGCACACAAGCCTAAGATCACCATGTCCAATGACAAGCGTCGACTGGAGTGGTGTAAAGCTCAGCGCCATTGGACTCTGGAGCAGTGGAAACGCGTTCTCTGGTGATGAATCACGCTTCACTATCTGGCAGTCCGAAGGACTTATCTGGGGTTTGGCGGATGCCAGGAGAACACTATTTGCCCCAATGCATAGTGCCAACTGTAAAGTTTGGTGGATGAGGAATAATGGTCTGGGGCTGTTTTTCATGATTCGGGCCCCTTAGTTCCAGTGAAGGGAAATCTTAACGCTACAACATACGATGACATTATAGATGATTCTGTGCTTCCAACTTTATGGTAACAGTTTGGGGAAGGCCCTTTCCTGTTTCAGCATGACAATGTCCCCGCGCACAAAGCGAAGTCCATACAGAAATGGTTTGTCAAGATCGGTGTGGAAGAACTTGACTGGCCTGCACAGAGCCCTGACCTCAACCCCATCGAACACCTTTGGGATGAATTGGAACACCGACTGCGAGCCAGGCCTAATCGCCCAACATCAGTGTTCCCAACCTCACTAATGCTCTTGTGGCTGAATGGAAGCAAGTCCCCACAGCAATGTTCCAACATCTAGTGGAAAGCCTTCCCAGAAGACTGGAGCCTGTTATAGCAGCAAGGGGGAGGTCCACCTCCATATTAATGCCCATGATTTTGGAATGAGATGTTCGATGAGCAGGTGTCCACATACTTTTGGTCATGTAGTGCATCTAATATGCAGCTAGCAGAGAGCAACATGAGCTGAATTAAAACTTCACATCAGGGTGCATTTTCCATGGTGACTGGTCTGTTGTCACCCTCCACGGTAACTGATCTCCACAGTGACTGATCGCCACGGTGACTGATCTCCACGGTGACTGATCATCTCCACGGTGACTGATCTCCACGGTGACTGATCGCCACGGTGACTGATCTGTTGTCACCCTCCACGGTGACTGATCTCCACTGTGACTGATCTCCACGGTGACTGATCTCCACGGTGACTGATCGCCACGGTGACTGATCGCCACGGTGACTGATCTCCACGGTGACTGATCTGTCGCCACCCTCCACGGTGACTGATCTCCACGGTGACTGATCTGTTGTCATCTTTCCATGTTTTCAGGTGTGAACATTTCCGTGTGTTGCTGAACGAGACAGACGAGGAGTCTATTGAGATTCACCAGTTCTCTTACCTGGTCTACAGGGCCTTCCTCGAATACCTTTACACAGACACCATCAACCTGCCTCCGGAGGACGCCATAGGTTCATATATTTATTAACCTTTTATTTAACCAGGAAAGTCAGTTAAGAACAAATTCTTATTTGCAATGACGGCCTGGGAACAGTGGGTTAAACTGCCTTTGTTCAGGAGGCAGATAGAACAGATTCGTACCTTGTCAGCTCGGGGGATTTGATCTTGCAACCTTTCAGTTACTAGTCCAACGCTCTAACCACTAGGCTACCCTGCCACCTCTACACTCTAACCACTAGGCTACCCTGCCACCTCTACACTCTAACCACTAGGCTACCCTGCCACCTCTACACTCTAACCACTAGGCTACCCTGCCACCTCTACACTCTAACCACTAGGCTACCCTGCCACCTCTACACTCTAACCACTAGGCTGCCCTGCCACCTCTACACTCTAACCACTAGGCTACCCTGCCACCTCTACACTCTAACCACTAGGCTACCCTGCCACCTCTACACTCTAACCACTAGGCTACCCTGCCACCTCTACACTCTAACCACTAGGCTACTCTGCCACCTCTACACTCTAACCACTAGGCTACCCTGCAGCCTCTACACTCTAACCACTAGGCAACCCTGCCACCTCTAACCACTAGGCTACCCTGCTGCCTCTACACTCTAACCACTAGGCAACCCTGCCACCTCTAACCACTAGGCTACCCTGCCTCCTCTACACTCTAACCACTAGGCTACCCTGCCACCTCTACACTCTAACCACTAGGCTACCCTGCCTCCTCTACACTCTAACCACTAGGCTACCCTGCAGCCTCTACACTCTAACCACTAGGCTACCCTGCCACCTCTACACTCCAACCACTAGGCTACTCTGCCACCTCTACACTCTAACCACTAGGCTACCTGCCACCTCTACACTCTAACCACTAGGCTACCCTGCCACCTCACCTCTAACCACTAGGCTACCCTGCCACCTCTACACTCTAACCACTAGGCTATCCTGCCACCTCTACACTCCAACCACTAGGCTACCCTGCCACCTCTACACTCTAACCACTAGGCTACCCTGCCACCTCTACACTCTAACCACTAGGCTACCCTGCCACCTCTACACTCTAACCACTAGGCTACCCTGCCACCTCTACACTCCAACCACTAGGCCACCCTGCCACCTCTACACTCTAACCACTAGGCTACTCTGCCACTTCTACACTCTAACCACTAGGCAACCCTGCCACCTCTAACCACTAGGCTACCCTGCCGCCTCTACACTCTACCCACTAGGCTACCTACCCTGACGCCTCTACACTCTAACCACTAGACTACCTACCCTGACGCCTCTACACTCTAACCACTACTCTACCCTGCCACCTCTACACTCTAACCACTACTCTACCCTGCCACCTCTACACTCTAACCACTAGGCTACCCTGCCGCCTCTACACTCTAACCACTAGGCTACCATGCCACCTCTACATTCTAACCACTAGGCTACCCTGCCACCTCTACACTCTAACCACTAGGCTACCCTGCCACCTCTACACTCTAACCACTAGGCTACCCTGCCACCTCTACACTCTAACCACTAGGCTACCTTGACGCCTGGTACACCACAGTGTTTCCCCTAGATTATTCTCCAGGCGGGGGTGTAAAGAACTCCATAAGTACACCACAGTGTTTCCCCTAGATTATTCTCAGGGCCTGCCAACTCCATAAATACACCACAGTGTTTCCCCTAGATTATTCTCCGGGCGGGGGTGTAAAGAACTCCATAAGTACACCACAGTGTTTCCCCTAGATTATTCTCCGGGCGGGGGTGTAAAGAACTCCATAAGTACACCACAGTGTTTCCCCTAGATTATTCTCCAGGCGGGGGTGTAAAGAACTCCATAAGTACACCACAGTGTTTCCCCTAGATTATTTATTTACCAGACGTGGCCTCATGTGAGTTATGACAGCTTATAGAAAGTATTGTAAATGCACTAGAATTCCACCGTTAACCTGGACTCAGAAGGAGATCACTATAAAATGACTGGGTTACCATTTGGGCCGTATTCCATGCATCTCTCCTGTGTGTACCGTAGGTCTCCTGGACTTAGCTACGTTCTACCGTGAGACGCGTCTGAAGAGACTGTGTCAGGAGACCATCAAGAGAGGCATCTCTGAGGAAAACGCGATTACACTGCTCTCTGCTGCCGTCAAGTACGAGGCCAGGGTAAGAGGCTTTACACGTTCTCTTTGTCCTCCCGTAGACCCTGAACACTGACCAGCCAGCCCAGACCCTCTCTGTTGTCCTCCCGTAGACCCTGAACACTGACCAGCCAGCCCAGACCCTCTCTGTTGTCCTCCTGACAGACCTGAACACTGACCAGCCAGCCCAGACCCTCTCTGTTGTCCTCCCGTGGAGATTGAACCTGGACCAGCCAGCCCAGATCTCTCTAAAATGACTGGGAACACCACCAGCCAGCCCAGACCTCTCTGTTGTCCTCCCGTAGGAACACTGACCAGCCAGCCCAGACCCTCTCTGTTGTCCTCCGAGACCCTGAACACTGACCATCTCTGAGCCCAGACCCTCACTGCTGTCCTCCCCAGACCCTGAACACTGACCAGCCAGCCCAGACGTTCTCTTGTCCTCCCGTAGACCCTGAACACTGACCAGCCAGCCCAGACCCTCTCTGTTGTCCTCCCGTAGACCCTGAACACTGACCAGCCAGCCCAGACCCTCTCTGTTGTCCTCCCGTAGACCTGAACACTGACCAGCCAGCCCAGACCCTCTCTGTTGTCCTCCCGTAGGAACACTGACCAGCCAGCCCAGACCCTCTCTGTTGTCCTCCCGTAGGAACACTGACCAGCCAGCCCAGACCCTCTCTGTTGTCCTCCCGTAGACCTGAACACTGACCAGCCAGCCCAGACCCTCTCTGTTGTCCTCCCGTAGACCTGAACACTGACCAGCCAGCCCAGACCCTCTCTGTTGTCCTCCCGTAGACCTGAACACTGACCAGCCAGCCCAGACCCTCTCTGTTGTCCTCCCGTAGACCCTGAACACTGACCAGCCAGCCCAGACCCTCTCTGTTGTCCTCCCGTAGACCCTGAACACTGACCAGCCAGCCCAGACCCTCTCTGTTGTCCTCCCGTAGGAACACTGACCAGCCAGCCCAGACCCTCTCTGTTGTCCTCCCGTAGACCTGAACACCAGTAGTTCCTCTACCAGTCACTGCCCTCTGTGTTGTTCTCGTTGTGTTGTTTGTGTTGTTCTCGTTGTGTTGTTGTGTTGTTCTCGTTGTGTTGTTCTCGTTGTGTTGTTGTGTTGTTCTCGTTGTGTTGTTCTCATTGTACCAGTAGTTCCTCTACCAGTCACTTTCCTCTGTGTTGTTCTCGTTGTGTTGTTCTCGTTGTGTTGTGTTGTTGTGTTGTTCTCGTTGTGTTGTTGTGTTGTTCTCGTTGTGCTGTTCTCGTTGTGTTGTTCTCGTTGTACCAGTAGTTCCTCTACCAGTCACTTTCCTCTGTGTTGTACTCCTCCTGTCCCCAGCGCTGACCACTGACCAGCCATCCATCTCCCTGTTCCTCCTACAGGACCTGGAAGAGTTCTGCTTCAAGTTCTGTGTCAACCACCTGACAGCCGTTACGCAGACGCAGGCCTTCGCCGACATGGACCACGAGCTGCTGAAGGCCTTCATCAGTAAAGCTAGCCGTTATGGGGCCTTCAAAAACTGACTGGTTCGACAGCCCACTAGCTAAGACTCTGGGTTAAGAGACTGGGGAATGGGGGAGGGGGATGGGGGAGTGGGATGGAGGAGCAGGAAGGGGAAAGGGGGGATGGGAGTGGGGGGGGCAGGAAGGAGAATGGGGATGGAAGAGAGGGATGAAGGCAGATGGATACCTATCTGAGAGAGAGGGGACAGAGATGTCTCAACCCTGGGAGAGAGGGGACAGAGATGTCTCAACCCTGAGAGAGAGGGGACAGAGATGTCTCAACCCTGAGAGAGAGGGGACAGAGATGTCTCAACCCTGGGAGAGAGGGGACAGAGATGTCTCAACCCTGGGAGAGAGGGGACAGAGATGTCTCAACCCTGAGAGAGAGGGGACAGAGATGTCTCAACCCTGAGAGAGAGGGGACAGAGATGTCTCAACCCTGGGAGAGAGGGGACAGAGATGTCTCAACCCTGGGAGAGAGGGGACAGAGATGTCTCAACCCTGGGAGAGAGGGGACAGAGATGTCTCAACCCTGGGAGAGAGGGGACAGAGATGTCTCAACCCTGGGAGAGAGGGGACAGAGATGTCTCAACCCTGGGAGAGAGGGGACAGAGATGTCTCAACCCTGGGAGAGAGGGGACAGAGATGTCTCAACCCTGGGAGAGAGGGGACAGAGATGTCTCAACCCTGGGAGAGAGGGGACAGAGATGTCTCAACCCTGGGAGAGAGGGGACAGAGATGTCTCAACCCTGGGAGAGGGGACAAACTGTGTACTTATTGGATCCTGGGTGAAGAGATTTGGGCTTTGGGGGCTTTAGTGATTTTAACACCCTGGACCCGGAGCAAGCCCTCACCTGTAACTCTGGTCCAATAGGGCACAGATACTGTTAGAGGAGGGAGGGTCGTCTCTGTCTGCTGCCGTGGTGGTTTTAATGCTATTGGACGTCCTTCACTCTGGTCCTGTAGGTGCTGTTACATCACACTAGCACCGAACAGGAGACCAAACGGACAGGGGAAAACAACGGCCTATTGGCAGTTAAAGACAAAATGGACACCAACTAACTGCAAATGGTAGATTCCATATTTTAGTCACGCTCAGAAGGTCAAAAGGTTATTTGGCCAAGCTGTTTCATACGGTGCTGTGCTGCTTGTATATTGATGTGCTTTTGTCGTTCATTCATTATTGTATTACTAGTACTGTCTGGTCTAGTCTCACTAGCTGCTATGTTACCAAGTCATCTCACCCACGATGAGCTAATTATCTGATAGGAAATGATACACACACACATTTCATTATTGACTCAGAAGGGGGAGTAGCGATCTCTTAAAGTGCTTACTTACGCATGTCTGTCGTTCATTAACTCACTGTCTGTGCAGCTGTAAACATATATTAGTTCTAACAGGAAACATGACAAACAACCTCCATTAGCTTTCTATGGATTTACTGTGAGTGACATCACATGCATCCTAAATGATTCCCTATATAGTGCATTACTTTTGACCAGGGCACGAAGGGGGGGACCAGGGCCCGTAAGGGGGACCAGGGCTCGTAAGGGGAGGGAGGGGAACCAGGGCTCGTAATGGGGGGGGGAACCAGGGCTCGTAAGTGGGGGAAACCAGGGCTCGTAAGGGGGAAACCAGGGCTCGTAAGGGGGGAACCAGGGCTGGGGAGGGGAGGGGGACCAGGGCCCGTAAGGGGGAAGACCAGGGCTCGTAAGGGGGGGGACCAGGGCTCGTAAGGGGGAGACCAGGGCTCATAAGGGGGGACCAGGGCTCGTAAAGGGGGGACCAGGGCTCGTAAGGGGGAGACCAGGGCTCATAAGGGGGGGGGACCAGGGCTCGTAAAGGGGGGACCAGGGCTCGTAAAGGGGGGACCAGGGCTCATAAGGGGGGACCAGGGCTCATAAGGGGGGACCAGGGCTCGTAAAGGGGGGACCAGGGCTCGTAAAGGGGGACCAGGGCTCGTAAAGGGGGGGACCAGGGCTCATAAGGGGGGGACCAGGGCTCGTAAGGGGGACCAGGGCTCGTAAAGGGGGAGACCAGGGCTCATAAGGGGGGACCAGAGCGTGATCAGGATCCATAGGGGGAACACTGTGTTGGGGATAGGTTATCATTTGGTAGCAGACATGGTAGAAAAACAGCATCATATTGGCGCCTTGCAGATAAAGGTATATTTAGGTAGTTTAGGGGCCTCTATTCAAGCTTTACAGATTGAGTGATACAAATGTCAATGTAATTTCCGAATAGAGAGAAGTGAGCAGCGTTTACCGTGTCCGTTATAACGCAGAAACATTCCCTTTTTAACTTTGAATCATGACGTAAGGCTGATCTTCTGTGAAATGGATTGCATGGAGCCCCGGGTTATATTGGTGGAACTCACCCTCTCTCTTCACAGGGGGGCTTTAATGTCAGTAACGTGGCAGTACCCTCTCTCTTCACAGGGGGGCTTTAATGTCAGTAACGTGGCAGTACCCTCTCTCTTCACAGGGGGGCTTTAATGTCAGCAACGTGGCAGTACTGCCTAGTCCCAGTGCAAATGACAACAGAATGTGGTTCCTTCAACTTGGATCTATTAAGAGAGTCCTATAGGCCTGTTTATACAGAAACAATATGATCAAATGCTTTGTCATCGAGAAGCCAATGATGTTTTAATAAATCTGGATGAAGCTGTCATTCTTTGGTTCTGTTTTAGCTACTGGGTCCATTTGGAGATGTACAACCCCCCGGCCATTTTGGAGATGTACAACCCCCCCCCCGGCCATTTTGGAGATGTACAACCCCCCGGGTACATAGGTAATAGGGAGCCATTTGGGGTGCAGAATGTGCCGTCTGGTGTCAGTGCTACCCATTCTAACTTGTCCATAATACTGAATAACCTTTGTACACCGAGGTGTGATGCCTGCTGTGAACCAGAGGGGGGCAGTGTTTCATTCTTCCGTACTTTCATTCTGACAGAAAGCTTCTGGGCCTCGTTTATAAAACGGACTTCCGATCAATTTTGATCTTAAGTATAACTTACCCAGAAAACCACATATAAGTAGTTATTTATGGAAATGATCGTATCTCTACTCAGAGTCTAGACTTGACGTAAGTGATTTCCCCTGCGGGTTATATATGACTATATTTTCCCCTTGTAGTTTAAGGTCAGACCATTTTATTTTTCACATCAGCCACAGTTCTGTCTTGCTGTCCCGGCTCGTTCACTGCAGCGGTGACACACTCCCCAAAGATACCTGTTTCTGGCTTTTGTTTGACAACCCCACTATTTAGTCCCACCGAATAATACGCGTTGCCCGTCTTCAATCTCCTCCTACCATCGCCGTGATCTCGTCTTTCGGACCGTGGCTAATTCCTGGCTAAACCCTCGTTTGTGCTATCATTCTATACGGGGAAATCGCTGATTGTAAAGGCACATTTCAGGTGTCGTTAATTAGAGATTTATATAGACGACAAATGGGCCTCTTAGAAGCTGCCTACGCAAGGTTTTTCATGCTCAGTGTGCTTCATGCTTGAAACGTAAACACCGTTGGAAATTATTTTACGACCAAGTATAAATCTTAACGTTTAGGTATAAATGAGGTCTCCTGGTCCTTGTGGGGATAATGGGGACATTTTATGTTTTCATGTTTTCAGCTTTTTCCATGACATTTGCAGGTATTTAAATTTTTTTTTAAATCAGCTTTTACTTATTTTCCGGTCTTTACTTTGTAGTTTCCAAATGACTTGCCAATTTCCTGCTTAAACGGGTTATAACAAAACAATTTTAGTCGTTTAGCTTGGAGAAAACATTTGGGGAAATAACTTGTGATTTCTGACATGATAAGGATGCCCACAAGTCTCTCCAAGTCGCACGTAAAGCACTTGTAATTCCTATTGATGGTATCAAATATCACTTCTGAACTATGGGCTTAAGTCTCACCACCGATGCTGTCGTACAACACAGGAACCGATAAACAATCGCCATTTCACTCTCCTCACACCAATGATGCTTTACAATTTATATTCTGTTTTTGCTGTAGTCAATGATTTGTCTATGAAGGTGTGGAAAAGTGTTTATTTTTTAATATATTTTTTAAAAGATTCTCCACACTGACTTGTACATCACATTCTATCTCAATGAGGCCTTGGTCAAACTGAATGGTCAAAGAGTTCATAAATATGGTTTGAATAAAGTAACAAAATGCTAAGCTGCTCCAACTAAACTAAAAACAGAGAGAAAAGCTTACAACCTTATTCCTCTCTTGTTCCGACGGTTTGTTTTGGGCAGGATGTGACGTGCTGCCGTAGGATTGGTCAATAGTTGTGCACTCTCTAGGGAATAGGGTGCCATTTGGGACACAGTCCAGAAGGTACTTCCTGGGTGATTAGCTGTACCAAATAATACCAAAGTATTGAGGGTAAGATACCAGTACTTAAGTACCTATCTTCAATTAACACAACAAGCATGCTCAAATCCCCCCCCCCCCCCCCCCCATACACAGATCTGGCATGTATAGGATCTGGTTTCAGAGCTCACACATGTACAGTACACACACACACATTCATGCTACACACACATCACAACTGTTGTTACCAGACTCTTATTATGATTGCTAATACTGCAACATTTAAATACTTACCCCTCAGTTCCCCCTTTCCCTGATACAGGTGTAAATATTGGGACTATAAACTGTGCCTTCCTGTATTATACTAATGAGAAAATGTTTATTCTACTGAGACATTTACTTTATGTTCCTATTGTTATACTTTATTCATTCTTATTTGTTGTTGCGTTGTAGAGAGAGAATCTACACGCAAGCATTTGGTTGGACGGTGTTTACCATGTGTATCCTGTACATACGACTAATAAAACTGGAAACTTGGCCACAAATATACACTGTTCTCATTCACTAGTTAAGCCTGTACTCCGAGACAGAATAGGGTATGGAATTGTATTGAATAGTTTGGGGTAGGCCTCGTCTCCGAGGTTGGTTACAGTGAAGTGGTTTATTGTATGAGTGATCCCATAGGTTAATCAGCAAGCGTGGTGGAATTGCCTTCATGCTCATTGGCTGAAGTTAATAGGCGAATGACATTCCGCATGCTTGCTAATATTAAACATGGACACACCCATATCAATACCTGCTCTACTGATCAGGTAACATTATAATCAATACCTGCTCTACTGATCAGGTAACATTATAATCAATACCTGCTCTACTGATCAGGTAACATTATAATCAATACCTGCTCTACTGATGAGGTAACATTATAATCAATACCTGCTCTACTGATCAGGTAACATTATAATCAATACCTGCTCTACTGATCAGGTAACATTATAATCAATACCTGCTCTACTGATCAGGTAACATTATAATCAATACCTGCTCTACTGATCAGGTAACATTATAATCAATACCTGCTCTACTGATGAGGTAACATTATAATCAATACCTGCTCTACTGATCTGGTAACATAATAATCAATACATGCTCTACTGATCAGGTAACATTATAATCAATACCTGCTCTACTGATCTGGTAATATTATAATCAATACCTGCTATACTGATCAGGTAACATTATAATCAATACCTGCTCTACTGATCAGGTAACATTATAATCAATACCTGCTCTACTGATGAGGTAACATTATAATCAATACCTACTATACTGATCAGGTAACATTATAATCAATACCTGCTCTACTGATCAGGTAACATTGTAATCAATACCTGCTATACTGATGTGGTAACATTATAATCAATACTATATCAATACCTGCTCTACTGATCGGGTAACATAATCAATACCTTCTATACTGATCAGGTAACATTATAATCAATACCTTCTATACTGATGAGGTAACATTATAATCAATACCTGCTCTACTGATCAGGTAACATTATAATCAATACCTACTCTACTGATCAGGTAACATTATAATCAATACCTGCTATACTGATGAGATTACATAATCAACACCTGCTATACTGATGAGGTAACATAATAATCAATACCTGCTCTACTGATCAGGTAACATTAAAATCAATACCTGCTATACTGATGAGGTAACATAATAATCAATACCTGCTATACTGATGTAGTAACATAATAATCAATACCTGCTATACTGATGAGGTAACAATCAATACTATATCAATACCTGCTATACTGATGAGGTAACATTATAATCAATACTATATCAATACCTGCTATACTGATGTAGTAACATTATAATCAATACTATATCAATACCTGCTATACTGATGTAGTAACATTATAATCAATACTATATCAATACCTGCTATACTGATGAGGTAACATAATAATCAATACCTGCTCTACTGATGAGGTAACATAATAATCAATACCTGCTCTACTGATGAGGTAACATAATAATCAATACCTGCTATACTGATGTAGTAACATTTACACATCAAGCTCATGTAAGGGCAAGGCAGGGCTAGCTCACTCTGCTCCAAGACTCAGAGATGTAGATACCAAGGCAGGGCCAGCTCACTCTGCTCCAAGACTCAGAGATGTAGATACCAAGGCAGGGCCAACTCACTCTGCTCCAAGACTCAGAGATTTAGATACCAAGGCAGGGCCAGATCACTCTGCTCCAAGACTCAGAGATGTAGATACCAAGGCAGGGCCAGATCACTCTGCTCCAAGACTCAGAGATTTAGATACCAAGGCAGGGCCAACTCACTCTGCTCCAAGACTCAGAGATTTAGATACCAAGGCAGGGCCAGATCACTCTGCTCCAAGACTCAGAGATTTAGATACCAAGGCAGGGCCAGATCACTCTGCTCCAAGACTCAGAGATGTAGAGACCAAGGCAGGGCCAGCTCACTCTGCTCCAAGACTCAGAGATGTAGATACCAAGGCAGGGCCAGATCACTCTGCTCCAAGACTCAGAGATTTAGATACCAAGGCAGGGCCAACTCACTCTGCTCCAAGACTCAGAGATTTAGATACCAAGGCAGGGCCAGATCACTCTGCTCCAAGACTCAGAGATGTAGATACCAAGGCAGGGCCAGATCACTCTGCTCCAAGACTCAGAGATTTAGACACCAAGGCAGGGCCAGATCACTCTGCCCCAAGACTGAGATTTAGTCTTTAACTCCTTGCCCTGCTCCAGAGCACCACGTTAGTAATTTTATAGCTACCTAGCATGTTGCCTGTATATCCCTGACCGAATGTCAGAATAGTAACCAAATCAAATCCAATCTACCATCTACATGTGTTGTGTTGAATGAGAGGCTGAAACGAGCAGTTGAGCCTCCACCACATGCATCCAATCTAGTTTGACTAGCAAATTACTAACTCATCAGACCAGATCTATGGACAGGAAACACGAAGCCAGGGGATGAGGTAGAAAGAAGAGATATCTAATGCTCTGTGCCCCCTTTTAGCCTGGCTGGATTATGTACGTAGAGAGAGAACAACATTTAGGATTAACAGGGATTATCTCTGGGTCAACTAGTGGTGTTTCTAGCTTTTTGTTTCTGATTGTTATTAACTCAATGCTTAATATATGATTAACACTAGATTATACATTTGGGTAATAGATAATTAACTCTGGTAATTTTGTCTAATAGATTATGAATAATATATTATTAACTCAGACAATGTTTCTGATAGATTATTGACACAGACAATGTTTCTGATAGATTATTGACACAGACAATTATTAACACAGACAAAAATGGAGCATGATGGCGATTACCCATCACATGTACAACAACTACTTTCCCCTCCTAATATAGTGCAGGACTTTTCCCCTAATATAGTGCAGGCCCTTTCCCCCCTAATATAGTGCAGGCCCTTTCCCCCTAATATAGTGCAGGACTTTCCCCCCTAATATAGTGCAGGACTTTTCCCCTAATATAGTGCAGGCCCTTTCCCCCCTAATATAGTGCAGGACATTTCCCCCTAATATAGTGCAGGCCCTTTCCCCCTAATATAGTGCACTACTTTTCCCCTAATATAGTGCAGGACTTTTCCCCTAATATAGTGCAGGACTTCTCCCTAATATAGTGCAGGACTTTTCCCCTAATATAGTGCAGGACTTTCCCCCTAATATAGTGCAGGCCCTTTCCCCCTAATATAGTGCAGGACTTTTCCCCCCTAATATAGTGCAGGACTTTTCCCCCCTAATATAGTGCAAGACTTTTCCCCCCTAATATAGTGCAGGACTTTTCCCCCCTAATATAGTGCAGGACTTTTCCCCCCTAATATAGTGCAGGACTTTTCCCCCCTAATATAGTGCAGGACTTTTCCCCTAATATAGTGCAGGACTTTTCCCCCTAATATAGTGCAGGACTTTTCCCCTAATATAGTGCAGGACTTTTCCCCTAATATAGTGCAGGACTTTTCCCCTAATATAGTGCAGGACTTTTCCCCCTAATATAGTGCAGGACTTTCCCCTAATATAGTGCAGGACTTTCCCCCTAATATAGTGCAGGACTTTTCCCCTAATATAGTGCAGGACTTTTCCCCCTAATATAGTCAGGCCCTTCCCCCCTAATATAGTGCAGACTTTTCCCCCTTTCCCCCTAATATAGTGCAGGACTTTTCCCCCAAATATAGTGCAGGACTTTTCCAGGACCCAAATATAGTGCAGGACTTTTCCCCTAATATAGTGCAGGACTTTTCCCCCAAATATAGTGCAGGACTTTTCCCCTAATATAGTGCCCTACTTTTCCCCCTAATATAGTGCACTACTTTTCCCCTAATATAGTGCAGGACTTTCCCCTAATATAGTGCAGGACTTTTCCCTCCTAATATAGTGCACTACTTTTCCCCCTAATATAGTGCACTACTCCTCCCCCACTAATATAGTGCACTACTTTTTCCCCCTCATATAGTGCACTACTTTTCTCCCCTAATATTGTGCAGGACTTTTCCCCCTAATATAGTGCACTACTTTCCCCCTAATATAGTGCACTACTCCTCCCCACTAATATAGTGCACTACTTTTTCCCCCTCATATAGTGCACTACTTTTTCCCCCTCATATAGTGCACTACTTTTCTCCCTTAATATTGTGCAGGACTTTTCCCCCTAATATAGTGCAGGACTTTTCCCCCTAATATAGTGCACTACTTTTTCCCTCTAATATAGTGCACCACATAGGGATTATGGTCCCATTTGTGCCGCACCCTCTGTTTCCTGCAGCTGTCACAGTATTCTGTTACTTCCTGTCTGTAATGGAGACGTTTCAGAGGAGCCCACACATATATTATCAGAACTTACACATGCAACAAGTTAATATAACACACATCTTATAACAATGTCTCTGCATCCCTCCCCTCCTCAAGGAGTAAGGAAATAGCTTTACACTAACGTGAAATTGTTTCACACTTTAATACTAAACAAATAGCTAAGTTTATGCCGACATCATGCGAATACAATTCTAAGTCGTCATGGAGATGGTGTGACTTCTCTGGCCACCCCAATTCAAATCAAAAATCAAATCAAATGTATTTATATAGCCCTTCGTACATCAGCTGATATCTCAAAGTGCTGTACAGAAACCCAGCCTAAAACCCCAAACAGCAAGCAATGCAGGTGTAAAAGACTCAATTGTCGTATTAAACTGAGGACAGGGAGTAGATCGAATGGATTTCAACCATTTGTATTGGAACAAGGCACGTCGGTAAAGAACCAATTCTTATTTACAACGACGCTGGGCCAATTGTGCACCGCCCTATAGGACTCCCGATCACAGTCGGTTGTGATACAGCCCGGGATCGAACCCGGGTCTGTAGTGACACCTCTTGCACTGTGATGCAGTGCTTTGGACCGCTGAGCCACACAGGATCCTTTTTAGGGAAGAATGTGTAGAGAGGAGATAGAATGACAGAGCAGAAGTAGCTTTTAAATTCCACACATTCTCAGTGTTCGTTCTTCTTTCTAAATGACACACTATGCCCTAGTGGACTACTTTTGACCAGGACCCATAGGGAATAGGGTACGATTTGGGACACTCCCAGTGTGCTGCCTGGCAGTACCAGTGGACAGAGTAACACCTGTATATTCGGTCTCTGTTCATATAAACATAACCCAACATCCTGACCTAGACAGAAGATTACCACACAACACAAACAGACACGGACTTATCAGTATCAATAGATCACATGGAAGAGAGTGTGTACATCCCAAATGACACCCTATTCCCCATAACGTGTACTACTTTAGACCAGAGCCTGTAGTGCACTATATAGGGAATAAGGTGCTATTAGGGCTGAATACGATGCCTCCCCGAGAATGACTCCCCACTGCAACATCCACTGTATATCACGTGGAGATAGAGAGCCTGTCTTCTACAATCCTCGTGGCAACTTGTGATTCTATAACTAGAGGACTCCTGCTATCTCCTGTTATCTCCAGGGGTGATTCTATAGCTAGAGGACTCATGTTATCTCCTGTTATCTCCAGGGGTGATTCTATAGCTAGAGGACTCCTGTTATCTCCTGTTATCTCTAGGGGTGATTCTATAGCTAGAGGACTCCTGTTATCTCCAGGGGTGATTCTATAGCTAGAGGACTCCTGTTATCTCCCGTGATCTCCAGGGGTGATTCTATAGCTAGAGGACTCCTGTTATCTCCAGGGGTGATTCTATAGCTAGAGGACTCCTGTTATCTCCAGGGGTGATTCTATAGCTAGAGGACTCCTGTTATCTCCTGTTATCTCCAGGGGTGATTCTATAGCTAGAGGACTGCTGATATCTCCTGTTATCTCCAGGGGTGATTCTATAGCTAGATGACTCCTGTTATCTCCCGTGATCTCCAGGGGTGATTCTATAGCCAGAGGACTCCTGTTATCTCCAGGGGTGATTCTATAGCTAGAGGACTCCTGATATCTCCTGTTATCTCTAGGTGTGATTCTATAGCTAGAGGACTCCTGTTATCTCCTGTTATCTCCAGGGGTGATTCTATAGCTAGAGGACTCCTGTTATCTCCAGGGGTGATTCTATAGCTAGAGGACTCCTGTTATCTCCAGGGGTGATTATATAGCTAGAGGACTCCTGATATCTCCTGTTATCTCAAGGTGTGATTCTATAGCTAGAGGACTCCTGTTATCTCCAGGGGTGATTCTATAGCTAGAGGACTCCTATTATCTCCTGTTATCTCCAGGGGTGATTCTATAGCTAGAGGACTCCTGATATCTCCTGTTATCTCCAGGGGTGATTCTATAGCTAGAGGACTCCTGTTATCTCCAGGGGTGATTCTATAGCTAGAGGACTCCTGATATCTCCTGTTATCTCTAGGTGTGATTCTATAGCTAGAGGACTCCTGATATCTCCTGTTATCTCTAGGTGTGATTCTATAGCTAGAGGACTCCTGTTATCTCCAGTGGTGATTCTATAGCTAGAGGACTCCTGTTATCTCCTGGGGTGATTCTATAGCTAGAGGACTCCTGTTATCTCCTGTTATCTCCTGGGGTGATTCTATAGCTAGAAGACTCCTATTATCTCCAGGCGTGATTCTATAGCTAGAGGACTCCTATTATCTCCTGGGCGATTCTATAACTAGAGGACTCCTGTTATCTCCAGGGGTGATTCTATAACTATAGGACTCATGTTATCTCCTGTTATCTCCTGTTATCTCCTGGGGTGATTCTATAGCTAGAGGACTCCTATTATCTCCAGGGGTGATTCTATAGCTAGAGGACTCCTATTATCTCCTGGGGTGATTCTATAACTGGAGGACTCCTGTTATCTCCTGTTATCTCCTGGGGTGATTCTATAGCTAGAGGACTCCTATTATCTCCAGGGGTGATTCTATAGCTAGAGGACTCCTATTATCTCCTGGGGTGATTCTATAACTAGAGGACTCCTATTATCTCCTGGGGTGATTATATAGCTAGAGGACTCCTATTATCTCCTGGGCGATTCTATAACTAGAGGACTCCTGTTATCTCCAGGGGTGATTCTATAACTATAGGACTCATGTTATCTCCTGTTATCTCCTGGGGTGATTCTATAGCTAGAGGACTCCTATTATCTCCTGGGGTGATTCTATAACTGGAGGACTCCTGTTATCTCCTGTTATCTCCTGGGGTGATTCTATAGCTAGAGGACTCCTATTATCTCCAGGGGTGATTCTATAGCTAGAGGACTCCTATTATCTGCTGGGGTGATTCTATAGCTAGAGGACTCCTATTATCTCTAGGGGCTGAATAGCGAGCAATATGTCAAGTTCAACAACACAACAACCCTTCCTCTGTGTACATCTACTAGTCCCCCCCCCAAGGAACTGTCATCTCCCCAGTCCTTATTCTCCGTATAGACCAATGACCTGAGAGGCTCTGACTGGGGACTGACCTGAGAAGCTCTGACTGGGGACTGACCTGAGAGGCTCTGACTGGGGACTGACCTGAGAGGCTCTGACTGGGGACTGACCTGAGAGGCTCTGACTGAGGACTGACCTGAGAGGCTCTGACTGGGGACTGACCTGAGAGGCTCTGACTGGGGACTGACCTGAGAGGCTCTGACTGGGGACTGACCTGAGAGGCTCTGACTGGGGACTGACCTGAGAGGCTCTGACTGGGGACTGACCTGAGAGGCTCTGACTGGGGACTGACCTGAGAGGCTCTGACTGGGGACTGACCTGAGAGGCTCTGACTGGGGACTGACCTGAGAGGCTCTGACTGGGGACTGACCTGAGAGGCTCTGACTGGGGACTGACCTGAGAGGCTCTGACTGGGGACTGACCTGAGAGGCTCTGACTGGGGACTGACCTGAGAGGCTCTGACTGGGGACTGACCTGAGAGGCTCTGACTGGGGACTGACCTGAGAGGTTCTGACTGGGGACTGACCTGAGAGGCTCTGACTGGGGACTGACCTGAGAGGCTCTGACTGAGGACTGACCTGAGAGGCTCTGACTGGGGACTGACCTGAGAGGCTCTGACTGGGGACTGACCTGAGAGGCTCTGACTGGGGACTGACCTGAGAGGCTCTGACTGGGGACTGACCTGAGAGGCTCTGACTGGGGACTGACCTGGAGAGGCTCTGACTGGGGACTGACCTGAGAGGCTCTGACTGGGGACTGACCTGAGAGGCTCTGACTGGGGACTGACCTGAGAGGCTCTGACTGGGGACTGACCTGAGAGGCTCTGACTGGGGACTGACCTGAGAGGCTCTGACTGGGGACTGACCTGAGAGGCTCTGACTGAGGACTGACCTGAGAGGCTCTGACTGGGGACTGACCTGAGAGGCTCTGACTGGGGACTGACCTGAGAGGCTCTGACTGGGGACTGACCTGAGAGGCTCTGACTGGGGACTGACCTGAGAGGCTCTGACTGGGGACTGACCTGAGAGGCTCTGACTGGGGACTGACCTGAGAGGCTCTGACTGGGGACTGACCTGAGAGGCTCTTGCTCCTCACACTCAAAAAAAAACAAACACTGCTCATTGATTTCCGGAGGAAGGCAAACACAGTGAGCCAACTAGTCCTGGGCGGTGAAGAGAGAGAGAGAGAGAGTGGGGAGTTTTAGGTACCTGGGAACTATCATGGACTGCACACTCTCTGTTACATGCCTACAACTAAAACACCAGGATACTGTCTAACTACAACACCAGGATACTGTCTAACTACAACACCAGGATACTGTCTAACTACAACACCAGGATACTGTCTAACTACAACACCAGGATACTGTCTAACTACAACACCAGGATACTGTCTAACTACAACACTAGGATACTGTCTAACTACAACACCAGGATACTGTCTAACTACAACACCAGCCTGAGACAACTGAATTGCATGTCAATAGTAGCTCCACACGTTGTATTTTTCAACAGATTATACAGCTGTGTCCATCTATTAAAGTTGCCCTTTGTCCCTCACCTCACACCGTACATAGCATTGATCACATGACATAAATGATTTCACATTTTGACTTGATGTTTTTGTTTTGTCTCCATATTTGAAGACTGAATGCCTTGGCCTTGGGGCCTGGAGGCAGTTGGCTGTTTCCTGGCATTGTGGGAAGGTTTAACGGTTCTGGGATACTTAACCACATGTTTGTGCTTAGCCACAACCACACGTTGACTGAATCGCATGTGAAGCGCTTGTTGTTTAATGTGCTGAGTGGAAAGTTTTTGTCCTTTTTTTTTCTTGTTGCTCCGAGGACAATGGTTCCATGTTTTTCTACAACATTTCTTTGCGACCTTGACGGTGTTTATGTTGTGACCGACTGGAGGTGAAGAAGAAAGAGACAGTGGTCATAAACATTGTCTCGCTGTCCTATATTTGTTTTGTCGAAATTTGGGGTTTGCTTGTGCTGCAAAGTCATGTGGTGTAAAAGTAATTTTCTCCAAAGAATGAGGAATTCGATTTAAGGTGGCAAAGCGAAGTGAGAATCCAATCTTCGGTTCAGGTGCTTGTTGTGTAGATGTGTGTTTTTAATTTAAAAAAAAAAAAATTTAACGAATGATGCAATGATGCTAATAGTTCAAAAGATGTCCAATCCTAGGATGTGTGATAAACGCTGTACCCATTCAAACACATTGCAAAGTACTGATGATCAGTGTCAACAACCCATTAGCCCAAAGGCATCCCCATCTCAGTGTTGTGAAATGCTGATTCAATAACCATTGAATTTGGAATTAGAAAACGGTTATAAATTAATAGGATATCTAGCGAAATAACACAGAACAATAAAGATAATCACTTATTAATTCAACTGAATTCTGGGTTTTGGTTTTAAATGAAGTTCCAGAGGATTAGTAGCACACCTACGTTGACCTGCTCTGCCCTCCTGTCTCTGTCTCACCTGAACACACCGGTTGAATGGCAAAAACACACAGTCATGGCGTAAATCGCTTTGGATTAAAGAGTCTGCTAAAGGAGGGAGAGGGAGAGAGAGAGAGAGAGAGAGAGGGAGGGAGGGAGAGAGAGAGAGAGAGAGGGAGAGGGAGGGAGGGAGGGAGGGAGGGAGGGAGGGGAGGGAGGGAGGGAGGGGAGAGAGAGGGAGGGAGGGAGGGAGGGAAGAGGGAGGGAGGAAGGGAGAGGAGAGAGAGAGAAGGAGAGGGAGAGAGAGAGAGGGAGAGAGAGGGAGGGAGGGAGAGGGAGAGAGAGAGAGAGGGGAGAGGGAGGGGGAGGGAGGGAGGAAGAGAGAGAGAGAGAGGGAGAGAGAGTGGGAGGGAGGAAGAGAGGGAGGGAGAGAGAGAGAGAGGGGGGGAGAGGGAGGGAGGGAGGGAGTGGGAGGGAGGGAGGGAGGGAGAGTGGGAGGGAGGGAGGGAGAGAGAGAGGGAGGGAGAGGGAGGGAGGAAGAGTGGGAGGGAGGAAGGGAGAGAGAGAGAGAGAGAGAGGGAGGGAGAGAGAGAGAGGGAGAGAGAGGGAGGGAGAGGGGAGAGAGAGAGAGAGGGGGAGAGGGAGGGAGGGAGGGAGGAAGAGAGAGAGAGAGAGGGAGAGAGAGAGAGGGGGAGAGGGAGGGAGGGAGGGAGGAAGAGAGAGAGAGAGAGAGGGAGGGAGGAAGAGTGGGAGGGAGGGAGGGAGAGAGGGAGGGAGGGAGAGGGAGAGAGAGAGAGAGGGAGGGAGAGAGACAGAGCAGTGCTTTTTTTAAAACTTCTTTAAGACAGTGTGTAATGTTTACTGTACATTTTTATTGTTTATTTAACTTTAGTTTATTATCTATTTCACTTGCTTTGGCAATGTAAACACATGTTTCCCCCACGCCAATAAAGCCCTGAATTTATTAGAGACAGAGGAGAGAGAGACTTCCCAACCTCCTGCCCAATGTATCATATTAGAGAGACATATTTCCCTCAGATTTACACAGATCCACAAAGAATTCGAAAACAAATCCAATTTTGATAAACTCCCATATCTACTGGGTAAAATACCACAGTGTGACATCACAGCAGCAAGATTTGTGACCTGTTGCAACAAGAAAAGGGCAACCAGTGAAGAACAAACAACATTGTAAATACAACCCATATTTATGCTTATTTATTTTCCCTTGTGCATATATATAATATGACATTTGTATTTGTTTATTT